>NW_024340697.1:1093149-1254580 GCF_902729225.1 Pteropus medius
AAGGGTGAGAAATGATCTCTTCCCACCAAATTGTCTGGGAAGAAAGCCCACTTTGTCATTAATTATATTATCTAACAGCCTTTTGCTACTCACAGTGTGGCCCTTGGATCAGCAGCAGTGACACCATTCGAGAATTCATTAGAAATGCAGAAATCTCGGGCCCCGTTCCAGAACTCCTGAATCAGAATCTGTATTTTAACAAGAAACCCAAGTGGTTTGTGTGCACATTCAATTTGAGAAGTGCTTGTCTAACCCAGAAAACATCCTGTGTAGGGTAAGGATTATCATTCTCATTACTCATTTGAACAAATGAGAACAGGGAAGTAAAATTACTTGACAAGGATCAATAACCAAAAGGTGCCAGAGTTCAGATTTTAAGTTGGTAACCATAACTCTAAGTGCCAAGCACTTCTCCCTTCCACTTTGCTTTTCTCTATACAAAGTAAATTTAGTAGTTCTGGTCATAACCACCCAACTCATAACCTTATCCATTGACTGATCGCTAACACCCAAACTCCTACTCTCAGACGTGCATGATTTAAATTAAACGTCGTCTATCCCTTGAAATATGTTAAACACCAATATCTGTGGGGAGAGTGACCTAATAAGAACTAGTGTTTAGGAGTTTGATCAGACTGCTGCCTTTATCCATTGATGGGCAGAGCAAAGCAGCTCTAGGTCCACATTGTACCTTGAAGCAAAGGAAGGAGAAAAAGGAATGAAGGAGGAGGAGGAAGGAAAGATGAAGACAGAGTGCCCTAGCTTTATCATTTGGTATAGATCAGCCCTTCCAAGGACCTTGGCTGTCCTTGAAGTTTGCTGTAGCTGCTGGCTTGAGTTCGTTCCGTTGCTTCTGTCATGGCCTTCCAAATAGTCTGAATGAGGCCTGGGTCCTTTCTCTATGATACTTCCAGGGAGGTGAGCACAGAAAGTCCTGCAGATATTTCTCACTGCTCTGAAGGTTCATAGAGAAGAAATGTGAAACAGCTGTACTTACCAGTGCTTAAAGAAACGTCATCATAAAAACATACTTCAAAACTCTATGGTTACTAAGAGTAGCTCTTATTTTCCAGGCTCTACTGTATGTCAGACACTGTACTAGACTCTTAAATATTCCCCACAATAGTGTTGAAAGTATATATCATTTATTATATGCAACTGGTGCACAGTGGAACATGGCTTCTCATCCAGGCCTCTTTGATGCAAGACCCATTGTCTTTTCACACTGTTATTGCATGCTTAAATTAACCTCCTACTCAACCATCAGTGCCTCAGCTAAATCACCCCTTTACCCTCTCTCGGTGACCTGGGCGATGTTTTCTCTCTGTAACCCAAATTCGGCACTTTTCATATGATAGCTTGAACTCTTGCTTCTTTTTTTATTCACAGTTCTCCTACCCCAAGTCACAATTATGTTTATGCCTGTGTCCTATCCCCCATGCAAAACCTCGAGTCTTTAACTCTTCTTTGGGTCACCAGCCCCAACATCATAGCAGGAGTCCAACAATATCATCAGTTGGCCTGTAAACCAAGTTGGGCATTAAGTCCACCCTCTGAGGGCCTCTGAAAGTCAAACATTCGCTGTCGTTTGAGCCACACACACCACATCGTTTACGTGTAGCCTCCGATAGCTAACGACCGCCCTCCCTGGAGCAATGGCTTACCCTTCGGAATTTTGTACCAGTTTATGAGTTGCTCTTGCACTGATTTTGTGTTGCCTTTCTTTCCTTTCATTCTCTTCCATGACTTGGGTTCTCTTTACATTTAGCTACTCCTCCTTCTCTGGTATTCTTTACACTTTGGATTTAGGAGAATAAAGGAAGAAAATAGAACTTCTCATGATTCTCTTCCTCTCATGTACTTGCCTCTTTACTCATTCTCTCTTTAATATTTGAGATTTTACTGTATCTCAGACATTGTGCTAAGCATGTTTATAGATATTATTTAACTCTCATGCAAACAACCCTATTAAATATGGACTATTATTACCCCCATTTTGCTCAGAAGGGCCCTCAATTTTAGAGAGATTAGGTAAGTTGTCCATGATCACACAGCTAGGAAACGAAAGAGCCAGAATGTAGGCTATGTGCTGCTCTCAGTCACGTATTAGGTGATGTCAGTGGGAAGCACAAGCAGCAGATGCATACGTACAGACCATTAAGTTTCTGGATACCATGTAGAATACCGAGGAAACTGGGATCTCTGGACTTTTCTTATAACCAGTCCATGACTGGACCCCATATTTTTGCCTTCTGTTACAGGTGCTCGGAGAATATAGATAAATCATTATTAGTTTGAACTAAACTCTGAGAAATGTAAAGTCCTAGCCAGTGTCGATGTTACTATAATTTTTTTTATAAATCATTTATTAGGGAAACAATGTAGCTGCCACTAATACCTTCCAAAACTCAATATAAAGGATTTTTAAATAATTCAAATGTTGGACTATTTATATGCACTTGACCTTTTTCAGTAGCAGAAATCTTTGAGAGTTAATGGTCCACAGGTATTTGAAGAAGCCATTATGCAAATGAAGATATCATGTCCACTAACGTATTTGTTGTAGGCATTACAGCAGACACAAAAAAGCATAATGTATTCTCTCAAAGGCTTCACTGCCTTTTTTGAGAAAATTAGCTTGATACATGTTTCTCATTAAATAATGAAAATTTTAAATGTCTCTTTGAGAGGATGATGACGATCACAAGCTAATGCATGATTATATGAACAGCAATTCAGAGAGCAGATGCATAACTTCAGGCTGAGTTAAGTGATCTGAGGAGGTTTAGTGGAACAGCTGGATTTTGTGCTAAAGTTTGGAAGGTCAATAGAATTAAAATAAGGAGCAATAAAAGGAAAGGCATGAAGGGTTGAGTAGAATAGAATGGAAGACTAAACAATCCACAATAGAGAATGTCTTTATGTATCAACAAACTAGCATCTCTATTAGGCTTAGTGTAGACTTTGGGCTTGAGTGAATAGCGAATATCTGTGATTAGAATCGAACTTTCACTCTCAGCCCAGGGACTTTTGCCAAGTTCTTCAAGTAACAAAGTTCAACACTGCAGAGGAAGCAACGATTATTACTGCCTGCTTGGCGAGCTTCCTTGGGTCATTGCAGGACTAGGTTTCGGGATACATCAGAGTAAATATCAGCTTTGGAAAAACACTGCCCAGTATCACCCAGTCTTGCTCCATTAGATCTCCTGAAGGACTTTGCACTTATAGCTTAAAAGTAAGACATATGGACAGAAATATGCCACACAGTTGGTCAGCCTCAGTGGCTTCTTAGGGATAGTGCTTGGGCTGCCCTCTAGAAGGACTAAGAGAAGCCACCACTATCAGTTATAGGAACAGCATGAAAAAACAAGTCTTTTCAGAAGGGCAAGAAAACCAAAGATCTGGAGTACCTGCATGAGGGTTTTATATATCTAGATCTACATAGATATAAAATCAGCCATATTAAGCTCTTGTAAAATCGCTAATTGGTAAGAATTATGACTTTTATTTTATAGATTACACAAGAAAGACTCAATAAGTTTCCCAGTGATATTGGCAGATTTGAAATTCAGCAACATGATCACCCTGCCTTAAGCAACTACAATTTTGGCCCATCGAGAGAGGAAAGAAGAGATGAGAAGCCTCAGAGAGGTCATCTGCCTCTCTCTCGGCACAGTCAATGCATTCCAGGCTTCAGAAGTTGGCAGGAAATAAATCTACAAACCTAGAACCTGGCAGCATTTCGAGTTGAAGAGAAACCTTAAGGCAACCCCAAATCCAAAAGCTACTGAAGGAGTACCCAGAATAAAGAGCTAGACTAAGTACGGCCTTCCAAGAACTTCTTCAGTCTGATCGAAAACACAAGTCATTATTCATCGCAGAAGACAGTCAGAAATATTATCTTCTTGCTGAAATATTGCTGGGGAGAGTACCCAAAGGGAGATTATCTAGAAAGGGTTGGTTGAGCCTTCCAGCCAAAGAGAAAGAGACTCTGAAAATAAGTTGCCCACAAATTCTCAGTGCAAGATGTGGCTTTATAAAAGAGGGTTCCATATATATATATGTATGTATGTATATATATATATATACACACACACACACATATATATATATATATATATATATATATGTGCTTCCTAGAAGTATACTATGTAACATTCAGCAGGGATACAAAATAGTCCTTTCCTTGAATGAATGATATACATAGTTAACAAGAGGAATATGCCAGAGGAAAAATAAAAGACCAATTCCAGATCTGTTTTGGTATAAGGCTTTCATTTTTCCCAAGTAGTAACTGATATTGTGCATATCAAAGGTCAAGGAAGATCATGTCCCATTATCTGCTTTTAGATGTCATCCCAAAGAGACCTGAAACTCACCCATTTAAGATAAATTTTACTCTGTCTAGTTTTATTTACAAAATGGAAAAATGATTGGAAAGCATATGCCAGAGCTAATTTGCACTTATGCTTAAATTGAGTAATTTTTATGCTTAAAAGTTTTTTCTGATGAAAATAAAGGATTTAAAGAAATCAGTTCTGGAGAATCCTTCTGATAAAACAATTTACATCTAATTTTTTAATCTGAAGTTTGAGTTTGTTGTTCCATATGAAGAAGGGTAGATGAAAAACATTGTTTGCATACTTATCTCAAGAATCGGCTAGATTCCTGCTAGAGTGTATCTATGTTTAAGAGTAGTGGCCATTTTCCCCTCCTTAAATGGAAAAAGAAAGAACCTCTCACAAGAATACATACTTTTGACATGTAAAGTGTACCTATCTGACTATAATCTTTGACACATACCTTCTGTCTCAGAAAAGAAGAGGAAAAAAAAAACACGAAAGTAACAAAGTTTAGATAGAAAATTTAATCCAATGTCAAGACACTGCCAATTGAAGAAATCTACCTGAGAAGGCTTTAAAAACAAACAAAAAGAAAACAAAAAGGAAGCATTTTATTTTGAAATTCTTGAAGGTTTACAGAAGAGTTGCAGATAGTAGTACAGACTGGCCACAGACCCTGCACTCATCTTCCCTTAATGGTGACATCTTACATAACCATGTGAGGACACTTTTGATACCAAGTTGGCCAGAAGCCTTTGGATGACTTGGTTATAAAGTAAAAGTCTCAGTAACAGGTAACAGTAAGAGTAAGGCCAAATGTAAGCTGAAAATTTTCATAATAAAAGAATGTCTAACTTTTGAAGTGAACACTATAGATGTTCTAAAAATTCAACGTTTTGTAACAGTTTCAGTTTGCCCTTTTACATGGTCAATAGAGTGTTATATGTTTCATGGAAGAGAAGGAAACCTCTTCATTTTAGATAAATTCCTCTATAGCATGAACTATATAGAGATTCTTAGCAAGCCGCCACCACCACTTCAGAGCAAAACACCCAAATAAATGCAGTAGGTGTGCTTCTTCTTTTGAATGGTGATTCTTTTGAATGGTGCTTATCTCTTAAAAATGTAAGCCCTGCACACATAAATATCTCTTGAAATTTATGGCCAGCAGCACAAGGTGATTCACCAAAGCTCTTGTTTTCAATTATTTTGTTAGATTACTTTCCAACATGATAGAAAAATTGAGGGAGAAACTGGGCAAATTGTCGTGAGAAGAGAGCTCTGAAAGGGACATAGAATAGAAGGTCAGATGTCAAGGACAAAGCTTTGTTTAGAATTCTTTCTTGGCCCTACAGTCTTCAAATGTTACCCTTCCTACCTCTTGAATGTTACCTTTACCTGGCAACTCTGGACTGCAGTGACTTTGGAATTTGTATATCCTATTTCTAAAAAGAGATAATGGCTATCTAGATTTCATCAGGCTGAACTCCCCTTTAATTGAGTTCCCTGATGCAGTTGACAGACTATGCATTGAAATCTAAGATACTGACTATCTTCTGTTTACCAATGATGATCATCTCAGTAGATATGCAGGGTAGGCTTGGTTATGTTTATTAATTTTCCTATAGTAGGTCCCTGAACTACATCATATATAATGTATATTTTACACTTATAATTTAGATTTCCTCCAAGTAGAGTCCAAAGCAAGGATTTTTGTGTGGGAAGTTGGTTTTGGAAATGATACCAGGAAGCAAGAATGAGGGAATGGGAATAAGACAGAGAAAGAAGAAAACCAATATAACAATGAGTTGTTATATTGCCAAGTTATTGCTTTAGGCAATGAAGCTTTATTCCACCAGGATCTTCTGAGAAGCATATAAATATACAGGAATTGTCTACCTGTGTTTAGAAGGTTGCCCACTGGAGTTTCGATTCTTCCACACTAATGAGTCACATGGAAAACCATAGGGTCAGAGAAGATTCTAATAAAAATCAGGAATATGTACAATGTGTGCTTTGGGTGGGACACTATCAAAACAGTTGTGACTGAGATTATAAAGAACTGTCCACCTGATTCATCTGGGACTGAAATGAGAGATGGGTTGGGACGATATGATGTAGACATCAGAGATGTCTGCTACAAGGCCCTAGTCTAAAACTATTTAGGGAGCAAGCCCATAAAGGTTATGGAAGGGAGCATAGGGCTTAATTACACAAAGAGACACACTAATGTTTCTATGGACCTTTAACTTGGGGTAAAAATCATTTTGCCATTATTAAAAGTAGATTCAATAAGGCATTATCTCAGACATCCATGCTCTGAATATTTTTATTTGAGGAGGAAGATACAAGCAAAACCACTGTGGTGAAATTACATGGTGGAGAGAAACTCAAAGAGATTTTTTTTCCTGAGGTACAATAATGATGTTCCAGATGGTGAAAGATGGAGGTAGCCTGGAGTCAACGCTTTTGCTCTTCTATTATCAATAATCATTTCTCTCTTTCTCTCCTTCCATCTTCACTCTCTCCCCTTCTTTCTTCCCCATGAATTTGTCATTAGTATTTTATTGATGATTTTTTTTCCCTTTTTTCAGATGACCAGGTGACTAGGTCTAACCCTACTCGTGGAATTTGCAAGATGCACAAAATGTGGTGGCCATTAGGGGACAAGGAGAGGCTTCATCAGGAAACATCTTCAACAAACCTAATCACCATTTGAATAAAGGTAAAAAGTGGCCAGGTGTGGGTCTGTTGATAAATTGGGGGCCAAGTAGAAATTTCTGGAGTGTCAGAAAGACGGCTCCAGAGTGGAGCAGGCATTACATTTACGGAAGTCCAAGGCTGCCCAAGGCTACCAGAGGCAGGTGATAACCGATCTATCGGCCAGCTGCAAGTAGCATCATATTTGCATCATATGTGGCCCACAGGGAAGACTGTCTTCTCTAGTGTTCCACTTAACCTCTTCCTGGGTCACCTTCTTACCCAAAGGAACAGCTTCCAGCTGAGCCTCAGACACAACAGCAGTGGGCCCACTCTTTTCTCTCTCCAAAAGTGACTCACTATCTAATATGTGTGAGTCTCATTCCTTACGCTCTAAATGAATGAATGGCTTTCCTAAGCAATGTAATGATATGTTAAAAATTTATATATATGCCTCTGTGGTTTTCTTTCTTCGTAGTAATGGATGAAATCAGCTTACGTTCTATTGGCTGTTTTCATTAAAATTCAAAACAGCGCTACACTCTCGCCTTCTCCTACCTCTCCTGAGGGATTTTCCCTTTGATAGTCAGGTTTTACTAATGAAATGCATTAACCAGTCTGGCATTCTCAGGGCTATTTATAAAGCTTGAGGATACCAATACTAACTTACAGTCAACATTTTTGTCCGTGATATATCATAACGTAGAGGTGTTAGTGGAAGGCTTCAACTGGTACTATGACCAGTTGCTCCTTTTTTTCAGGATGAAGGTCTACTCTGAGCATGCCTTTCTTGAGAAAGATCCTGTCTGGACAGACTTAACCACTAGCTCTACTTGTTCCATCAACCTAAAAGGCAAGTATTGACAGCGAACAAGAAACATTCCTAACCCCAAATCTGCTAGCCTAAAGTGCTCATCAAAGCCTCCAGGATTAAAAAGAAACGAAAACTTGACTCTAGATGAATCTCACCAGTTATTTACTTAAATGTAGTGGACTGAGTCTAGGAGTTTTATGTATGAGTAAGAAAAGATATAAGATCAGTTGTGAAAAAAGCTAAGGAAATTTACACTAGGGAATCTTAATGATCCTGAACAAAAAGAATGAGTTATTTTTGTTCCCTAAAAAATATTTCTCTGCAAAAAACAACCAATACGAACGACTTAATTCCCCTGCTGTAGAAACCGCTCCTGGAGATATGTGCTTTGTCGTTTGAGCCATTTCTCCTCCTTTGGAAGGGTAAAAGGGGTGTGATGAACTATCCTGTCCAAGGAGTAGAGTTTCCTCCTTGCCCCTCTTTAGAAACAATCAATGCATCTGCATGAATAAGGGGGGCGGGGCGTGAGACTGATGGTTTAGCTTCTGGAAGTAAGCGGAGAATGTAACATTGATTGACTGGCTGAAGTGTAGTGTTAGGGGACTAAAAGGATGGACAGAAAATTGACAGACTTACTGATGATAAAAGCAGTGACTACAATAATAATATAGGTTATTGTCATAAACATTTGGTCCTACATTAAATGACACCATGCTCCTGAAATTTTGCAGTTTGTTTCTAGATAATGTATTATCTTGCCCTCTTCCTTGAAGCTAGTTGTCACTTACTATAGCTATTAAAATGCCTACTTACAGTATTTTTCAAAGTGTAATATACATACCTTTTGTACAGGAATTTTTTGACCTTGGCTGCTAATGAGTGCATAGATGAGTATGTATGTGTTCATGTATATGTGTCTGATTATATGCATTTTTCCACTTCCTGAAATTCAGTTTTATTTCTGTTTGTTGAGATTAGCAAGTAACTGAATTCTGGTGAACTGCAACTCTATTGCCAACTTATGATATTTGAGAGAATTTTGGCTTTGGTGTATGAGTTTGTGTGACTTAGTGGTAACCAATATTTCATATTATAATTTTTAAATTTATTCGGAAATATTTCAGTCATAGAAAAAGGTATTGAAATAATAGATACATATGTGTATCTCACCCAACTTATGACATATTACCAAAAGAAAGGAAATACCACCAAAAGAATTGACACTCCCTGTTGGTGCTCTTTGATCAAAATTCACACTCTTCATAGGTAATCACAGCCTAAGATGTAGTGGATTTCTTTGGTGTGGTAGACTAATTTGGAGTTTTATTATGTGTGTGTTTGCTTGAATAATATTTAATATTTTAAACTTTATATAAATGGTATATTCTTTGTATCCTTTTGAAAGTTGCTTTCTTCATTCACTGTTAAACTTAGATTTTCATCCATGTGGATACCCGAAGCTTTGGGCCTGTGGATTTTTAATTGCTGTATATTATTCTATTGGATAGATAAGTAATAACTGAAATATTGTCTTGATGATTGACATTTGAGTTCTTCCTATTTTTTCTCTCACAAGTCACTTCTAATAGTAGTCAGTATTGTATTTGTGTCCGTACGTGCAAGTGTGAGAGCTTATGCAGCACATAGACCTAAGAGTAGAATTTCTGGGTTCCAAGATAAACATAACATTGATAGGCATTGCCAAGTTAATTTGTGTACAAATGCAGAATCCTAGCATTAATGTATTCTTACCATAAGTAATATGAACAGGTTTCATAATATACATTTCCTTGATTACTGGTGAATTTGAGAAAACTTTATGCATTCAAGTACATACCTTCATGCTTGCAGACTTGCAGGTTCTGCCTTAGCTTGAGGACTGCACCAACTGCCTAAGCACAAGGTCCCAGTCAGCTGCTACCCTCTTCCCATACTACTCCTTAACTCACTGCCTCCAGGCTGTTGTGGACTTAGAGACTAGACGATATGGCTTACTAGAAGTGTTTGTAAAGAGTAAATAAGCGTTGAGGTTAGTCTGAGTAGATTTCTTATGAATAAAGAGCAAGGGATATTGATACTTGGGTCACTCAGACATTTTTATTACTTTTTTTTTAATTCTTGGCTATATTCCTGTTAAGTGACAACTTGAGAGCTGAAAAATGAGGATTTTTTTCTTTTTTCCTTATAAATAATTTCAGTAGACTCTAACAGCTTACTCTCAGAAAATAAGCATTAGTCTGGAAAAGTGCTACTGAGAGGTTTTTCTTTCCCCAACAAGCCAAGGAGTAGCTATATTAAGACTTATTTTTACAAACTCAAAGAAAAAATAACTAATAATTAAGCATCTAGGTTTTTACCGTATATGGCCACAGAATTTCTATTCCAAAGTGACGCGATAGGATGCACGTAACAACTTAGAAACAATCTATAATTTCAAAAGTATGATTATACATCAAGGTTTGAATCTCAGGATATTTTTCCAATTTCAGAATATCTTTTCTAATAAATAAAATAGATTTAAATGGCAGCTAGGTCATGTAGGTAGTTCTAAAAGGCTGTAGAAACCATGATTTAGCCAAACTCTAATATTAATAGTATGTGCCTGAATACCGGATGAGTTCAAGTGTTAGGAGAAAGAAATCAATACTCTCTAGTGCTTCCCCATCTCTCTTTATGAGTCTTATGTTGCCTTTTTTGCCCTTCTCTTAAGATTATCTGTATCTTCACGCGGTCCCAAATGCTCCATCCCTTCCCTGTCAAAGATCTGAATGTGTGAGTTGTTCAGTGAAACTGAGGTGATATCAAAGCAGCCTGATTGAACTACTTCATGCTAACATGGAAATGACTTCTTAATCTTTGCAAAGGAATTTGAATTCTTAAAAGATATTTTGGGTAAGTTAATTGAATCTTTAGTATCAGAATTTCAAGCACATTAAGTAGAAAATTCAATCAGTATTTGGTGAGATATTTGGAGTGAAGGGAGATGGTTTAGATATCATCACTGCCTTGGGCATTGCTTTTCATAATCTGTTCTCTCCCACTAATAGAGACTTTAAAAATTCTCTAACAAAATCTGCTTCCCATAATAGTAATAGTTATATCTACAGAGAGCTCTTTAAATAGTCATATTTTTATGTCAAAGACTGGTATGGCAGGGCTTCTTTCAGAAGATAAAAATAATCACTTTCGAAATGTTTGTGTTTTATTTTTGTCTTTTGAGATTAGTCTTTTGACTGTGTTTTTCATCTTCCTGTTGGAATTGATGGAAAAAGATAATTAGTAGACTCCGTAAAGAAAAAACCTCATTCTTTATGCTCCCTCTCATTCTGCTGCCTACACCAATCAATAAAGAAATAAATGGGAAAGAGAAGATGAAAGAAAAGAAGCAAAGACAACCCACGTATCAGAAGTAATTGTTCCTCCTGGATTTTGACATAGAAGAAAAGCTTTCAAAAGAGGCTTGCCTCTGTGTCCTGCAGTAAAAATGAATATTAGGCATGAAGGGATGTTATCTGCAAAAGTAGTAAAAGATTAACCTTAAATTTAAATAAAAGGAACCTTAAAAGAAAATAGAATCAAATTCTACGTGGTCATAAAAGTGTTTTGGACACAATTACAAATTCTGGTCTTCTAGTCAACGAATACCTGATTCTTGAAATAAATGGCTTTGGAGATAGCAGTTATAAGGATTATCTTATATTGGTGGTTCATGACGACTATGAAGTCTAAATTGTATTATTGATTCATAGTCTGGTGATTCTGTGCTTACTCTGTACTTAATGAGAAGACGGCTGCTCTTGGACAACACGGTGACGTGTGTCCTGAGCCTTGTCTAAGTCCTGCTGAAGGTCACTGATCCAGAAGAAATAGAAAATTATTCTTGCTCACCTTCTAAAGATTCCTTTGTCTCATCCAAGCATTCTTATTGATTGAATCTCATTACTATGCCTGTGCTGAAGTCTTGTGAGCCATGCCTGTCTTTCTCCCCTCTGGCCTGTTCAGCTCAGATCCTTCTTTGGATGAGGCAGAATCGAAAGAAGAATTTGGGTTTCAACTTCGCTTTAGTCCTCACGTCTCATGAACAGAATTCTCCCAACACCCCATTTATTTTTTAAAACACAAACCTCCTTACAGAGTTGTTCCTAAAACTGCTGGCAGCAATCTGATGTTAAACAAAGCTTCAGTAGGGTAACTCCATCCGCAAAGGGAGGGCTTAATTTCTTCATTTGTTTGTTCACAAAGATTTATTAAGCACCTACTAATGCTAAGTACTAGGTTAATTGCTAGACCAAAAGCAGTGAACTAGATAGATAGGCTCACTTCTTAGGAAGCTTTGCACCAAGATGGAAAGAGATCTTAAACAGTAATTACGAGATTGAGGATGTTATAAAGTGAGACGTGCCCTTGCCATCGGGGCATACTAGTGAAGGCCTTTTGGAGGAAGTAGCATTTAAGCAGAAGCCAAAAGGATCCGGAAGAATTAGAAATGCTAAAAGTGGGAGGGGTTATGCAGAAAAACAGCTTATGTGAATGCTGTGAAGTAGAAGCGAACATGACCCATTAGCAACAAAAAACCCTTCTTTACCGCCAACATGTGGAGAATGGGTGGGGAGTGCTAAGGGTGAGATTTTAGAAGTAGGTGTGGTTCACGTCCTGGGGAACCTTATAGTCATGCCAAAGAATTGGTGTTTCTCTTTAGGGCCATGAGAAAAATTTAAGTTGGAGAGTAACATTTGCATTTTTCAAAATTTTCTCTCTGGCTGTAATTGTGAAAATATATCTGAGAACTGTGAGATTGGATCTAGTTATAAAGTTATTATTACAAACCTCTGGTTCCAGCAACATGGTGTAGCCTAACATAGCAAAAAAAATAAAATAAAATTTCTTCCTGAAAATATGTAGACATTGTGAAAAAAATAATTTAAGTAAGAAAGAATGGTCAGAAGAACTACAGATGACAGAAACGAAAGCACTAAGACCCCAGAGAAACTGACAAGTGAGCCAGCTCTGTGTCTGCCTGGGGGAGTTGATGTGACTCTGTCATTTGCAGGCTTGGGTTTTAATGCTCAGTTAGGGACAAAGGTATTGTCCTGAGCATGAATGAGGTGAGAAGTTGGAAGTAAGATCTTGAAACTTCAATGAAAGCATGAAACAGATAAAAATCCACCCATCGGTACAGGGACACGAGAAGCAGCTTTGAATCCTTGTCTTAAGCTGGTCTTGAGAAGGAGGAAGTGAGAAAATCAGTGGAGCCCTCAGTAACGATGGGGGCAGGTGATACAGAAAGAACTGGGCTTTGTTCAAAGTCACACCGCCCATTAGAAGCAGTGCTCCTTATAAAATAAAACAAAGGGTGTGTGAAAAGCGGGAGAGATCTGTGAGTGGAAATTATTTGGGACCAAATACAGTGTCGGTAAATTCACACTGTTATGGTTTAACTGTATAAGTTGAGTCATGGGAAACAGACTTCTAACAGTGATTGATGTCAAATTTAACAAATTAAGAGTCAAAATATGCTCTTCCCCGTAAATACCTGCAGGATGATTTACTTCACCGTATGCGAATGATGTTCTGGCTTTAATCAGCAGCATATTGCATAACGAATGCTTACCTGTGGCTTGGCCCATTAAAATTAATTGGTAAACATGGCTGTGTTTTTAGAACGTAATTACAACATTTATTAATGAAAGCATGAAATGGGCTTTCATGGTTTCATGTCTGCCAATGAAGATTTCATGAAAGCATAGAATAGTATTATTACAGGACCCGGGGCTGAACTCTGGCATTGCATTTTAGACTATATAATTCTCATAGTTCCCCGAACGGATATAAGGGATGATATATGTTGGAAAAAAGTCATCGTAAATAGCAGGAAAAAAATATATGTACACGTATAATATGTAAACTCATATAAAATATAAATGTATGCATATACATTCTGTAGATTTAATTCTCCTTTGCTTGACTAGTCACTAAAAATATTAACAATAACAATTTTTTTGTATTATTTTATATATGTATATAATAGCCATCGCATGTGGAACTTTCTGTGATCCAGGTACAGTTTTAAGCCTTTCAGATGCATCGGCTCATAAAGTACAGGGGATGCCTGATTTACAGGTAATCAGTCGGTGCATGACATCCTCATTCCCTGTGCACAGGACCCAACACAAAGCCACCAAATATGCAAAGAAAGACACGGTGGGGGAGAGAAATGGTAACTTTTCTCCAGGTGCAGACTTAGAAGAATAAAACGTGTGGGTAGGGGAGGATAGGAGGCCTGCTTTAGGAAGAGTCTCATGGGCTGTGGTACCCCTGTGACGTCCCTTTCCATCCCTACAGCCCCTGCACTCACACGCAGTACCTCCCCACATAAATCTCCACACTCTCCAGAGCTGCCCAGGTCTTCACTGCACCTGTTTGTACTCCGAAGATTTGCCCATGAGAAATTTACTCGTAACAACAGGGATCGTCTTTAAAAATGCTACTTCCTCAGTCTAGAATTTTAGAGTATTAATCAAATAAAAATTACCGTGGATTCATTCAAGGGGAAGGATTCTTCTCGCCACTTGGTGGAAGAATGTTTGTTAGCAGGACGTAGATATATTCTATGGCACCAAGGAAGGCAGTCAAAGGGTATCGTGAGAGAGAGTGATGAGGACTAAGGCTTGCTCTTTTGAATAATGGCTGACCATTCTAGTCCCAGAAGGTTGACAGTTGCTGGAATGACAGTCTTATGTCTAAAGCACCATGGTGACGCCCATGACCTTCCTGTTTGCTGTGAACACGTGCCCTCTAAGGATGAGTGGCAACTATAAGAGGAAAGCCGGTCAAGAAAGACCTCACTGAAATGAGACTTGACGTCAGTAGGCAGTAAGCCTTATGAATACTGGGGTGCGGTGCGGGGGAGAATGTTCTACACAGAGGGAACCAGACAGGAGCTGGCCCGGTGTGTTGGGGGAAACAGCAGCGATATCGGGTCAGGGTGGTGTCGAGGGAGGAGGAGACAATAGGGAAAAGAGTAAGGGAGGAAGTCAGTTGGGACTACTAGGGGCAGATCGTGTCGTCCCAAAGGATACTGTAAGGATTTTCATTCTTACACTATATAAGCTGGTAAAACCTTGGAGAATTTCGAGCAGTGCAGTGATGTGAATTTGCTTACGTTCTTCGGGATCGCTGCAGAGGTTCTGCTGGGAAATGACTATGCAGAGGCCAGAGTAGAAATAAGAGGCACCTTTTGGACTACTGTAAACAATTAAAAGAGTCTGGTAGGAGATGCTGGTGGTTCTGCGGAAGTAGCACTTCATAGGGCGAAGTGCTTGGATTTGCCTAAGGTACAATGGGAAGGTGTGAGAGAAAGAAAAACCTACAATAACACCAGCCTTGGCCCAACTGTTGGCCTGAGAAACTGGAACTATTAACTGTTATCTGAGATGAGGTAGGAAAAGGTATTGGGGAAAAAAAAGACCGGGAGTCCCGTTTCGTACACGTAGAATTTGAGGCGTCAGTAGATATCCACGTAGAAATTGTGAGAAGAGAGCTGAAAACGAGAGCAACAGTAACTGGGGAAGTTTATTTTCTTAGATACTATCAAATTGGTGAAACATGGAGCCCTCGAGAACAGTCCTGAGTAGGTTGCTGAAGATGGCTTGAAAGTTTCACTAGGACACCAGGACCTAGAGAGAAAGGCAAGGAAGCCAAGAGAGAAGAACACCAAAGCCAAGCTTCAACCATTTTAATGAAAAAAAAAAAAAAAAAGCAAATCGCTGTTTTGCACCACCCCTCTGCATGTCACAGGTGCCTGTCGTCCCACCCCGCTTTCCAGAATTCACACTAACACCATTAGTTCAGCTTCTGGGGGTCCTTGGTCTCCCAGGAAACTGAGTTATTTGTAACTTTGTTTATACGAGTAATTCCAAACAGTGTCCACCTCACTTGAAAATACAGCACTGCCTGAATTTTAAAAGCTGCGTCATCCCTAAACAGGCCATTCAGTTCCAGTCTCAAATGATCTGGGCTCCTTTAAAATCACTTGCAGTTTTTTTTCCTCTTCTAGTTAGTTGCCACTCATCCTTAGAGGGCACGTGTTCACAGCAAACAGGAAGGTCATGGGCGTCACCATGGTGCTTTAGACACAAGACTGTCATTCCAGCAACTGTCAACCTTCTGGGACTAGAATGGTCAGCCATTGCCAGATTTTTTTGACAACTCTGAATCCTACCTCCCTGCCCCCACACCATCTTCAGAATTTCTGTTCTTCATTAATGAATTAATTAGAATTTTGTTTGGGGAGAATGTTGTGACACCTCTTGAGATAATTGGAGATGTCCTGCGGAGTTGCAGAGCCAGAGTCGGGAATCACTTCTCTAAGATATTTTCATCTGAAAACTGAGAAAATTGACACAAGAAAAACAAATGATATATGGAGTCTTGGGTGACTGGAAAAAATGAAAGGGTTTCTAATGAGAAGCTGACTGAAAATACAGAAAATGAACGATACAGAATTATCAAATCTAGTTCTGATGATCAGCTTAACAAGTTAAGATGGTGGTTCAGGTGTCAAAGTCGTATGTGGGCTGACCTTGTTCTAGAAAGAACACACGGAGACGGGATCTGTGAGGTATTATGCAGTTACTTTAGCCCGAATATATAAGTGCCAGGGAAGCACAGTAGGGAAAGCCTCTTAGTTTTCCAGTAGAAATGATGGAAGGGCGGTTATTATCAACCTAGTGCTGCTTCACTTCTTCTTAAATGTAAATATGGATCTCCATTATTCATGGCAGTCTATTAGGGCTTGTATTTCACTCCCTACGCCTCCACCACAGACTAGCCAGAACCCCATACGGAACGAATGAATAATTGCTAAACTGGAACATGATTTGCAAAGCGACAGACTTTTATTTTGATGGCTTCTGGCAAATGTCAAAATTTTTAACAATTTAGATTGTTTTGAGGGTTTCCTTTTGCTGTGACCTCAATCTTGTACTTGCCTCACCAGATTTTCAGGCTAGGCCCCAAATCGAGTAACATAAGTCAGGCAGCGAAGCTAATTTTTGTACTAATGGAGGAAGGAAAAGGTGCCATAATTCAAACCCACAGTGAGTCCCAATAGTCATTCATTAAATATAAAATCCAGGAGAAAGCACAGATGCTCAGCTCACCGCTAATGCGGGCCAAAGTCTCACTTCCTGCCCTATCCCCCGCCCCACTTTTACAGAAATTGCTATTCGTGCTTTTAGCCTGGGAGTAGATTAGATAAAGATAGTGAGTTGTGCTTTATAATCACAAAGTTCTATGTAAGAGGAGATGAGAACCCATACAATTAAAATTTTACAATTGGAAAACGTCTTTAGTGTCATCCAGTCCAAACTCCCTCATTTTACAGATGAGAAAGTAAAGAGCAGCAGAGTTCCTTGCCTAGGATATAAAAAGCCGCTTAGATAGATAGAATGCTACTGAGCAGTAAAAGGAAAGGAACTATGGCCACCTGCAACAAGACAGATGCATCTCCAGGGCACTGTGCTGAGGGAAAGAAGCCAGTCCCAAAACCTCACATACTGTATGACTTCATTTACACAGCTTACAGTTTCTAGGGGTTGACAGGGGTGTTTCTGTGAAAGGTCAGTGGAGAGATCCTCGTGGCAATGGAAAGTCTGTGTCTTGACTGCATCGGTGTTGGGATCCTAGTTCAGTTTTGTATGGTAGTTTTACAAGATGCTACTAGTGGAGAGGACCGGGGAAAAGGTCTATAAAGGGTATATGGGATTTCTCTGTCTTTTTTCTTAAAACGGCATGTGAATATGCAATTATTTCCAAATTCAATTTTAAAAACTCAATTCTAAACAAAACTGTTGTTACAGCTACAGTCATTCATGAAAATAGTTTCTACATCTTGTTTAGGTAAGAGTTACAGGGTTGAAAAGTTTGTCAGTTTTATCAAACTGTATACTTACTATCTAGGTATTTATTGTATGCGATTTCTAGTTCAGTTACAAAAGAAATACAACTATAAAACAAATGGCAGCACGATTATTGCTCTAACATTTGGACTTGAAGGGAAATATGTATAAACCTTTTATGAAGAGATATTTTCCTCTTACGTACCTGCTTGGGAGCAGTAAACATTCCGTTCGTGTAATACCGTCAGCCCCTCAAAGAGAAAGTCAGTTAGCGACAGACTGGGATCTACAGCACAGATGACGTGATGCTCCAGGCCTAGGATGAGGTATCTCAAAAATGGCCTCCATCCATGAGTTACTCTCTACAGGGCTTCACACGCTGAGCAAAAGGAGGGTAAAGTAGCCCCGGAATAAAACAATAAGGTTGGAGCAATGTCAACATGAGACCAAATATGAGTAACTAGTTACAGAGGTTGATTGTTGGTGGTCTGAAGGTTGGGACTGCTGAGCGGCGGGTCGCTGCTGAAGCTGACCTGGGAAATTTACCTTCGGTTCACCAGGCTTGCCTCAGCCTCAGTATGCTGGCCATGTGTTCTTCACACTAATGCCTGGGCAGACACGTGGTCGGAGGCTCCAGAATAGCTAGAAGAATGAGAAAGAGAGGCTCTAAAAGAACCCAAAGGGATTTAGCCTCAATCGGGTGATCTTGCTGGGAGTCTGTGGGCCACAAAGCTCGTCCCTTTGCATGGGCAGCTGCCGGGTCTCCGCTCTCTCTGTTGGCTCATGCATCCTCATCTGTGGGCAATAATTGTCTCCTATTCCCTCCTGCCCCTCACATCACTCCCTCTTTGTGACAGCTGTAGGGGAGCCATTGCTACAGTTCAAAGGAAAGGAGCTGCTGGGGCGATCAACTCTTCCTGGTTTGCCTGGCACTTTCTCAATATTAGTATTAAGTGTCCTATGTCCCAGAAACCCCTCTCAGTCCCAGGCACTCCAGGGACGGCTGGTTACCCTGGGAGCTGGTCGAGGTCAGAGGTTACCAGAGAAGCTTGGGTCTCGCTCAAAGGTTCCCCACAGTACCATTTAAGCTGCTGAATTCACCCCAGTCCAGGCTTAGAAATTCGATGTTTATTTCCCACACTGAAAGTTGATCCGTCTTAAGAGAAGATGCGCTTCATTCATGTTCATTGGACCTGACACATAAAGCCAGAAAGCCCTGACACAGAAAGCTGGCCGTGCCAACTCGGGCATTCCGCCCTCCCAGGAAGCTTCGTGCAAAAGCAAATGGTTGGCAGAAATTTCTCAGTTGAGCAGGCATTCAGAAGAAGGGGCCTGCACTTTATGACCCATGACAGAGTACACCAAAGCAGAGACAAATATGCTGGAGTCCAGAGTGAGGACACACACACATGGACACACATATGTGGACACACACATACCCCATTCTTTCTCTCACACAAACACCAGCTAAAAAAGAAGTAAATTATCCTGAGTCACCCTCTCTCCTTCATCGCTATTCTTGTCTGCAGTACCTGGCCGGCCACGCTCACTGCTTTCCAACTCAGTTTTTACTCTGGACCTTCAGGTCTCTGGTTTTCACCATCAGAAGGGCCACCCCTGGGGAGAGTGTGTTACTGCCCATCCCATCACCACCTCTGGAAAGTTAGACGAATCTGATGTTCAACTCCATGCTCCTCTTGCTAAGTGAGTACATCCTTGAGCTTCATTTATGCACCTTGTTCTGTGCTTATGACCTTGGCTTTGTGGTGTCACGAGATGCCTCCAGGTATCTCGAGGAGAAACGAGAAATTCACAGAGTAATGTTAGCTTTACTATAGAAAACCATAAGGCATTTTCAGGAGAGAAGAATGATGTCATCAAATCAATTTATACTAGTATTTTGCAACTTCAAATTAGTTAGGAACCACTCTTTTAGAGGACTATGACTATAGCATTTGCAAACCAGAGAATGTATAGCGAATCTGAACATCGTCATAATAATAAAGTAAAAATGAATATGTGTGGAAACTATACAGACTGAGTACTAATATATACGGGAGTCTTTTGAGGGCCAGGAAGCTCTATCAGCGTGCACTTGTACATTGTTTAAGGGATCGATTGCGTAATCCCATTTTTAATGCCTGAAGCAGAGAAAAAAGTCTTCCCCGTGTTTTGATTTCAAAATGGTGATGCTGTCTGAGATACAAGTCGCACATTCTCAGAAAGGCTCCTTCCCTAGTGTGGTGTCAGCTCAGTAAAGAGAAGGCCACACTTAGGCCAGAGGACACTGGGTTTCCTGGGAGTATGGGATGCAAAATATTGAGGCATATGATCTCCAAATGTTTTGTGACATGGTTGTGTCTTCCTGTACAAACAAGGCAACAATTAAAAATTTCAAGCCAGCTTTCGGTCTGAGCATACGCACACCTGAGATTTTCTTCTAGAACCTCGGAAATTTTAAAACAAACAAGTAAAACAAAACAAGAACGACAAAAGCAGCAACAAAACTCTTCATCTTCTCTGTGTCTTGTTGGGATTTAACTTATTTCCATTTGTCCAATAGATCACAATGGCTGAGTGTTGGGCTTTGGGTAGAGATATACAAAACCATTTTGAACTCTGGCTCCTGCATTCATTCATTCCTTCATTCATTCATTCATTCTCTCTCCCTCTCCTCTCCTTTTCTCCCTCCCTCCCCATCTCTCCCTCCCTCCTTCAAAACTTACTTTCATAGTTTCTCTATCTTTAATATAGAGATGATAAACCCCAATTTGAGAACTATTGTGAAATGGAAATGGGTTAATGTATTTGGCTCCTGGCAATATAAGATGTTCGTGAAATGGAAGTTATGATTATTTTCCTCTGTAAAAAAAGAATTTATAAAAAAAATCTTCATTCACCCATTAGAATACTAGAAAATAATATAGTAATCACCTACACCCTACAGTCTTTAGTCTTCTTTTTTCTTTTTTTCTCTGTAGATCAAACATGTTTGGCTCCTTTTTCTCGTACAATTTACATCCTTGTTAATACTTCTTGGTGTACTTACTCCCGATCCTGGTATGGTAGAAGTGAGTGGTTTATAGAAGATTCATCCCGGATCCCCCACTATGTAAAGTGTTAACTGTAGGCAAGTCTCTTTAACTCTTTAACCCTGTTATTTATTATTGTTTTTTTAAGTAAATAATTGTAGAGAGGAATATAATGTGAAAGTATGTAAAAGTGATTTGTTTACCAACAAAATGCTCTATAATTACTAGTAGGGGTTCATATTATATAACAATTGATTAATAGAGTTTTCAACTCTAGAAATGTATTCACAAAGGTTTTCAAACCTTACTCAATTCATGATCTTCTTTCATAAAAATATATAATAATCCCATAAACCCCCTTACAACATTTTTTAAATCACTTAGGCATTTTTGCCTGGTAGGAGGTAACGAAATAGTTTTAAGGAAAAATGTGCACATACACTTTATTTAAGATCATTATACTGTTAAATAATTTAATATAGTTTAATTAAAATATAGTAATAATCATAGTCAATAAAGATAATTTTACTTTTCACTGTTTAAGTATGATACAGGCATTCAATTTATTTTAAATTAATATCCTAAAAAGTATATATTTATTAACAAATTAAATTCAAAGTTATGTAAATATTCGATTCGGTGATTGAATAGACAAACAATAGATTAACATCAAACAAGGTATTTAAAATTAGTAAGAATCATTTCGATGCCTTGATATTTGAAATTCTTGCATTATGTATTTAAATGTCCACTCTGCTTATATGTATAATTTGTAGGTTTGCTGCTAAGTGACAAGTACAGATAGCCACTGCTCTTTGCAATTGCGAGTGTGCGAACAACACTTGGCAGGTGCGGATGGTCTTTATTTTCAATGGATGAAAAGTCGCAGTTATGCAATTTTCACCACTTAATTTTTCACACTGTCTTTGGGAGTATTTGAGTAATTTTGATGTGCAAATTGAGAATTTGGACCAAATGGATACAACTCATGGCTCTGATGGAGGTCATCTTGAGGCTCACTCAAAAAATTATTATCCTTTCTATGCTCCTCACTAGCTAGTGTTTCAATATCAATGTGCTTTGTAAGTCTACCTTACCCTTCAGTCCATTCTTAAATTAAGTTGTAATTGACTCAGAATTGAAACGGTCTAAAACCTTATATTACTGATAAGCTTCTTGGGAGCTTTATAGATAAGTGATCATTTGAGTCACTATTTAGTGTGCTCATATGATTTCCATTAATTGCCGCACACATATCGTTGTTAACTCAGATAATCTCAAACACTTCCCTTTCAAGGGAAAAAATATTCATATGTTGATTTCATCTTTCAATCATTTCAAGAAAAATGAAAACCAATAATCAGTAAGGCTGGGCTTGGTTGTGCTACAGTAGCAAATAGCCCAAAACTCTCAATGGCTTAATGCACGTAAGAATTATTTCTCTTATGGTATGTAAGCAACACAGGTCAGCAGGGGTCTCTGCCCATGATATTCACTCAGCACTTGCTTTGTAATCGCTATAGCAGATGGATAGGACTGTGGCAAATCACTGGCTTTGAAAACTAGCAACTGGAAATGACACAGATTACTTCTTGCATTTTATTGGCTGAAACAAGTTACGTGGCTTCTTCAAGGAGGCAGGAAATTACAACCCTATCATATTCCTAAACGGTATTGGCAACTACCACAGGTACTACAGATGAGAAGCTTCCTAAGTTAAGACTGGAAAATGCTACTCTAAAGGATCACTCTCCCCAGTGTGGCAGGTTTGAGCATTCTTGTGCTGGTGTTTTGAAGTTACCAACCTCTTTTTTTTTTTTTTTTTTAGTAAGTCTGCAGCACCTCCTTTAACACTTTTTAACAGCTAAACATTAGCAAGCATCTCATAACTTTTCCAAGCTTTTCAAGTTACTTTTTAATGGGTGTACACACTCTTTAATGAGGACTCTAGCTATAAACTTAAATCATTAAGATTGAAATCGGAGCAGTCAACACAGATCTGACTCACTTTCCTCCAGTAATCACTGGGTGTCTTCGGCTCATTGTTTAATATTACCTGACCCAAGAGATACTGTTAATAACGATTTGGCATTTCAGGCTTATTTTATGATCTATTATTTTTATTTTCCTGGCATGTTAAAACTAACCGTGCATCCATACTTCATAATTCCATTTATAGAAAGTTCAAAAGAGAGCAGAACTGATCTACAGTGTTAGAAGTCAGGATAGTTATTATGTTTCGGGAGAAGTGGCTGGAACAGTGCATGGGGTGCAAGATTCTGGGGTTTTTTCCTATAACGTTCTGCTTTTCTGATGCGGATGCTGGTTACACAGTTGTGTTTATCTTATGAAATTCATTAAGCTGTACTGTGATTCGGCACTCTTCAGTATGATATTACATTTCAATTCCAATTTCATTGAAAAAAGGCTAACGGAACTTCTATGGCAGTTCTATGACAGGATTTCATTTCGTAGGGAACATAGAGGAGGCGCGTCTGTGCCCTTCCTCAGCCACTGCTGTTCCATCCCCCCCATCTGCTCCACAAAGGGCATCTTCTTAATCCTTCCTCTAATCTCTCTGGTGTGCACCTGGGGCTGGGGTGTGAGAAAAGTCCTGAAGAGAGTTCAGGCCCACCCAGTAACACAGGCCCCGGATGCTTCACACTTTCATCAGTGCGCACTCAGCCTCTGCACATTGTCCAGCTCTCCTTGCCGGTGTGCGGTTGGGTCTGCCCCAGGCAAATCCGTGCTTGCTTCTCCTCTGTCTCTGCAGATGCCTGCCTCTCCATGGATATTGGATCATCGTTTGCTCAGAAAACTCAGCTTTCCCATGGTTCAGGAAACTCATAAATTTGTAATTTTCCCAGCCTTCTCCAGTGTCAAAGAGGTGGTAGCATTACTCCAGTTCTCTGTATCTGAGTCTCTTTGTCCTCTTTAATCATGACACTGGCAAAGAGATGGGCCAATGGTCTTGTAGAATGCCTCTCATAATGTTTCCTCGTGACACATTCCAGGTCGTCCTTTATCATCAGCAGGAATACCACAGAAGTGATTTTGTGTTCTTGATCTATGATATCAGGAGGCAAGTGAGGTTGGTTTGCTCTAGTATAGGTTGTGTTAGCTTCATTTTCAATACATTTTTATGTAGACTTCTGCATTGACTTATTTTTTAATCCCTTTAAAGATTTCAATTCTGCCTTCTAGGCTCCATTGTGTCTGATGAGAGATCAGTCATCATTTGAGTCATAACATGTTAAATGCACCATTCCTTTTTGGCTGCCTTCAAGATTTTCTTTTTATCTTTACTTCTCACCATTTTAACTCCGATGTGCCCGCGTGTAGTTTTTTTGTATTTATCCTGTCTAGGGATTGCTGAACTTCTTAGATACATGAGTTTAAATATTTTACCAAAGTTAGAAAATAATATATAATAGATATTTTAGATTATATCACCTTCCATTGAAAAGGAATGATTTTTATTCTAGGAGGCAATTAATTGGGCAGGATGCAAATTTAAAACTCTTTCGGGTTGTAAGAAGCAGCTGAATCTGCTCAATTCCATCAGCTTTCCAGATGTTGGCTCTTCTTAGTAATCATGGGATCTCACACATGCACAGCTCACAGTATTTGGATGCAGCTGATATGCAGATTTCAGGTCTCCCCCTCCTATCTGTGGCCCCCTCCTGCAGGATAAGCCCCCTCACTTTCTCACAGCTTCAGCAGCTCAGAACTCCCTCCTCTGATTCCTCAAGCCAGATAAGACTGCTTTTCTGCCTGAGTTTTAGCAAACCCATCCCTAGCAGACTGGAGAGTTCCCTCAGGCAAAAAGTCATATAAATGCAAATTTAACCCAGGGCAGTTTTTTTGGGGAGGTGGGATGGAGGGGCAGGGGTCAGCTTCTTTCTACTTTCTTCCTGCTTTTTTCATTCTCCACACTTTCCGAATAGTTTCTTGAAATATGTATTTCCAGTTTTTAACTGTTATCTATGTGACTGATGTTTGTATACAAGTGACTCTCCCGTTGCCTGAATGGAACTCCTCTGTTTCTTATTTTACTTTTTGAATCCTTTGATCTGTGACATTTTGCCCGATATTTGTTAGTCAAGTGTTTATTTATCTGGATTGCACTTTATAGACACATTTAATTTTAATACTAATAATTTAGATCCATTATATGCTATAGCCGTCTTTTCTCTCTCTCTCCATTTACTATAGGTTCTCTTTTCTTTCTGTCTGGTTCTTTGATGGTTTTTTATTTGCCCTGCTCTGAACTAAAGTAAATCAATACACTAATAACCCATCCCTGAATAAAGCAAAAGAATTAACACGCTCACATTTACTTCCCTTAATATAGACATATATTATGAAATCTGTTTTCGAAATCTATAATTGATACCTAATTTGAATGAACAAAAAGTCTTGCTAGTTTCTCTGCTTAGCATTGCTTCTCGAACCCAAGTATCTCTGCCAGTATTCATTTTTTTTTTCCTTCTTGAAAACATTTTTAATTAATTGTTTCAGAACAGATTAGTTGCTGGTAACACTTCTGAGGCACAATGTTATTTTTGTTGTTACATGTAACTGATATTTTAACTTGATGAAAATTTCTAATGTTAAAGTGACTTTTTGCTCTGCACTTTGAAGATACTGCTCAGCTATCATGAATCCATAGTTACTGATGTTTATTCTGATATCAATATAATTTTCATACTTTCATGTATTTTTTATCCACTCAGTCTTCTAGGATTTTCTCTTCACTACTGGTGTTCTAAAAATTTATTATGATATATTTAAAGTGTGTGTGTGTGTGTGTGTGTGTGTGTTATTATTGTTCTTGCTTGTGGCCTTGTATTACTTCTATGTAAGGGAAGAAAAATATTGTTCAATTTTTTCTGCTCAGCAATTGGTTGGGCCATTTAACCTGTACACTATTCTTTATTTACTGTTGGAAAATCCTCACAATTGAATCATACTTCCATTATCTCTAGTGTCTCTTTCCAGAAGTATTTAAGGATATTGGAATTTCTGGATCTGCTATGGAGTTCTTCCATTGAGTTTTTTTATTTTCGAATTACTGTCTTTAATATCTAAGACTGCAGTTCTTTTCGATAATACTGTTTCTCTTCATAGATAAAACCCTTTTTACTCTTTAAGGATCCCAGTTAAACTTACTTAGGGCCCTGTCCAGTTTGCTCTCTTTATTCTGTATCCTTGGATGTAAATTTTTTCATTTGCTGGGTTTGTTGTCTTTCCTTCACAAATGGCTTTTATTAACTGTATCAAAATGTGTATTTGTATACTCTACTTCGTAATCAAGATCTCTTGGTAGGCAAGAGAGGCTCCAGTGAATTACATTTTTAGTGCATTTTTAAGTAAGATTAGAGGATGGACAGGTGAACTGCCACGCACTGAACCTCAGCATCTTGTCTTCTATGATTGGTTTTCCTGTCCCTCTTTGATTCAGAAGCTCCCTTGCTCATTGCCCCCATGAGAGACTGACAGCCATTCCCCTTTGCTGACCTGTGGCTTAGTTGAATCATGGAGATCCCTAAGTACAATAATCTCGCTGCTGGTACATTACCAACGAACGTGCATGTGCCAGCCCCTTTCTGCTCCTGAATCAAGGGCATCCAGGAATGAAGAATTCCTGGCGGTGTTCTCTCCTTGTGACATAAGCTTCAATTTTGAGGACTTGGGTCTACTGCTTCCTTTTTTAATACAATCTCCTTGGTTTTCCATCTTTCAGCACTTTCTCAGAGTTTTTGGTTTGCCGACATTTCCTTTTGGTTTTTGTGAGTGATTATGCATTTATTAATTTATCTTATGTCTTTTCTATCATGTCTACAGATTTTGTTAAGGAGAGGAGGCT
This sequence comes from Pteropus medius, assembly GCF_902729225.1. Lineage (NCBI taxonomy): Eukaryota > Metazoa > Chordata > Mammalia > Chiroptera > Pteropodidae > Pteropus > Pteropus medius. The sequence goes on from NW_024340697.1 coordinate 1,119,807, forward strand.
GTGTGTTTAATACAGAATTTTGAAACAGAATTCATCATTACTTTTTTCTTTCCAGGGTGAATAAATTTTATATGATATTTAATGTTGTGTAATATTAGCTATATGAAAGTATGAACCACTTAATAGGAAATGTTTATAAAATGAGCCTTTGCCTCTGTCCCTTCAAAAGAGGCATATTAATTATTTTTTCAAATGCTAATATATCATAAGAAAGCCATTCCCCTTTCAGGTCACAAGCTAATTTTTTTGCTAGCAAATTAATGTAATGAGTTAATGCTACCAGTACAGTAAGAACTACTTAAGTGTCATAATTAATCGAAGCTAAAGATAATCATTGCATAATCAGGCAAGGTACATTTTGAGATCTTGTTTCATTGATTTTTCATGGTGATTTCTCTTGCCCTGAACTTAATGATAAAACTGAGCAATTCAGCAATTAGCTCCAATTAGTCAGATTCCAATTCTGTCATGAGTCACCCACCTTGTTTCTTTAGTTGTCTTCCTCCAGCGTGGTCTGGAACTTACGAACATGTACCCGTTAATTAAGAAAATGGCATTTAATTGCCAAAATACACTTCTCAATAATTTTAATCTTATCATTTATTATAAAATATTTGGCGAATACAAATCAGTATGTGTAGCATATAAAAAAATTAATAAAACAAGCTCCTATGTACCAATCACTAAGCTTAGAATTTTAGCATTGCCGGAAACGGAAGCCTTCTGTCCTTTCTTCATTCCTTCTCCCTTATTCCTCCAGGACAATCATTATCCAAACTTAGTATTTGCGTTATTATGTTGTTTCTCTTTAAGACTGTTGTGGCATGTGTGGACATATATATGCATTCTGAAAATGCAAATGATTTAAACAGATTTTTCAAATTTTCTAAATGATATTCTGCAAATTACATATTTATTCAGTTTTATGGTTCTATGATTAACCCATGCTGATGAATTTAGTAGTAGGTTGTTAATTTCCACTGCTGTGTAGTGTTCCATTATATTATTATTCCAGGATGTTCTTAACCATTCTCCTATAACAGGCATTTATATCATTTTCAGTGTTGTCGCTGTTCTTGGTTTTTAGTTTGTTTGTGTTTTTTTTTTCTATTACAAAAATGTGGCTAAGAACATTTTTGTTTGTTTCCTGTGTGCACATGGAAGAGATTCTCTAGGGTAAGAGTAAGAACTAGAATATCTATCTGGGTTGTAGGTTAGACTATCTTTACTGAATAGTGCCACATTTTTGCAAAGTTCTGATTTATAGCTAGGAATCTGTCAGATTTGCCCTCACTCACATGCACACCAGGTTACTCATCTAAAATGTGAGGTGAAAGACAATCTCCAAAGTATTTCAGTCTAATGTTATATTAATTGTATTAGGAGAAGATTCATATCAAAGAGAAAAACTAACAAGGTCATGAAATTTTCAAGCATTATCTTCTGCCTCAGTCAACTTTCTTGCAGTAACAACTGCTCATTTGCAGAAACATGTTTTTCTTGCTCACATTACAAGTCCTTAGCTGTGGGTTGGCTGTGGTTGCTGTAGTTCTGATCAGCTCTGCAACTTTTGGAACTGCAATCTGGAACTCTGCGAAATTCTGTCCCAAAGCACTACTTCCTAACCTAACAGTTTTTGACATGAATTGGCGATAAAAACTAATATTGTTTTAGCTACAATGTATTTGTTCTCCTTGAAAAGGTATTATGTGCTTATAAAAGAACATTTGGAATCCATAAAGAATAGAAATGACCCTTAAATGTAATGTAATTAATTTTTTTGATATTTTTCTTTTTAGTTTTCACTTTCGTGTCAATGCATATGCATAAATTTTAATGAAATCAGGATTATATTGCACAAGTAATTCTCCAATCTTAAAACCTAACATACGTTATAGTCATATATTTGTTTGTCATTTAATGGATTTTGAGAATAGGAATTTAAATGGCTGCATAATATCCTGGAGCGTGCATAGTCCGTAATTTAGTTAATCATATTTCTGTTGTTAGAGTGTTTCTTTTTTTCTGCTACTATAAGTAAGGCTGCAGTTAATGTTACTGTAAATAAATCAGAATATTGATCATTATTACATCCTTAGGAACAACTTCTGGAAGAGTAATAAGAATTCTAGGGTTGGGGTGAGTTTATGTCAAATTCACCACATAAGCCTGACATCTCAGTGTAATGGATAAATATAGGCGGAGTTTAAGTCACATGGCCATGAGTTATCTGGTTGTTGAGAGCAAACCCAAGGGCAGGTCATGTTTGATTGACTGAGGGTGAGGAGTTTAGTTAGAGAAGGTAGGTAGTTAAGTAATGTAGGAATGAGGTCTTGCTTGCATCATAGAGTCTCGTTCTATGTCAGGCACGATTCTTGTTTCTGAGCTCTCTTTACTGCCTGCCTGATAGCATTAGGTCTTTTCCTTGCCTTGACCTTTGCTTTAATATTTATACAATCCGACCAGCCAGTCACGTGTCCTCAGTGAGCACACACTTATGACTTCTTTATCTTCCATATACACACACAGCAAATTTTACTTACTTGTATACATCTAGATAGGTGAAATATTTCTTAAAGCAACCAGTCTGGACCATATCAGCTTATCTATACAGGACTAGTCTTTCACTGTATTTGTTATTCTTACCAAGTGAGATTCAAGAGGATATTTAGTTCATATACTATTTGCGTTTTAGGAGGCTTGACGACGAGGACATGGCAGCTTGTACCAATATCATATATAGCACTAGATCTTTGGGAAACAATTGAACAGATGCCATAACTTGGGGCAATGCAGATAGGAAAGCTTTCTCTCAAGGTCACATCCATGTAATGACACAATTACTGCAAGAAAAGTCAGAATCCTGATTGGCTTCAGCTGGCCAGATAAAACACTTAGTAAGCATTTGTATACTGCTTACTACACTCCATGGACTAATCTAGGAGCTTTATAGACATCATCTCATTTAATTCTTACAACAATTCTATGAGATAGGTACTATTTTTATTATCTCTTTTATATATAGGAAATGGAGGCACAAAAAATATAAGCAACTTTCATAAAGACAGTCAGCAATTCTACCAAAAGAGTTGTCTCCAAAGTCCAAGCTTGTATGAGGCAGTGTGTTATGACGGGCAGCTAAAATTATTCTAACACAATCACTAACCTTGACCTCATAAAGTGTACAGACTAACACATACCTACCTGGACTTACAAGTCGAGCGAAATGATGTAAAATATTGTGACCAGGTCTTAGATAAAAAGACTACGTGAAGATCTTTAGGACTGAAAATTAAGAAATTATTAATGTTTCTGGGAATCAATAAAACTATAAATTCATGAAGCGGGTGGGAAGGCTACAGAGAGGAGATGACATTTGAGCTGGCTCTAAGAATGAGCACGACATGAACGACTTACATGACAGGGTGGAATTTCAGCACCCATATCACTCCTCAAACTAGAAGGGAAAGTAGTCAGCCAAACTATGTATATTAAGATCTTGAGAACGTGTCTCTGGGCATATAGCATGGTTATATTTCCCAGGATCCCTTGCAGTTACATGTAAGCATATGGCTAAGTTCTGACCAATTGAATGTGGCCAGAGGTGCTTTCCCTTTCTAGACCTGGCCCATCAAAAGCTCCTGTGTGATCCTATACATGATCTCTTCCTTCATCTATCAGTGATATGCAGAAGATCCAGGGAAGCTTAGGACTCTGAGGATACAGGGATAACAAAGTCACAAGATGGAGGGAACATGGATCTATGAGTCACCCTATGGAAAGCTGCCACTAGTCATAAACACCTGTATTATTATTTGTATGAATAAGAACTGAACATTTTATTGAGTTAATCTGCTGAGATTAGCGAGTTCATTTGTCACATCGGCCAGGATATTGTTTACCCTAACTAATAAAGAAATCATTAATTTACAACTTAAGCTTTTATCTCCCTATTGCCCTATGAATGAAGGACTTATGAGTAATAGGAAGAAAATATAAAGCTATTTTATGAAGGAAAATATGGAAAGACATACATACTGGTTAACACGGGTTCTATGTACAGGGTGGAATTAGAGGTAGTTGACATGTGAAAGTAGACACATAAGCAGTAAAGGGAAAGGAATAAAAGATCTAAAACAGGGGTTGAGAAACTACTGCCTGCAGGCCAAATTCAGCTCGCCATCTATTTTTGTAAATAAAGTTTTATTGAAACAGTAATGCTCCTTCATTTATGTATTGTCTATGGCTGCTTTCACAGTACCATGGCATAGTTAAGTAGTTGCAGCAGAGACCATACTGTTCCCAAGCTGGAAATATTTACTCACTGGACCTCTACAGAAAAGGTTTGCTGACCCTTGGTCTAAAAAAGCATGTACATTCACATTCCTACATCTATATAAAATTGTGTCTGTGGATGGCACATACATACTTTTAAATAAATAATAATAATAATAAAGCTGTATTTTCTTTGCACTTGTAAGTAATGGGGTGTTTAAACTTTAGCCCGTATCATGGAAGTTGCATCCATGTAAACAGTTTGCACTATTCTCCAAAGCCAAACTAAATTACTTTTCTAGCGGCGCATTCTACCCTGCACATCTCACAAGCTCTCCATGTTGTCTTTGTGTGGCATTTGACCTGCAATTATTGGCCTCTGTCAGCCCTTTGTTCTCTTTCCTACATCTTGCTCCTACAATACTTGTGCTCTGCTGACTAGCTCCACGCATGAGTTCAGCAATCAGGTTTTTCTATTTAAGAAGCTCCTCTCAGTATATACTTTCCAGGGACACCAGACGGGGTAATTTTCTGCAGTAATTCTTCTCCTGACAGTCTTTCTCCAAGTATCTTCAAGAGCAACTAGGTCCTGATTGCGAGGCTGGGAGGGAGGCGGGGCGCGGACTTAAGAAAGGCTGTTCATTCTCAAAGGTTCCTGAACTTTCAAAGTTAGGATAATATATTTATCAACCTAAGAAACTCTTATTACAAATATACTGGAGGCAGTAAAAAGGTGTATAAAAGGCTGGATAGGCATTTTTATCCATCTTTCCGTTAGCCCAAAAGGAGAATCTGAAGAAACTCTCTAAGTATGAGCACCGATTTGAAAAATTGCCTGAAATACGAGCTCCTTATGATCACCAGCTCTGCCAGAGTAGGAGAGAGAAATGGGCAGGGAGGGAGAAGACGGAGGCAGATGCTCATTGTCTTCAACCCAAAACAGCCTCCCATTCCTTCTATCAGTCCCTTTTAGTGTTGTGTATGCCTACTTTTTTATGGGAGGGGAAGATAAATCTAAGATATTCTCTCTCTCTCTCTCTCTCTCTCTCCTCTCTCTCTCTCTCTCTCTCTCTTCTCACACACACACACACACACACACCACACACACCTGCAGACACCTACACACGTGGTGCACTCACTGTTTGAACACTCTATAGCTCTGTCTGCTTCCAGCTGTGGGGAGGAATAAACTTTCCCTTCTTAGGTTCTTTCGGCTCGGGTAATAATTAAATCAGCACAAGACAGATTCACAAGAGAAAATAACGAAATTTAATACGCGCGTATGCATTGGAACCCCGCATACATGAGAGAGCATCAGAGACCCCACATACATGAGAGGTTCAGGAACAGAAAGGGAAAATGACCTAAAGATGAGGTGAGGTGCCTGGGGCTTCCGGGGAGGATGGTCCTTCTCAGGACAGTAAGAGCAGATGTTCAGGAATTAGTAGTTTGTCCTGCCCTATAGATAGGTCATAAAACATTACTTCTGGTGATAACTCTTATTATGGGCAGGCCCCCAAATTTAAATTCTTCTAGAGAGTAAAAGGGTGGGGGCAGAAGTTTCTCTTGAGCCTGCAGGGTCCCCAGTTGCCTTTACTCAAAACAATCCACGCGCCACAGTGGCACATTTTAGGGAAGCCTGTTCTGAACTCCTGCAAATCAATCCCTGAAATCCTTTTTTTCACCTTCAGGCACAGGCTAAATTTTTATAAGGAAGCAAGAGAATGAATAGTTGTGAACAGTTATACAATAGACTATATCTTCTTTATGTGCTTAAAGATTGCAAAGCCAAATCCTGTTATCAGCTACCCTACAGCTAACTATCTGAAGGTGTTATCACAATCCATTCTTATTGACTAAGAGAGCTAATTCGCACAGGGAAAGTTTCTCTGGAATAAGTATGTGTGCATTGCTTTTGTCCTTCCATTTAGTTGCGAAGATTTGTGCATTATCAGCATACTAATTTGAAAGACTATTAGAGGACTTTAGCATTTTTTTTTTTTCAAATCTTAGTTGCTTTCTTGCTTCTGTACTAGCATACCTTCTTCTGCACATACTCCAGCTGGAGTGTAGGGGAGATTTTTCAAATCAAAGAGTTTTAGGATGCATTCAGAGAATCATATACTTTTACATCCTTTTTTTTTGTTACCTTAATTACTTTCTATTTGCATTCCAAATGCTACTTTATTGAAATCCTTATTGAAATCCGATTCACATTCAGATTATGGTCTCTGAATAAGAAGGCTGATGCTAACCTGGGTTTATTGTTATAAATGGCCCATGGAGAAACCTGAAACTTCCCTTCTGCTTCCTAAAAAAATGTGACTGTTCTTTTTGATTCAGACTGAAGACAAATTGGGCTAAACTGCCTATGGCAGGAGGAAGCCAACATTCTGAAGAAGAATATGATTTATGTAAAACTCATTTATTTGAGCATTATATCGCCAGCACTGGATCAATTCAATTTACTGTTTAATTCAGAATGTCCATTTCGCTAGGTAAACCAGAAGTCCTGCTGTTAACTTTTTGGGTAATTCCGCTTTCTACAGCTTTTTATAATCCTTTTATTGGATCCTTTAAGGTACTCGACCTCAATCTATCCACCCGCACCATATTTCTTTTTATTGTGTGGATCATTTGTTCCAAGGAGACATGTGACAGCCTTCTAAAAGTTTATTTTATTGTATCCCTGGCTATTTTTTCTCAACTTCAGAGCTTCAGTCTCAGTATATATGAACATTCAGGAACCCTACATTACTAGATTAGAAAAGCAGGGTTAACAGGGGAATATGGCTTACGTGGCGTGAATGGAACTCCGAAATTTCATTGTTGGTGGACATGTCTGGGCAGATGTCTTATTTGCTTTATAAGTTAATAGCGGAAAATTAGGCTGGTACCCTAAAGCAGGAAAAATGATAGCATCTTATAATATATTGCATAATTGCTACTCAGATTTCATTAGCAAGGCAGCAACAGCATAACGTCAGCAGCTGTTAGAAATGCAGACTCTCAGGACTGATTCTTGACCTACTGAATCAGAATCGAATGTTCACAAGGTCTCCAGGGATTTGTAAACGTGAAAGTTTGAGAAGAGCATACCAGAGGATTCAACACATGGTTTCATCAGATACAGACTGTGAATAGACCAGGGCTGGATTGTGAAGATGGGGATTTTTGTTCTTTAGGTACAGATCGTTTTGGGTACCCTACCAAACTCCTCTCCCACCACAGTCCTTCCCTTTGGTTCTATCCCAGTCCCACTCCACCTGCTCGACCCTCCAGCTTCCAAAGCCTTCCAGCTGCTTCACCCAGACACGGTCTTTCAAAAGCCTTCACCAAGTCCAGGTCTCCATCTAAGCTATACATTAGATTCGCCATTAAAGCTTAAAATGATTGATAACAGTGTCTCACCCTCAGAGATTCTGATTTAATTAATCTGGTGGAAATTCTAATATGCAGCTAAAGTTGAAAACTAGTCCACTAGTCATCTTCTCGAACTCTTAGGAGACACCTAGATTGATTTTTCTCTGATCTATCAGTTAACACTAAAGGGTTTATAGATATTAATGATTTACTTGATAAATCCAAAGAGTATTTGCATTTTGACTGGGGACCGCCACAAAGAAGAGGCTAATCCCTAGTGGGTTTAGATACTCCTCAGGTGCCTACTCCTACTACACAAGAAGGGTGGCTGCCATCTTCTACTGAGACTCGGGGATTTCTGAGGACATTCAGAGGGCAACTTGATATCTTTCCAAGGGGGAAGGAGTAACCATCGCTTTTAAGATGAGGAAGTAGAGTCTGCTCTTTGGGGCTCACAAATGAGGAGTTCCTGATCCTGGAGAACATTCTGGTTGATGTGGAGGAAAACACCAGTGTTGCCCCCTCTTTCTGGACTGGTGAAGAAGACAGAGAAGAAATCCCAAACTTTAGGAATGAATAGACTTTGGTGATGCTTTATTACCTGTCTACATGGCTTACTACTTGAAAAAGAAAGAATTGAATGGCTTCCTCTTCTTAGGCGAAATACAATTCTATTCTGCTACCAAAGAGGAACCAAGGAATAGTCTAAAGCATCTTCTGCTTTGTCTCTGCTCTTTAGTAGATATTTGTTCGTTGCTAACCAGCAGCTATTCCATACTTCTCCCTTCCTAACAGGACCCAATTGTGTCCTTTTGTGGGATAGCCATGTTTCCTAGTGGAATTATCCTCCTTGCCAGCTCTAACGCTGAGTCCTAATTGGTCTAAACCAAACACTTGTCCTAGTAATTGTTTTAGGGACAAGTTGTAACCTAGCTCTAAGCCAATCAGTACAAAAGAGTCTCCTCGCCAGTTAGCTTGTGTTATGAGTTGAATGTTTGTGTCCCCCTAAAATTCATATGTTGAAGCCCTAACCCCCAATGTGATAGTATTTGGAGGCAAGGCCCTTACGAGGTGATTAGGTTTAGAGTAGGTCACGAGGGTGATGCCTTCACGATCATATTAATGGTTTTATAGGAGAGGACGAGATATGAGATCTCTCTCGCTCTCTCTTGACGTACACACACTGAAGAAAGGCCATGTGAGCACATAGCAAGAAGGCAGCCATCTGCAACCCGGGAAATGGATTCTCACCGCACACCAAATCTGTTGGCACCTTGATCTTGGATTTCCTAGCCTCCATAACTGTGAGACATAACTGTATGTTGTTTAAGCCACCCAGTCTGTGGTATTTTGATATAGTAACCATAACTAAGATGGCTAGCAATTGCTAAATATGTGGACGGGGGATGACATACACCTAAGCTGATCTAATCAAAGCAAAGGCAGTACATTGTTCAATAGTTGAGAGAAAGCAAGCTTTCACTCTTGAAATGAACCTGTAGGGAAAGCTTCTAAGATGCTCTCTGAGAACCATCAGCAGTTACACCATGGAGGGCAGCATGGAGACGCAGAATCCTGCCATTGAACTTGCCAGTTTGCATGACACTGCAAATGGTCTTATCATATGAACTGGTTTGAGTTGGGACTTCCGTTTCTTTGAAACTGAAAATATCTTAACCGATACATGTGTCAGTCTGGACTAAATGTCGCCGACTCTTACAATGGTGTGATTGTTTGCCTCTTTGTGACCCTGTGATGAGCAGAATGCTACTTTACCAAGAACAAGGTTTAGAATGCTGGTTCTTAAACTTATCTGCACATAGTAATCACCCAGGAGTCTCAAAAGACGTTGATGCCTCTGTCTCATCCTCCAGACATTATGATGTGATTGTTTTGGGTATGATTGGGGCTTTTGGTGTCTGCCTGTCTTATTTACTTAATTTTGGTGGTGAGATGGTATGTGGCAACTAAAAGTAAGAATTGGGAGACTTCGATGTAACATATAAATAAGCAAATTTCAAATGTTTAAATTTTAATGTTACCAAGCACAGGATGCTTCTTCTCTTACCCATGATGCCTAAGACTCCAAGATAAGAGAAAGAAGAAATAATCCCAGTTTATAGAATATTGAGAGGATTTCAATGACCTTGTGATATACGGGAAACCAAATTAGTGAAATGTAATTTCCTAAGTTAATTGCCAAGAACCACATGTTCACAAAGGCTTTATAGGTCCCAATATGAGAATATCTTATTCAGTCTCTTCTCTGTCCTCCATCTTTTCTTCAATTACCATGACAACCCACAGAGACATTCACCAAGAAACCTGGAAGGGATACTTTTGGTGTTTTACCACATCTCCTTTCTTAGACATTTCATAGAATGATTCGTATTCCAGAATTTCCTGTGATAGATGAAATAGAGATTCTCGGTCTCCAACATTATGCAGGTCAGATTGTGGGGAGGAGTGTATTCCTATTAGAGAGCCGTCAGAGATATGGCAGAGTTCCGCCAAAACAAATATCAGCTGCAATAAAAGGAAGAAAAGGAAAATCTCTATGCAAACATAAGTAGGACCACTTAACTCTGGGGGGGAGGAATGCCAAAGGCCTTATTCAGATCTCAAGAAAAGGAGAAAGAGCCAAGAGTTTTCTGCCTAAATTCACTATAATTTGCTTTCATGCTAGGCTTCTGTATGATTAATATAAAATGCCTTTAGCATCAGGCCTCGGCAACCTTAACTTGCTAATATTCTTGAACATTTAGTTATAAGGAAGTGTGTCTAGGCTTTCACCTAGAAATGTTCTCTCCTCAGAAGCTATATGGTGCACCGTCGGTCAGCTATTGCTGTTAAACAAACAATCCAAAAGCTCATTAGCATACAATAATAAACATATTAACACTCTAATAGGTCTAAGAATTGGCTGGAAGGGCTCTGTCTCAGACTTTGAATCTGAGGTTCAGTTGCAGTGACTCTGCTTCACATGCCTTTCATTCTTGTGCTCTCAAGGCTGTTTCTTTTTAATGACAATAACAGAAATACAAGAAGCAAAAGCAAAAACATGTGTTTTTGGTTATTGCCAAGGCTTGGAACAGAGATACACTATCACTTTCTCCCGTGTTCCATTGACCAAAGCAAGTGACATGGTCAAGCGCACACTGATGAAGCAGAAAAATATACTCCGACCAGTGGTATGAAATTCAAAGTCGCATGACAGAAAATATGGATTCAAGGAGAAGTAAAGAACGGGAACAATAATGTAGTCTGTCACACATGATAAAGTACAGACTCTAATGTGGAGGTTGGCAAGCTTTTTCTGTAAAGAGACAGATAGTGAATATTTTAGTCTTCGTGGGCCATATGGTCTCTGTCACAACTATTCATCTCTGCCATTTGCCATTGTAGTACAAAAGCAGCCATAGACAACATATAAATGAATGAGGATGGCTGTATTCCAGTAAAACTTAATTTATCGGGACTGAAATTTGAATTTCATATAATTTTCATGTGTCACAAAATAGTCTCCTTCTTTTGATTTTTGAAAAACCATTTAAAAATATATAAAAAAAAAACATTTGTTAGGTCACAGACCGTACAAAAGCAAGTAGTAGGTGAGATTTGGCCCACAAGCTGTAGCTTGCCCACCCCTGCCCCTCAGTTGTCTGCTGCCTTCCAAGTCTCACCTGGCATTAACACTCCAACCATACTAAAACATAATTTTCCAAATAACCCATTCCGTTTATTGATGTCTTACCCTCGTGTTTGTTCTTACCTGTCCCCAGAATTTCCTGCCCCTCTCCCTTGCCTGTTTAGCAAACTTCTAGTCCTTCTACTCCATCGAATGTTTTCATATCCGCAGTGGCTTCCCAGATTCCCTGGAACTACGGTCATTTATCCTCCATACCCTCAATACATTCTACACATGCGTTAGTCTGGGTAGATTAGCTGTTGCAGCATAGAGCACTAAAATGTAAATGGCTTAGCACAATTTATTTCTCACGCATCTGGTGGGCCGTGGACTCAGTTGAGCATTCGAGCTCTGCTCCATTCATAGGAGTCCGAGTCCTATCTTGTGGCTCAGTCTTCCAGAAGCCCCTACAAATCTTTGTTCTGCAGTCAAGTAAAGAGAGGGTTTCATGGGCCAGGCTTGGAGCACATCCCTTCTGCTCGTGTCCCATTGGTGAGAACCCCATCCTTTGGCCACATGTAACAGCAAAGGAAGCCAGAAATGAATAAGCGAATGAGTTGTAAGTATAAGACAACGTTGTTCATTAAGAACAGTGCACACACTGCTCTTAGTAGCTGACTAAAACATTAATATCAATGAAATCTGTTAAAGCAAACAGGACTTAATTATAACCAGCTAAATTAAATTTCATGCTCTCTTTCCACTTTGTGTTTTGAGAGCTGTCATTGTTCTTTTCCAAAACTTTTCTACGTCAAGTTCCTTTTACGAGTTAAAGACGGAATGATTTGACTCAGGCCTGCTTTAGCTTTGCCCCTCCTCTGCCACTGTTTGCTCATATAGGGGACTACAAAGGATTTACAGGTGCAGCATTTTTGCTAGGTAGCTTCCTACCAACCCCCTCTCCAGCTCCCATCCAACCCCTGACTTTGCTGCCCTGAGTGTGGCTTTGCCTCTCCAGCCCATCTGCACTTGCTCTTTGCTGAAATGGAAATTATGATATTTGCTGTTTGCCTGTTTGTTTCACAAAGCTCCAAGATGTGTCTCTTTGTCGGCGTGCTGGCTCATACAACAGCTGCTGCCTTCAGCCATGCCTACTGAGAGAAAACAAGTGTTTCCTATTGACATGACTCCTTTGCTCTGAATCAAAGGGAGCATGTTAAGGCCGTGGAGTCCCTTTTAATACCGTCTCTGGGAACTATTCGTTGTTTTTTTTTTTTTTTTTTATACATACACTTGCTAGGATACTGAGTCCAGCCTGAGTCTTAAGGGTGTATTCTGGGAGGCTCACTAAGCACAAAGGGCAGAAAAGAGAAAGAACACGATGACTTACTTTCTGCTTCTGTGAGGATTCCATGCCCCACTTCCCAGATCATCTGGTTCACAGACCAGAGAACAGCCTGCAGCTTGGACTTACGTGCCTTTCTTTACCTGTGAAATGACATGGAGAATTCCAGAAGCAGAAGGTTTGCTCTTCTGTTTAATAGATCCCCTCTTCTTCTCTCTGCACCTGAACAGTCTGTTGTGGTTCTGTCTCTGCAACTCTGTACCGCTTATAGTTCAGAGGCGATGCTCCTAGCAGTGCCCATCTGAGTCTCTGGCGATGGCCCAAGTGACTAACCCATAATAACACTCTTCATGTTCCCACACGGAATGCTGATTTGCAGTTATGACCTAAAGCTGATGATTTTTAAGGGCTCCGTGCCAGGCACTGTGCTAAGCGCTCTGCCTGTGTTATATCATTTAGCCTCCACAGTAATAGCCAAGAGTTGGCAGCATTTACTCCCATTTTATAAATAAGGAAACTGAGACCTGGATAACACACCTTGGTCAAGGCCACAAAGTTGAGAAGGGCAGAACAGGAACTTGACGCTAATTCTGTGTGCCTTCAGAATCTTTGATCTAGAATTCTATGCTTCTGCTTGTCAAACTAGTACAGCAACAAGGAATCTAAGAGAATTTCTAGAATCTTAATACTAGAATGTGGTCCACAGACTGGTAGCATCAGCATCACCTGGGAGCTGATATTAGAAATGTAGAATCTCAGAAAATCCAAAGGTGAGCATTAGCGAAATCAATGTGATCCATAGTTTGAGAAATCTCCTTTTATACAAGAGTACATGTGTCCAATGATGAGCCTTGGTGCCATCCATTGGTGCAAATGCAGAACCGAAACCCAGGCTGTCACAGAGATGGGGTGGAGGATGCATTCCATGAGGTCAGGGAGGGAGAGATGAGGCAGAGAAGTGGTGGTATCTTAAACTGGGTTCACAGGAAACAGCCTCTGAGATGGACACTTGAGCACAGGGGGTCAGTCGGTTGTCAATTAGGAAACAGTATCTTTAAAGGAAGTGGGATTGGGCAGAGAGAGAATTTGAACTTCACCATAGTTGCAGTAGAGGACTCAGCCAACAACATGGGGTAGCTAGGATGGCCCTTCAGGTTCAAATTGAAGCAAAAGGGCCAGACCTTTGTACATCCCACCATTGATCACTCATTAGAAGATAATTATTCCTGGCTGATGGTGATTCTTGGGGAGAGACAGCTGTGAGCCCTCTGCGGCCAACAGGGGGATGACCGCCCATATCCTGAAGAGAGGAGTCCAGGCACTGCACCGCGAGAAGGAGAGGCCGCATGAAGGTTGTAAGCTTTATCTCCGAAGAACGAGAAATCATTCAGAATGACACCATCCAGTTTACATTTGATAACAATCCCTTTGGCTCCTTTGTGGCAATGGATCAGAAGAGACAAGAGTCACAAAAAAAAACAAAAAACAAAAACAAAAAAAACGGAAAATCATTAGAAAAGGGTGATATGGTGATGAATTTGCTGTTGAAAAATAGGAAAGGTGTCCAGATAGACCGTGAGCTTCTGGAATGATTGACTGTGAGGATGAATGTGAATATCTGGAAATGGGATCACTGGAGGAGAAGATTTGCAGGAAAAGATTAAAGTCTTTTTCACAATTCAATAGCACTTAATTTTGCCACAAGATTCAAAAGTCTTCTTCGACTCATCTCACTGCTCAGATTCATCTTCCCCAGAATCTACAGTTCCTTCAGCATGCGTGGCAGATATTTGGTGACCGTTCTCCAAATACGTCTTCAAGAAAATTTGAAGCTTCTGGATTGTTTCGTTTTGCTCATTATTTTATTTAAACGTCATGTGCAGATGCTTTCGGTGAAACAGTTCTAAGTTATGGTTTTGTCGAGCATAAAAATAATTCAGAAGAACAATAGTAAGAAAAAAAATTCATTCGACATCAGGATGTTTCATCTGAAAGAATCCACCTGTAAAGAAGAGGCCAAAACTACTCACGACAATAAAGGGCCCTAAGCAAAGGGTGGGCCAGAGCGGAAGCCCTGCTTCTATGAGTAGTTCTGTAGGCACGTTCTCTTCACTGCTCCTTCTCCATTTTTGCAATTGCCCTAGTTGACAGGGCTGGTCACTCTTATCAGTCAGTCAATAAATTAATGCCACGCCACATTCAACCTCACATACTTCAGATGCAGCTGAGCCCCCATGCTGTGGGGTGCCGAGGAGACAAATGCACGAGATTCTTTCCTGTTCTTGAGGAGCTTGCAGCATTAGGAACAATAAAATAAGTATTTTTCTTTTATAAATTACAATTAAACCTGATAAGTGCTAAAGTAAATTAATTGTCCTTAATTAATTTTTCAGATAGTAACATTTCTGAAATTAATATGTATTTAAAAAATTATGTCAGAAGGGTAAAATGCTGGCTGAGTTGTTATTGCTAGAATATTTGAATTTAGACATGTGTTAAAGGACCCTTGATCAGATTGCCACTGCCTTTGAGATACTTGCTTTGAAACTGCTCTGCAAAGTTGAATTATAATTTATATTTACAGCTACCCTTAAGTTTTAAAAATATACTTATTTTAGGATAGTTTTACATTTACAGAAAAGTTGGAATATAATACAAGAGTTCTGATATGCCACAGACTCAGTTTCCTTTATTATTAATATATTAGTATGGTACATTCATCACAATTAATGAACCAATATTGATACATTATTACTAACTAAAGTTCACATTCGGACTTCCTTAGTTGTTTTCCCTAATGTCCTTTGTCTTCTCAAGAATCCCATCCAGAATCCCACAGTACATTCAGTTGCCATGTCCCGTCAGACTCTTCTTGGCGATGACAGTTTCTCAAAATTTCCTTGTTTTTCATAATCTTGACAGCTTTGAGGCGGACCGATCAGTTATTTTGTAGAACGTCCCTCCTCTGGAATTTGTCTGATGTTTGTCTCCTGATCAGATGAGAGTTATGAGTGTTTGAGAGGAAGGCCACAGAGATTCAGGGCTATCGTCATATATGCCGTCGATATGACTTAACAAGATTGGAGTTAACCTTGATCCCCTGGCTGAGGCAGTGTTTGTTGGGTGTCTCCACCATAAAGTTACTCTTTTTCTCTACTTTTCCATATTGTGCATTTTGGAAGGAAGTTATCGTGCACAGCCCACACTTAAGAAGTAGGGAGTCCTGCTCCACCTCCCTGGGGGCCCACTGTCTCCAAAGATTGTTTGAAATTCTTCTGCACGGGGCATTTGCCGCTTTTTCTCTAGTTAGCTGCAGACTAGTTCAATCACTCATTTATATCAATATGGACACACGGATATTTATTTTCTACTTTGCGTTATAATCCTGCACTACTTTAGTTGATTGCTCAAATTGTTCCACGTTTGTTCATTGGGGTTTCTTTCCGTTGACCCATTGTATCCCTTGGCATAGTCCCATCATCGTGGGTTATTTATGTATTTTTTACCACTTTATTTCAGGCACTACAAGATGCTTTAGGCCTGTCTTATATATTTCTTACCCCAACCCTAGAATCAACTCTTTGTCCAAAGAGCCCTAGTTCCTTTTATTGGAGAATGATATTATAAGCCCAGATTTGGGCAATAGGTACCATAATTATCTTTTCAAGTGTTTTTTAAAAATATTCCACTTTTATGTGCATTGGAAAGAGAACTTATTGTGCAAATATAAGATATTTTTTTGTGAAATACCAGGACACAATCAAAGGCAGTAGAAATAAAAACTCTCACAGGAGATCACAGAATTCTAAAACTTGGGAGTGGTTGGTGTGGCTCATACATGTGTGACAAGAGACTGTTGTTACCCAGGCACCAAAGACCTATTAGTTTAAAGCTTCTGGCTGACTTTCAAGGCAACTGAATCTATTCCAAGAAATATGTGATTTGATTAAAGAAAAGAATGAAACCAGTGTCTAACAAAATAAGAATACTGCTCCAAACATACCAAGTCCAGCAGCTCAGATTTTGAAAAGCAGCCCAGTCACTGTGCGCTGTCAGGCACTGCAGCCACTGTCGCATGAGCCCCCAGAATTTTTAGACTGCCGTGTGAAGAAGGCTCAGACGAATCTTAGGCTATTACACAGAAGTGGTATATAAGTGTATAAATGCATGTTTTTGTGTTTTAGGTCCATTAAATATAGTTTGTGTTATCTTGAAAATATATATAATTAAAATGCTGGTTTTACAGTCAGGGGAGATTTAGAATTGGGAAACTATTGAATTCCCCCCACCCCAGGCCGTTCATCCCAGAGCAGTGGGCGGCTCCAGAGGTTCAAGGCCTTTTCCCAGCCTCACAGCTCCAGCTAGTAAAATTTAATTTTCAGCCATTGTGTGAATTCTTGTGAAATCACCAGTTTCTCTCTCTCCACGCCTCCTCCCTTCTTTTTCTGTCTTTACTCTGTGAAGATCTTTCTGGATGTCAGGTATGCTTGTCGGCATTACTCTAGCTTCCGGCTTTGTAAAAAGATGAAATATTCGCCTTTTTCTCTCTTCCCTGGAACAGTCTCAGTAGTTTAGGAATCTCTGAAACTTAAGATTTGAAAAAATACACCTGCGAAAGTTTCTTTTTCAGTTTCTCCTATAGTTATTGATCTATTTGAGTATTTTTTTTTCTGGATATTTTTAAAAAATTACGTAGTTCTTGAAATGTTTCCATTTTACCCAACATTTGAAAACTGTTAGTCTAGAAGTATATAGAGTATTTATAGAATTCTTTTCCAGTTCCTCTGTATATGTGATGCTTCTATTTTATTCCTAGTTGTGTTTGCTGAGTTTCATTTTTTTTTCTTAACTAGACTAGTTAATGGTTCACTTATTTTTTTTTCACATTTTTAAAGAAAACATGTCTTTCTGCATTTTCATTTATTGATATTTCTGTATTTATTAATGAATTCTTCCCACTTTCCTTTGGCTTATATTTCTTATTATTTGCTTCTTGGGTTGACTGTTACATTCATTTATTTCATTTTTGCTTATCTAGTAAGTGACTTGTCATCTGGAAACAATACTGCTCATATCTTATATGTCAAATTAATATTATCATTATTTTTAGACGTTCTACACTTGCCGATTTTATTATTTAGTTATTTTGGTATAGTTTTAAGTCTTTTAACTTGTTGAAGTTTTTGTTTCTGGTCTTGGTCTTTATTTTTAGTTTCATTTTTTTCCCCATTATCTTTCAATGTGTAGAAGTAGACCATTTCTCTATGCATAGGATTTCATCTACTAACACCGAGAGCCACTGTGGACTTTTAGCATAACAGTTAAGTGTGTGTGCACATGTGTGCGTCCATATTTTAAGGATAAAAGACACTATATTTTTAAAAGAAAACATATTTTAATGTATGCTAAGCAAGAATACATGGATTCATATAATTATATACCACTCTCAGTATCACAAAGATTATAGCTGATGCTATTAAGACCCTGGGATTTTCCCAAAGACAAATACAGCAAGGAAACCACTTTTTGACCAAAATAGAGCTAAATCTAATCTGGAATGGAACTAAGAAGCAGACAGCCATTCTCCATACCATCAAAGATAGTTTCTTCTGCCCCATCTGCGTTGGAGTGTGACTGTTTCTACTCCAGTCTTTACGAAACATATCTGCAGATTAGAATAACCTCGGAATTTTTGAAACATTCTAAAGCCCCGCCCATGCCCCAGACCAGTTACATCATGATCTCTGGGTGGAGCGCAGGCAACAGTGTTTATGAAACACCCCACATGATTGCAGTGTGAAGACGCAGTAGCATTCACCACCCCATGCTCACGGTCTGGGCCACAGACATCTGAGGCACACTCGCATGTCACTCTCGGTGTGGTAAAGCAGTAGTTCGCAAGCCTGAGCCACGTCAGAATCACTGGAAAGGCTTATCCAAACACAGATTTCTGAGCCCCACCCCAAGTGTCTGATTCGGTAAGTGTGGAGGGAAGCCACAAAATTGACATCACTAACCACTTCCCTGGAGTTGCCGATATTGCTTGTCTGCAGACCTCACTTTGAGAATGACTGTTGTATAGCACTGAGTGTGTGTGTGTGTGTGTGTTGTGTGTGTGTGTTTGTCATTTCAGAAAGGAAAATATATTTTAAATTTAGCTGTAGCATGAATTCTTTCAAGAAGCTGCCATGACTACAGATTCCAAAGAGGAAGCATATTGAGTACATTTTTCAAGACCATATAGACTTAAATTTTATAAACCTGCTGTGCCCTCATTTAACAGAAGTCTTTATGAAGTATTTATTAACAAGTACTTTGTAGGCAGCTGAGCTAATTGCTGTATTAACAATTCAAGTGTGATGCAGTTGCTTCAATCTGAGAACTTCATTTAGCATTTTACATTAATTTCTAATTAACTGCTAATGTTTTCTTATGTTTTTTATGAACTCATCCATGTGTAGATTAATTCTTAACTGCACTGGGTTTTGTAGTAAAAGCATTCAATGGTTCTTTTCTTTCTAAGACTATACAATACTAATTAGAATAAAAGAAAGGCTCTCTGTGGTGACTGGGCGTGTGTGAACACGGGTGTGTCAGCAGGTGTGAACATTAACACAGTGCGGTGGGTACAGTAATTAAAGACAACAGTCCAGTTGCAGATTGAAGGTTTTGAATTCTCATAGTGTACAGATCACTAGAACCTATATAAGGCAGTCATGCCCCCTAGTAGCTTAGACCGTAAGGCAGGGGGCACCAAACTATGGCTCACATCCAGCCCATGCCTGTTTTGTAAATAAAGTTTCATTGGAAAACAGTCACACTCATTCTTTTATATATTGTCTAGGGCTGCTCTTGACCTGCAACAGCAGACTTGAGTAGTTCAGCCTACAAAGCCTAAAATAACTACTACTACGTGGCCTTTTATAAAAAAAAAAAAAAGGTTGCAGCCCCATTAATCAACTTTCTATGTATAGGGATGATTAGCCATCCAATAATAATGCATCCATAGGATCATCCTATCCATATTCTTCCTCACGGTTCTCAAGACCAGTAAGGAAGTGTTGCCAAATATTGTACTAAAGTCCTGGTCTTGTAAATTTGTCAAAAATGCAAACGGGGCTACTTTGGCATGACTTATGAATACTGAATCTTATACTGATTGGCAATAGTGGCTCACTTAGAGTTCATTCTGTCGCTTTGAGAACCTAAGGATGATCTTACGGAATGAGAGCCCCAATAGGGAGTTTCTGAAGAATACTTTTTGCACGGGTCTCCTCATTGCTAATCCCCCTTTTTTTTTTTGTGATAAATGGGAGTTAACCTCGGGGCAGGTTGTGGGATGTCAAGAAAATGTGTTACAGTGGCAATGATGGGAACCGTAGGAGTTTGTACCCATGGGGAGAGGACAATGTTAACCTTGAAGGCCTTAAAGATGTGAAAGAGACAACTGTCCATGTCATCGCAACTTGCTATTAAACTGAATTATGTGGAGACGGGGGATTAGCATTTCCTATTGGACAGATACTTAAAAGAATAATAATTTGCAAGAGAAAAAATACGTGGATGGGGAAGCCAAAGAGACATGACTAGAAAATTGACCTAAGACCCATGACCTAAGAGAAAAATGCAGCAACATGTGAGAATCTGTGGATGGAGTGAGGTGAGGTGTGGTTGAGGAAACAGCTACATCAGGAGGAAAGTAAGTTCAAAAGTGAGTGTGGTGGTTAAGAAAGGTCAATAGCAACTTGATAATCAATGTGATAAGATAGCAAAAGGGAAGTTAGCTGAGCGAAAGAAGTTGGAGTCATCTTGTGCCTCACTGCTCTAGAGACTCCACAGCAAATACCAGATTTAGCTCTGTTCTGAGACATCGAGGATTTGCAGAAGATACAAGACTAGCGATGGAAATGACTGAGCCCTGAGAAAAAGTAATTTATAGATAAAGCACTACAACACTTCTTGTCAGATGAGTGACGAGTAGAGAACAGCATAGTAAAAAGGGGCTTGAAATAAATACTTCTGCCCCGCTAAGAACACCAGGTAGATTCATGCCGATTATCTTTGTGTTGATATTGTGTTTTTTGTGACCACTCTGCACGAGAAAAATCACTCAGAAAAGTTCAAATCCTACTGTCTTGGTTCTGCTGAAGAAGAAATAAAAGAAAAGGAAAAGAAAAGGAGAAAGCTGAGTTGCTGGAAGTATTTGCTGCTGTTTTATCTTTAATCAGAGATGTAAGCGGCAGGGGAAGCACACCTTGTTATTGATTGATTTTATTGTTCATTTTTTACACTTAAATTTACTTATTGAGATCTCGCTTGGTTGATTTTTATTGTGCATTTTAAATTTAAATTTGCCTATAAGAGCCCCTGCTGTCGCCAGGTGTTGTGCTAGGTAGGAGGTGACCAAATAAGACATACTCTCTGTGCTCAAGGAGTTATGTTCTAATTGGAGAATCACATAAGTAGTCAGGGATTTAATATACGTGCTATAGTGATGAGATCCAGAGGAGAGACATCTAGAGGAATCTAGGAAAGCTTCTGAGAAATGACATCTAAATTGAGACCAGAGAGAGAATTACGACTTATTAAAAGGAAAGGCTGAGGTATAGGTATTCTCTGCAAAAGGAATGTGAAAGATGATATGGTAGACTGCTTGCACAAATGGCCCAGTATCTCCATCCATTTATGTGCCCACTCCTCTGCGGAGTGGGTTTGCAGCAACTCCATCCAGCGGAGGAGTCTGTTTCCAATGCGTTGAATCCGAGATGACCTCGTGACTTGTTTTGGTTTATAGAATGCAACAGAAATGATTGCATCTCAGTTTCCTGCCCCGGCATCAGGTAGCCTTGCATGCTTCCGCTCTCTTTCCTTCCTTTTAATTCTGCCACCACTATGAGAATAAACCAAGACTTGACTACTGGAGGATGAGAGTCCATGCAGAGGACAGCCAGATGAGGCCATACTAGATCATTCTAGACCAGCCAGCCCCTAACCAGACTACTAAATGAGCAAAGAAAAATTAGCTAGTCCCATGGAGAGCAGATCAACCTGGTCCAAATCAGAAGACTTACCCAGTTGACCCGTAGGCCCATGGGAAATAATAAATGGTTGTTATTATAAGACACTAAGTTTTGGAATGATTCATTATGCAGTAGTAATTTACTAATTTAGAAAATCTGAAGGTATAGGAGAGCAGGGCTCATTCAATAAACAGGAAGTAATCTAGGATGGATGGAGAATGTAGTATGGAGGGAGAGGCATGAAAGGTGAGGACAAAGAGCCAAATAAGAACTGGTTCCTTCAGAGTTTTATAAGCCTTATTGAGTGATAAGGAACTATCTAGGCCTTTGAAGCAGATGTATGATCAGATTTTCATTCTAGACAAATAACTGTTTGTAAAGGTTAATGCTAGGAGGAACACAAAGCTACAAGGAGGGAGGTCAGTAAAGTGGCATTTGTAGTAATCCAGGCTAGAGTCTATAATATCCTGAACTAGAATAGGGACAGTGAGGCTGGGTAGAAATGGACAGATTGGAAACATACATGAGAGACAGAAAGAGTAGGACTTGTTGCTTTATCAGAAGTGAGAGATAAGGGAGAAAAAAGTCCAGTGCTGATACCTGATATCTAATTCGAGCAAGTAAAAAGTTGGGGGAAAATGCTCTCTAAGACAGAACCTAGGGGAGAAAATGATGTTTGGATGGGGATGGATGAGATCATGAGTATAGTTTGGGATTTGTTAAGTTTGAGATGCCAGCGAGACACCCAATCAGAGGTGCCAGGTAAAGGGTTGGTTATATAGAGCGCCTTCGGTTGGAGATAGTTTTGGCAATTGTCAGCCTACAATTGGTACTTGAAACCACTTAAATATCTACTGAACACCTGATATGTATCATGTGCTATACTACATGCCAAGAATATGGAAGTTAGCAATACAGATTAAGCTATGTAATCTAATGGAGAAGGTTCAGCATTGGTCAAATAATCACAAATATAAATATGCTGTCTTAAGTACTGTGAAAGAAAGATACTGTAAACCATAAGAGCATATAAGAAAGAAACTTGATCCAGTCTGAGGAATCAAAGAATAATTCCTTGTAAAAAGGATGCTTAAACTGAGATCAGAATTATGAGAGTGTTTTCCAAAGTCATAGAGAGAGATGGAGTAGAAAAAGGAAGTGTTCCAGAAAAAAAGACAGGAGCAGTGGGCCTAGTTTAAAGGCCTCTAAAGTCAGTATGACAGGATCACAGGGAGGGAAGGAAAACTGGTACAAGTTATGTGTAGAGGAGTGTTGGTAGGTATGGAGAGAAACGGTCAGATCTGGAAGATACTTGACAAGCAACACTGATAAGACAACAGAATAGATTAGAGGAAGAAGGAGATGGAGGAGAAATTATTGAGAATAATTTGACAGGGAGAAAGTGTTGGTTTGTACGTCTGAATGGATGATGGTACCATTCATTGAAACAAGAAACACGGGGAACTAGATCTAGATTTAGAGAGAGAAATGCACGATATCAGTTTTTGGAAATATTGAATTAGCGAAGCCTTTAAAATATCCAAGTGGCAAGGTCGAGGGGGAATTTGGATATATAAGTTTGGAGGTCAGAAGGGAGATCTGACTGGACACTTAATAAACTTGTGGATCATCAGGATATAAATAGTAACTGAAATCAAGGGCAAAGAGACCTTGAGGACAAAAAAAAAAAGATTCTAAGATATATCCTTGAAAAATCCAGTATTTAAAAGACATAATTTTAGATGATCCCACAGAGTAGCATAGATGGAGTAGTCGGAGAGGTGGAAGGGAAAGTGTTATATCAGAGAATCCACAGCTATTTGATAAACACTCACTCCATAGGCTTTAGGCTACTAAGAGATCAGGGAAAACATAGCTAAAAATGTCCACTGGGCTTAGCAATATGAAGATTACCTTCTTCTCAAGGGCCATCATGGTGGAGTCATGAAAGCAAAAACCAATATGTTAGAATGGGCTGAGGAAGAAGTGGAAGGGCAGGAAGCGGAGGAAAATTATCTTGATAGATAATTATCAAGAATTTTGGCTAAGAGGGGATAGCGAAGTCGGTTGATGCCATAGCAAGGGCTGAGAGATTTTCATTGTCGAGAATACTGTTCATTTTGTTTGGTTGGTTGGTTTCGGCGGGAGAGATTTGGGCTTCGGGCTGACAAGAATCAGTGGATGAGATCACTTAAGAAAAATATATAAAGAAAAGAGAAGACAATCTAGGAAAAAACACTTAAGAAATATTGTCATTTAAGGGAATGCGAAGGACAGATACACTAAGATTTGGACAGTCATAGGAGAAAAAGCAGAGCATAGTTCTGAGAAATCCATGGAAAGAGAATGTTTCAAGGAGAGAGATATCCATGGGGTCAAGTGTGCTGAGAGGGCAGAGAGGATACAGACTGAGAAATGTCCGTTGGCTCAAGTCGATGGTCATGGTGGGCTGGAGTAGAATTGGTTCCCTGGAGCAGTGGGATGGAATCCAGATTACAGTGGATCGAAGTATAAGGTGACAGCCATTTCACAAAACAATTTCACGAAGAAGAGAGCGAGCTGGAGGTAGGCAAGAAGTCAAGTAGAGCTTTTGAATTCGTGAGTTGGAAGAGACTCGAAGATAACTAGATGTTGGTGAGAAGGAAGAGACTGAAACAGAGTGCGGATAAGGAAAGTGTGAGGTCTGTGATAATGGGGAAGAGAGAGAGAGGGAGAGCAAGTGGAGAAGTAGACTAATGAGAAGGGAGACATTGCTCTCCTGTGGCAACAGAAAACAGGAGGAAATGCTGATGGAAGCAGGGATGTTTGTGTTACTGATGGCAGAACACCGAGGGGGTTACAGTGCAGTGGTGTTTTATTTTCTTTGTTAAATAAGAGACAAAATCACCTCCTAAGAAAGAAGCAGGGATTAATATGCAGAAAGCTTCAACTGTCTTTGCAGTATTTTATTTCCTGAATGGTCGGTGGATATACAGGTGAACTTCATTCTTTATATTTTTTCATATATATGAAATATTTTATTTTAAAAAGAGTAGTGGGGAATGTGGTAGAATCGGAAATTTGGGAAACAGTAAGATTTGAAATAACTGATATAAGAGAAAGAGCTGGCTTGGTTGCCATAGGATGCCGGGTATCCTAGTGGATTTTAAATTTATAGTGGATTGCCAGCTGCTCGCCTTTCCTGTAGGGTAGCCAGCTAAGCCATGTTTTCCAGCCCATGATGCAGCCAAATGATTGCATCTAGACCAAATGATGTGACATAAAGGGATATAAGCCCCCTTCATGACTCTCTACAACCCTCATACATGTGGCCTTCCATTTCTTTCTCCATTAGATGGTTGAATATAGAAGATTCCAAGGACTTAGAGGAAGATGGAGCCACAACACGGCAGGAGCCTGGGCTTCTGAGTCAGGGGTTGGAGAGGAGGCTCCTGAGAGAGCCATCTGCATAAGAGTACACAGGACGCTGTCTTATGTAAGTGAGACATTCATTTTTGCTCTGTTAATCGGATGAAATTTGGGGGTAGTTTGTCATAGCAGTTACTCTGTCCTCGTACTCATCTTCACGAGTGTGTAACTTTTTTTTCTAATAATGCTGAACAGCTATTTGCAGATGCTGGGAACTGTTAAATTACATTCTCTGTATTACATAATTGAATGGGATGGCCCAAAGGACAAAAGAATGAAAGGAGTAATGAGTAAACGACTGGATTTGTGAACAATTACACTCATCGATAATGAGCACGTAACTAATTAGGACTCTTATTTGGAGGCAGAGGACTTGAGAAACATTAGGAGCATGGTGGGCATTTCGCAAAAGTAAAACAGATTTCTGTCCTCGGGAGGGCAGGAGGGAAGGCGCCCCCCACCCTTCTAAGCTGGTGTTCCAAAAGAGACTATTGGCTCCCATCCAAACACAATACCCGAGGAGTCGGGACCTACACAGCCATAAAATCTTACTACAGAGAATCTGGAAGAAAAAGGCCCTTCATCCAGCTGTGTCTAGGGTACTTTGTGTAGAGAGCCACCCCTCTGTCTGTAGGGAGGAGCTTCTGGTCCCTGCTCAGGGCACTGAGTTCACTGGTCCTGGTGGACTCACTGCAGTAGATGGAACACTCTCAGCTATCGATCACCATAAACACTCAGAGTAAAGGTGACACAGCAAATGACACAGAGAACCTGATCTGCAAAGGCAGAAAGCCTACAGCATCAGAAAATGCATGGGCCCTGCTCTATCACAATTTGCCCACTCCAGGGAAATCCTCTTTGTAGGCCATGAAACTTCCAGTCTCTAGGTCCTAAACTCCCAGGCACCAACAGGCCAGTGAGGTTGATGAGCTTCCCTTGCTTCTTCCTGCATGGCTTCCCATTGTGTAGTCACTCTCAGGGCCTGGGTGGCCTCCAAAAATTGGTGGAAGCAATAAGATCCCCTGGGATTCACCCAGCTCCTGGCCCCGGCACCCTTCCTTTTCCATTCTCCTTATTCCTGCCAAACGGGTCTTCATTTGAGCCACAGAATCCATCTACTACAGGATAGTTAGTATGAGAAAAGAGGCTGAGGTTGGAGAAGACTGAGAACTTTGTACATGATGGAAATAGCGCACACTTTGGAACTCAAAAGACTTGAGAGTTCCATTATTTAAAAGCTGTGTGGTCTTGGGCAGGTCACATGATTACCCTAAAATGAGGATAAAAATGCCCACCTCCCAGGCTCATTTTAAATATTGTCAACGACTTATATAAAAATCTCTGGAACATAGTAGAGCTTCATAAATAGTGATTTCTGTCGTCGTTGGGGGCGATATCTCGCAGATTAGTCTGAGGCATCATACTTAAGTTTTCTGAAAGGGAAAGAGGGAGGAGAATATGATTCAGGTGGGAGGCTGACCTACAAGAATGCCCATCTGTGCTAGCCTAGGCGTTCCATCCATCCTCTGTCCTAACCTGCTCCCAGTGCCTTTGCACGTGCTTTCTTTCTGCATGTCTTCTCCAAGACTAGTGCAAGGCTCATCCTCTCACTTCCTTCAGGTCTTGCCTCCAAAGTTTCATCTTTAGAGAGGCCTTCTCTCTTCATCCTGTGTCTACAGTAGCATTGCCCAGCTGTCACTATCCATCTCCTTACCCTGCTTTAATTTGCTTTATGAAAATTGTCACCACTTGAAAATTACATATGTTATTTCTTGACTTGTTTTTTTACTCTCCCACTGGAATAAGAGATCCATCAGGGCAGAACCCTCTTGTATCCCCACAGTGTCCCCAGCGCCTGGCAAAGAGTAGATACCTAATACTTTTAAGTGAATAAAAAGTAAAAATATACCTTATTAAATAGAGCGTTTTCCACCCATTCCAAAGCACGTGTTGAAATCACACAAGCATCTATTATCCATATAATTTTTCAAAATACATGACATATGTAAAAAGTTACGTATAATTTTTCTCATAGCAGACCACAATCAAGCTTTCCATACACACACAAAAGAAATCTTTTGATTTTCTGTAACTGGTTCCTGGCTGGGTCAGATTTCAAACTTTGATAGATCTCACACACATACACATTTATTTATTTGTATCTACATATTTTCTTGGGGACCAGGAAGTGGGAGTGAGGTATATTTAACCCTGACCACAACTTGAATTCAGATATGTAAATGAGTTTAACATGCCGCGGAGTCCACAAAGAAGGCAGGAGGACGGAGAGGGCTGACTAGTCAACTGAGAGTGACTTTAGGATGATGGAGATGGAACTCCAGACCAGGCAGCCAGACCTGAGGGTGGGAGGAGGTAGTACTTTTAGCTTTTCTGGAAACTCATCACCCTTGTGGTATGATGAACTCAGGAAGGCAGAAGAGCCATGAGTGTAATGGGACCTACGGGTTCCCTCACCCTTGTAGCACGTTAGTTCCCAAGCAGCCATGCTGTGAGACAGCCCCAAACTGAGTCTCCTCGTAACCTGGAAGAGGCCTGTTTGGACGCTGACATTAAGCGATCCACAAGAATGAAGTTTCGGAAGCAGCAGCTGTTTCTCTGTCTTATGGGAGCAGACATGACACACCTTTACGGGGCTTTCAGGGCCAGCTGGGGTCGTGGAAAGTTCCACAGAGGCAGTGAATCTCCAGCTCAGCAACACTGAGGTGGCAGAGGCAGCCATGACTCGTGTAATGACATTGCTGCACAGCCCTCCTGGGACATGAGAACCTGCACATTCGGAGGCCCCACTCGGCTGGCAGCCACAGCAAGCCGGGACTGAGTCTGATAAACATGCACCTGCGAAGCAGCCCTGGGGACCTCCAAAATTCCAGGAGACGGGAAATTTGCAAAGCACTGACATTTCTGTATAAGTGGCTGGAAGCAGGGCACTAAGGGAAATCGGTATTCATTTTAATAGATCCATATATATAGTCAATAA
Source organism: Pteropus medius (assembly GCF_902729225.1). Taxonomy (NCBI): domain Eukaryota; kingdom Metazoa; phylum Chordata; class Mammalia; order Chiroptera; family Pteropodidae; genus Pteropus; species Pteropus medius. Next base: position 1,147,844 of record NW_024340697.1, read on the forward strand.
AACCACATTTGTTTTCACAAGCTCGTAGAGATGGGAGCATTCAGGTATACTTATAGCCACAGTCATTGCTAAACTTCTTTGATTACTGCATCCTCAGAATGGAGTCCACGATTTCCACATTTGCCTGCACCCACAGCAGTGATCCAGAAGGTTCACGTTCATTTGGAGGAGGTATTATAGCATATATATCTCTTGCTGGCTTAAGAAAAAAAAATTCCAGCACATTCTAATAAAAGTCTGGAAGAGAAGGGCAGCTCTGACATTTGAGTCAAACATAGACATTTAATTCTCTATTAGGTGCAGTTCAGTTTTATTAAATTGAAAGCAATTTGAAAGAAAACTCAATAAGATTGGAATCTTACTTCAATTAATGAGTAATGCTTATTACTTACTGCCAGATATACAGCTCTCAGATGATGAGCTGTTTGCAAGACAAGAGACATTTAACAAGGCTGTGTAGCAGCAAAATCAGAAAAAGTATAAGGTATATTATAGCATTATAATATTTTGTTATAAGATTTATTTTATTAAAGAAAACTATCTATAGGGAAGAAACCTTGTGGCATCTCTAATACAGAAACATAGCAAAATAACTGAAGTTCTAAGTCAAAAGTAAGCAAACTCTTTCTGTAAGGGGCAGATAGTAAATGTTGTAGAGTTTGTCTACACAGCCTTGTCACCAATGCTCCGTTCTATTACTATAACACAATAGTAGCCAATACATAATACGTAGTCCATAGACAATATGTAAACAAATGAGTGAAGCTGTGTTCCAATGAAACTTTACTTGTGGACACTGAAATCTGAATTGCATGTAATTTCCATGTGTCACTATTAATCTTTTGGGTTTTTTTTTAACCACTTAAAAACATAAAAACCATCCTTAGCTTATAGACCATACAAAAACAGATGGCAAGCCAGATTCGGCCAGTGGGCTGTAGTTCGTCTACCCCTCTTCTAAGGGTTTGACTTTTGAAGACCTGTTGCAGGTTACCCCTAAGATTTTGTGGGTACTCTTGCAGGCACCCACTGGTCTGCCTGCTTTCTGTTAATGTTAATGGCAAAGCCTGATTTGAAATGATGATCCCTGTTTTCCTTCTTACCTTCCTCTCATCTGTCTTTCACCTTTTGCCCAAAAGCTCTTGGGTTTACTTTACTTACAAACTCCTGCCTATAGCTCAGCTACCTCTCAGATGTCTTTATTAGATGCTCTACATTGCACATTAAGGTATAATCAATGGTATTGGCTGAGAGAGCCATTCTAAACTAGAGAGAGTGAAGTAAATTGCACTTTGCTTTGGAAGAGCCAATCAATTCGCAGTGAGCAGGCTTTCTTGATAAGAACACCATCTCTAATTCTTTGTTGCCCGTCCTGCCCCGCTTTGATCATTTGGTGTACAGGCCAACATGGATTACTAGAGCAACTGAGCATCTTACAATTGCTTCACAAGAGCAGAGAAAATGACTTTCATGTTCATTTTGCCAGAAAAATGTAAACGTGATTCCTCCAAAATGAATTGCCGCCTCTAAAATATGCCTTGCGAGGGAAGGGGTATGTGTGCATGCATGTTTCCATAGGTATGTGAGTGCGTGAGAGAGGGAGAGAGAATTCGGTGACATTCATGAAAGCTCTGAACTTCACCTCCTCAGGTCAAGCTCTGAGCTTGACCTCTCTGATTTCCCAGTTGCTTGTTTATAACTCCTGGGAATGTGTCTTCCTGATTGATTCATCAGACTAAATTTATTGAATGTCTACTGTGTGCCAAGCACAGTTCCAGGAACTTGGGGTCCATCAGTGAACAAAACAGACAAAGATTCCTTTCCTTGGAATGTTTACTATTCCAGTGGGGAAAGACAGATACAAACAATAGATGATAGTTAAGTCAATTAGGTAGTGTGCTAGAAGGTGATGAGTGCTAGTAAAAAATAAAGCACTTTTCACCTTTTAATAAATGTCTAATTATAATCTTGTATACCTGAAAATTATATAATGTTATTAACCAATGTTGTGCCAATACATTTAATATAAGTAAGTAAGTAAGTAAATACATACATACATAAATCAAAGGGGGATAAGAAGTTCTGGGGTTTGGGGCTTCTAATTTTAAATGAAGTAGACAGGTTAGGCCCATTCAGAGGTTAACATTTGAGCAAAGACTTCCAGAAGGTAAAGGAGTTTGCCATGTTAATATCTTAGTTAAGAATATTCAGGCAGAGGGAACAGCTAGTGTAAAGGCTTTGAAGTAGCAATATGCATGGTGTCAGCATTTGTAAACTATTCCTGGACTCGAAAAGTTTAGCCTTGAAAGCTTGTCTCTTATGAAATTATTAGCACCTCTAGACCCTCTCCCAAATAAAGGAACTCAGACTGGTATTTTGGTTTCCCTCTTTTAGCTCACTCTGTAATTGGATAACACCGTAGTAAAGGTTTCTCGTTCCAAGCTTAATGGACTCCCTAGAATCCCCTCTCTTATGCTTGGATGAGAGGTAGCACAAGAAAGAAATTAAGATCTGAAATTGGACAGATAAAGATTTAAATCCCAACTCTGCCTATTAAAAGGCATGGAACTTTGAGCAATCTGCAAGCGTTAAGTTCCCTCAACTATAAAATGGAGATAATAATAATGATACCTAAATCATAGGGATTTTTATAAAGATTAAATAGAATAGTATATGTCAAAATAATAATAATAATCGTAGGAATGGGAAGAAACTTTGGAAAATGTTGGATATGTGTATGGCCTTGATAGTGATGACGGTTTTCTAAGCGTATACTTATCCCCACACTCATCGAGTTATATACTTTAAATATGTGCAGCTTTTGACGTGTCAATCATATCTCAATTAAATGGTTCTAAGAATGTAAGTAAAAAAGCGAACAGTGCATGTAAAACAATTGGCACAGGGTGGGACGTAAATATTTACTATTATTATTAGGTATTATTTTTGTACTTTCTACCTTGAAAAATAAGTTTGATGTTTTATAAGGAACTTAATAGAAGGAATTTTATTGCCCAAGATTTTGGTGTTGAATTTGTCCAAAGAAATTGATCACAAGTGGAATAAAATATCTGTACAGGGTAAATTCAGAGCCCCTACCCACCTCATGGACTTCGAGCGATAGTGATACTGTTACCTTTAGCATCTGTGATGAACCTATACAGTAAAAGCTATTATTTTCTTGAATGTGAAAGCTTACTGTTTATATCAACATACACTCGGAGGGGGGGCAGGATGATAATGAAACCTGCTGCTTGGTTTAAAAAAAGAAAAAAACCCTTATAATAATTGATTCCCTTTGAGTTTTATAGAATTTTAAAATTACATGATCAAAATCTCTTCCAGATAAAATTGCCCAAGATGAGAATCTTGCCATCCTTAGAGAGTCTTATGAATGTTGTACAAATAATTGCCATAAAATTTAATGAAAATCTGTTCCAATACAGTGAAAAATCAAAGAACAAGAAATATCTACCATGCCGGCAGCAGCAGTAAGAAGGAGGAAAACTTACCATGTTTTATAGATAATTGTGAGGATTTGAACTAATGGGCATAAGAAAGGGAGGAAATAATTACAACTCCATGCCTTGGAGAATGTTATTTAATTAAGCAAAATGATAACAAACCTCCAGTCAGGACATAGTCTCACGTTCTTAGCAATTTACACTAAGAGGGAAGGAAGGAGCCAAAGTAATAACTAGACTGAGATAAATTAATGTTTTCATTTCTGGTGAGCTTCCCCATGCACATTAGTGTCAGCATTGGTAGACTTGGTGCTCTGTGTGCTTTTAAAAATGAATAGACTGAACAGAGAAAAGCATTTTATTCTCATCTCACATTCAACAGGCTAATTGCATTACATAAACAGAAACAAATAACCTTCCTCTAAAGCCTTTCAAATCTTTCCAAACAAAAGCTTTGTTCCATGATGCATATAGCAGGCACATTCAAAGTGACTTCTCCCCAAAGCTGGATCTTTTCTGCCGTTCTGGGAAGAAGAAGTGAAGGAGCAAGGTCATTGGAGGCCGACAGGCTACGCTTCCAGGCTTTGCCACTTGGCCACTTTGTGATCTTTGGCAATTTACTTCAAGTTCTGGGTCTCTTTTTCTTCATCTATAAAAAGGAAGAAACTGATACTGTCTTACAATGGCAACCTCCCAAAGGTGTTTTGGGACCCTTCCCCAAAGCCACCACAGGTAAAGATAAACTAAATAAAAATAGTATGCTTGCCCTGGAAACAAAGCTTCAAACTAAGTCCCTAAACTCTTCCTTTTTCTCATTGCCTTCATCCAACCCGCATGGAACTAGAGCACTGCTCCTAAGACCCTCCCATGTAACAAGTCTTAGTTAAAAGATTTTGGTTCTAAGTTACAGAAGTCCGTTCAGATGAGCTAAGGTAGAGTCGATTAGAAGAACAGTAATGTATCTCTGGGAGCCTACAGAAAATCAGAACTGGGAACTGGAAAACTGTCAGCAATCCAGGTGAGTGGGTCTCTGAGTGCTTCCTTCTGCCTCTCTCCACAAATATTGTTCCAAATGTGATGTTTTAAAATCAAAAGAGGACTTTAGGACACACGCTTTGGAAAGTAAACATGAAAAATTGTTTTCCTTGGATTTGACAGTTCCGATCAGTTCTGGAAACAGTGGCCACAAATTTTAAGTAGACGATTCGGATGTCTTCTACATAGAGTGATACACTGTTCAGCATGACTAGTGGTATGTTCTCGCAAAGCAGGTCCATTTTTGTCCCCCATTACCCTCTTTAAAATCCCCCAGGCGGGGCTAGCTTTTGCCTCACCCCAGGCTTGATTAAAACTGGAAAATGCAATGACTTTTCTATTTATTCTTAGGTAATACAAAGTCTCTGGTCACTCGAAATCTCAGAACACAGTCTCCAGAGTAGTCAGTCACATATAATAATGAACCTATCAATCTTCATTTGAAGGTTCTCGTTCCCCTCCCCTGGGTCTGGTCTGTTGTACAACAAAATCGAAGACAGCATCTCCCTGCTTCTCTCTCCAGTAGGTGCAGATTTGCCCCTATACCCTTAACTTCTGGGAGCGGCTGAGTTTTAAGAGTTGTTTACTCTTTGCGAGCACTGCGGGCTGGTTGGCCTCACAACCTAAGTGGAAATCGAATCCCATAGCCTTTGGTGGTGGCCCCACGGGTCCCTTGACCGGCTGCTGGGAACGCTGCCGCTCTCACCTGCACCCTTCTCACCTCTGGAGGATTGTCCTTGGCAATTGGAGGGCCCTGCTAGAGGTGGTGGGGAGCTTCACCACCCCCCCACCCAAGGTGCCTGTCTGGCGGGAGGGAAGCCCTCAGGGAGGGGCCACCTTTGATATTATTCATGCTTCAAAGCTCCCAGAAGGTGCTAGCCAAAGGCCACACTTCCCGGAAACCACATTTTTGCTTAATCTCTCCCCTTCCCTGTCCTGCCTTCTCTACTCCTTTACAGACTTTCCCTCAATAAACACTCTCTTAATAAATTACTTACATAAAAATCCCTGTCTCAGGCTCTGTTTCTAGGGAATGCAAGGTATAGCTACACGTTGTACCCCGGCTCAGTCAGCACTTCCGGTTAACACCTGTTACCCCAGAAGCTGATTATCCTATATTACCCTAGTCCTCTCCTGCCAGCACCCAAGGGAACAATAATGAAGCCTCCCACCCCCAACGCTCTTTAATAATCTATAAGGTACTGTTTTGCCTCAATAAAAAAGTTTGCAATTCTAGATCCTTCTTATTTTCTCTGATTGCTTTCTGCCAAAAAAAAAAAAAAGGATAGAGATCAATGTGGCTTTTATTTTTATTCTTTCTCCCTTTTTAAATCATACATTTAGCTGTCCAATACCTAACTCTGAATACCAGTATTTTCTAGTAAATCAGAAAGGAGGATTATCTGTCAACTCCGAAAGGAAAATCAAACCAAGATGCACAAGCAGAAAAAAAAAAAAATCAATTTTCTCCAGGTCATTCACCTACATCATTCCTTCAGAATAGAAACAAAGCAAAGGAATTGCTTTGTGCTTTCAGAAAACCTGGCCCGAAAGGAAGCAGAAGGGTAAAGATGAACTCAGAGTTGTCTATACGAAAATAAAGCCTTTCTGTGAGTAAATAATGTGCATTAAAAGGTCACTCTTGATTCCTTTCACTCAGTTCTGACATAGAAAAATGTCTGATTGCCGAGAAGAGCATCTTGTCCTAGTGCGAATTCTCACCTGAAAGGCAACATTAACCCAGAAGCCTTGAGGGGTGAAGGCAGCCTTAAACACCAGCCACCACACCACAGGAAAAGAGAGGGAGGCAGGAAAGCAAGTTTTTAATAATGTTCCAGCACAGAGTTCAGCAAACTTTTTCTATAAAACACCAGATAGTAAATATTTTTGGCTTTGCAGGCCATACCATCTCTTTCTCAACTACTCAGCTCTGCTTGAAAGCAACCTTAGATGATGCTTAAAAGAATGGGCATGGCTGTGTTCTATTAAAACTTTATTAACAAACATAGAAATTTGAATTTTATATAATTTTCCTATATCTCAAAATCTTCTTCTTTTAATATTTTTCAACCATTTAGGAATGAAGTTTTTTTTTAGTTCATGGCCTTTCTAAAAATGAGGTGGACTGGATTAGACCCACGGGTTGAGGTTTGCCAACCCCTGCTCTAATTCATAGGGTAGAATTTCTCCTCTTGAATTCATTCAGGACTGGAAGTTGGTTGTTAAATTGAAAAAGTCAGTTGAAGTAGGAGTCATAAAAATAATATTTATTTTTAATAAACATCAATGTATATATGCAGTAACCAATTCTTTCCATACAGGGCGATGACTTTTTATTTTAACAGAAGTCTGCCAGTTAGATTTCAGATGGCCTTTCTTAGTACTTTGACTAAAGTTTCTAGTTCTAGTTCAAGTGGAATGCGAATTTAAAACTGCTTGCGAATTCATTCAAGGTGCAGACTACTTTTAATTTTACAAACCTCCCCAATCTTTTATAGTTATGCCCCCAACACTTTTTGACAGCAATGTTTGAGAACCTTGCCTTTACTAGCGTTTTTCCAAAGCACCAACTCAGTTTCTTAGAACAGTAATTTTCTTCCTTGTTAAATTGAATAATTGCTATGACAAAGAAAAGTGGTATGAATACGTATAAAAGCAAATGCAATGGACTCTTGAAGTACAGAATCAAATAGTGAAACAGGTGTGTGTGTGTGTGTGTGTGTGTGTGTGTGTGTGTGTGTGTGGATGAGACCAGTTCTCCAGGCACAGGCAGTCAATGGGCAGTGGAAGGAAGCTGGTGTCCATTAATCCAGCAGTCAGTGGAGTAGAGTATCCTCCTTTCTGACCATGCTCTTCCAGTGCTTGAACTGGATGTGGGAAGAGAAAACAGTACAAGGATTTTATATCTTTTCATTGAGAGAAGTTAGTAGAATTGCATTTCCCAAGTGTATAAAGCAAGAGCATGCCTAACTCCCTTCAGAAGAAATGTAGTTGTCAATTTCTTCCTCAACAAAGATAAAAGACCAATTCAAATGTGTTAGCCCATAATCTAGGAGGTACATATTGAATCTTCCCAGGAGGTCTCGGTGCTCCTCCACTGCCATAGGCATGCTCTACTTGGAATAGCAGTGGGAGTGAGTTTTATGGATGGAAATTAGTACAGCTGTTGAAGGAATGTCAAGCTGATTAGAGCATAATCATCATGAAAACATAGTCGAAATGTAGTGGAATGAGCCAAAAGGGAATTAAGGGAGAAGAGAAACAAGGGTTGCCCCAGCAAAAGAATTGCCATGTTTCCCAAAATAAACATGTCATCTAGTGATTAAATTCCAATGCTTTTATCTTTCCAATGAGGACAGTATCGGTGAAAAACTAGTTTATATATTTAAATTATTTGTAAATATCTTCCTACATCTCTCCAGTAGAACGCAAACCTCCTCTGTAATTAATCCTTGTTTATTCTCACGAAATAAAAGTTCAAGTGGCTTTTAGCCTCCCTTTCAGTACATGTCAGACATTCTTGCTGAACGTTAAAACTGCTTCCTGCTAGACGCTGTGCCCGTTCTTATCTGAAGGGATCATCCTATGTCACTGGATCCTTAGTATCAGTGTAACCTGATCTCATTGATGAGTAAAGGACCAACAATTCAATACCCAGGCTTCTGACTGCGACCTCAATTCTGATTTGATTCTTTGGGAAATTCTTTTGATTTTCAATTGAACTTTGGCTTATTGTTGCTCTTTGGATAAATGCACGTTATAATACCCATGGGCTATACTAAAAACCTATGACTCCTTTAGAACTAGCTAGATGTGAAGGGAGAGGAGATGAGAGGAGAAGGGTGCCAGTAGTTGATCTTATAGCACCTTAAGCTGTCATCAAGCCTATGAGCTTCAAAGATGTTCAACTGTCTCGGGACATGCAAGGTCTCATTCATCGTTTCCCTGCCGGTCTATTCTCTACTTAGTTCCCCTGACTACAGGATACGTCTTATTTCTCCCTTAGACCTTGGGCATTTCATGGTCCACCTTTTCCTTTCTTCCTCTCCCTCCCTCTCTCTCGCGATCTACAAAGAACTCTGCTACTTGCATGTGTTACATCCACAAACTGGAAATTCAGGCCGTCCAAATATAGAAGCCCTCTCTTCGCTCTGCAAACAAAACAGTTTCTCAGCCCTTCCTGAATCCTCTTTTTCATTTCTTGGCAGGAGTCTGACTTCAGTCCTCAGGCCTCTGAAACTTTCTAAGGCAAGAGTTAGACACCCAGGTCTCCCAACAGCAGGAGACACTTTTCAAACTCTCTCAGAGCTTTTCCTTCATGGCCCCCCAACTAGGATGGCAATGTAGCCCCTTCCAACCCCACCTGTAAAGGGAGCGAGGACCCACAATTCTGTAGCCTTCCTCTCCAGAGAAATGCTTTGAACAATCTCCTTTACAAAGTCTTCTCTCTGATGTGCTTTTATAGCTTTGATATGGCCGAGGGGTCCAGGAGTCCTGGAACAAGATATTAGACTCATTTCCTTTAAAATCACTTAAGATGATTTGGCTGGCTCTTTTCAGACTTTCATTTCTATTTTAATTCCTTGTCTGGCTTATACTTCAGTCTTAACATAGTTACACATACAAAATTCCATCATTCAGAGGCAATCGCCGAAAACATTTGGACGTATATTTTTAAATATATTTTAAATATGTTTTTCTTAACAAAAATGAGATTATTTTGTAACATGAATTTTTTTCAATTAACAGTATCTTCCGAGCATCTTTCCATGTCAATAAACCTCTACATCAACATTTTTAACGGTTAAAAGCCAATCCATTGTATGACAGCTATTATTATTTAATCAATTCTTTCTTGACATAGATCGAGGCTATTTCTTCTTATTATTATGATAAACGATCCTCTGAAAAACATGTTTGTACATGTCAATCTATTCAATTATATAACTAATATTTATCGAGCACCTATTATAAAAGAATATTATGATTTCCTTGGAATTAATGTCTAGAATAGCAAAGTCCAAATGTGTGAATGTTTTAAAGCATTTGACATATATTTCCAGGCTGTCCTGAAGATATATGTGTGTTTGTATATGTATTAATATGAGTATGAGAGAGAGTATGTATTTAGTCTCTAGAAAAGAAAAATATTTCTTTTTGGAAACTTCTCACTATCGGGGGCAATTAAAGTAATAATGCAATTAACACAAATCATAAATGTATTTATTTAGCTCAAACGAATGATTGGATCCGCCTTCTTTTACTCTAAACTGATTTTAGACTTACATTAAAAAGTTCAAAAAATAAAGAATCTCCTTGTATCCCTTGCTCGCTTTTCCTAATGTTACATCTTACCACAGCACAATTATCAAGAACAGGAACCTAACATCGGAGTAATATTAACATAAACTGAAGAACTTGTTCAAATTTCACCAGTTATTCCCTAAGATCTTTTTTTGCTATTCCAAGATCTTATCCAAGATCCCACTTTGTATGTAGTTACTAGTTCCTTTGGACTCCTCCAGTCTGTAACAGTTATTTAGTTTTTCCCTATCTTTCGTGACCTTGAATCTTGAAAAGTCATCGTGTAGATGTCCCTCATTTGGGGTTTGTCTGATGTTTCTGCCACTTGGAGGGATGTTATTAGGCATTTGGGAGAAGAACGCATCACATCAAGGAGCTCATGACGTCAATGTGTCTTACAACTGTGGACGTTTACCGTGATCTCTGGAAAATGCCATTTTAACACTGCAGAAGGAGAGTGAAAATTATAGGGCATCAACTATACACGGTGCACACTGCCTTTGTTCTTTCTGTAATCCTCCTAAACACTCCGTAAGGTAAATCTCATTTTCTCCATTTTATAGAGTCTCTTAAAAATTATGTAGCTCACCCAAAGTCATAAGGGACCCGCCTCACTGTAAATCCAAGGCCTTCCTGGCTTAGGTCAGGCGTATCTTCAACATGGACAACCATTAGCAGCAAACCCAAGCACACATAGCTGTGAGTTGCTGCCGTTCTAGAGTTTATTCTCAATTTTGTTTTCCTCAAGGTAGAGGTCTACAGCGTCACATTTTCGGAAATAGTCTTTTGTCATTGATTAACGAAGTCAGATATTTAGCGATCAAAATTTATGGAAAATTCCTCCATCTTACATAAAATCACAGTGCCTTTGATCTTTCCTCTGCAAGATTTGTGATGTTATTTTCTTTGGGGTTATGGTAATATAGAAGCCAAAAGACAAGTGCAAAATAATTTTCTAAATTGAAAACAGATGTGATTGTTTTTCACTCAGTCATATGTAGATGATACTTGCATCGAACTGATTGTCTGAAAGTCAATTATTTATTTCTCTCTTCAGATAGTTTGTTTTCCAGGGAAGGGAAACAGGCAAGGCATAATACCTACACGGCACTTACCATTTTGGATAATTAATGCCTGTGCCCTGTGAATGGCTCTGCAGTGCCATTTAAAGGGTTAACACTTCAATCTGATCTGATATGATGGCTGAATGTGAAAGAAGAATAAAAAGTTGAACCCCTGAAAAAAGCAAAATGAGACAGGGCATGGAAAGTGTTCAGCATAGTGCCTGGTACACAGCAAACGCTCCATAAATTTTAGTTCTTCTTACTGCTGTTGAGGCTGTGCTAGATGTCACTATTGTTTAACCTGGGGAAGAGAATGTGTGGCTGGCTCATCCCCCACTCCATAAGGTAAAAGAGCAGACTGCTATAAATTTAGAAAGGAAGATGGCTGGTCTCTGGCCAGTTTGGCAGCTGTTTATCTTCTGTAAGTGCTCTTGTGCTGTTCCATTGCAATATAATCTAAAAGCATCATTATGAACCCATTTGGGAGCAAGGCTTGGAGCTAAATCAAGGCAATGTGGCAAAGAGTCAGTTAGCTCAGTTCAACCACTTTTGTAGTTACTTCCTTTTGAGCATCTCATTTGAGAAAGTGGCTTTAGCATATAAGTAATTATAGCGGCCCTGGCTGTAGGGTAGAGTTTCTCAGCCTCAGCACTAATGATATCTGGAGCCTGATACGTTTTGTTGTGGAGGGGCTGTACTTAGTAGGATGACTAGCAGTATCCCTGGCCTCAACCCACTAGATGCCAGTAGCACCCTCACCCCAGTTGTGACAATCAAAAATGTCTCCAGACGTTTCCAAGTGAATCCTGGGAGGCAAATCTCTCCCGTTGAGAACCACTGTTAAAAAGTAATGAGTAATTCCATATTCAAGATAGGTGATCTTAGATTCAAACTGGAAGTATTTGGGGGACCGGAAACAGTATTTACTGAGCAACAAGTGCTTTGACAGATAATTACCTCATATATTTCATGTAATTTTCTCAATGCGTTTATGAGATAGTTTTTATTCCCCATTCATGGATGGGAAGACAGAATTTCATAGGAATCAGCTGATTTGCCCCATCACCTACATAACTGTTTTGTGGTGGTATGGAGATGTGACGACAAAGCCTATGCTCATCCTATTATGCTTTCATGATTCTCAGTTCAAATACAGAAGGCTCGGCCTTATCATGCAGTTTCTTCTGCCTAGAAAGAGGGAACTACCTTTGCCAAGTACAAATGGCTATTAAACTATTGTCTCTCACAATAAAATCCACCAGACTTTATTCTGCTTGATGAAACTGTGGCTGGGACTCAATTGTACCTCACTTCTCCTTTACCAGTTAGCTTCTTCTCTGAGTTTGCCTACTGAGGACAGTAGGGGAAAGTTGGTAGCCTGGAGGAGAAAGGGAGTTCCTTCTTCTTCCTGTAAGCCGATCCACCTGATCCAGTGACTGCCACTGCTGAGCGCCTAAACTACTGACAGCAGAAACCAACACTAAGTCTGCAGTATGGCAACATTCTCTCAGGGGATCAACCAAGGAGCAGTGTTCTCTCTTCACTTGAGCAGACATGTTTTCTGGATATTGATTTGCCTTCCCTGCTGTTAATACTTCTGCCAGCACCTCCATCTGTGCGCATATGGAATGCTGTATTCATCATCACGATGTCCCACAAGTCATTGCTTCTGACCAAAAGCTCAGTTCACAGCCAACAAAAAATGTGTGGCGATGAGTGCATGCCCATAGAATTCACTGAGCTTACCACATACCCCATCTCCCAGAGGAAGCTGGTCTAAGAGAAGGAAGGAAAGCTCTACTAAAGGTGTAGTAACGAGCAGTCGGAGATAAATAAGACAAAAAGGACTGAGAACTATTTCACAGGAAGTAGAATATGCTTTGAACTGGCAACTGATATCTATGGCTAGCTCCTGTAGGCAGAAATCACAGGCCCAAGAATCAAGGGGCAGAAGTGGCTCCTCTCCCCATTACTCACAAAATGTTTGATTTTCAACTCATTACTTGGATTCCGCTGGTTTGAAGGACTTAGTTCCAAGCAGGGGACACAACCGTGACTTCACTGAACTGGAAGTTGAGGCTGGCACTGGCCATTTTGGACTCCTGGTGCCACTGATTCAAAGGCAGAGGGGGATAAGGACCTGTCCTGGTTGAAGTGATTGACCCAGGCTACCACGGGGAGATGCAGTGGCTGCTACTGGTAGATTTGGAGTCGATTACATCTGGAATCCAAGGGATCCTTGAAATCCTTCTGGTGCTTTCTATGTCCCAAAATAAAAGTTGGTGGTAACAGCAACCTCCCAAGTAAAGAAAAAACAGGCAGAACCACCCAACCAGGTAAAAGAATAGCTACCAGCTGGCTCGGGGTGGGGAAAGGGAATATGGAATGGCTGTCGGAAGAAGGAAGTTAAAATATCAGTGACGGTGTTGTGAACAGTTAATAGGTCTTCGGTTATAGAAAGTCTTCGGTTATATTTTCTTCCTCGCCTCCTGCTGTGTGTGTGTAGATGAGTGTATGCATGTATGTGTGTATAAATAATATTAATTCGTTTTTTCTCTCTTCTTTCCCCTTATTATTTATTATAAGTTTTGTTGATAGTAGTTACCTTCAAAGTTTAGTCTTTTTTACTCCGGAGTAATTTTAGACTCACTTAGAAATCGCAAAAATTGTCATCATTTAGCCTTTAGCTTACAGAATATTCTAGTGTGGCTGTGACCAAATACAAGGAGGGATAAAATTCTCCAGAAAGAGAAAGAGGGATGGCCAACCAGAGGTGACTACTATGATAGTTGGGACTTTACCTTTCCCCTTTTTGAAGAGAAGATGATAGCATCTTTATTCATGCAAAGGATATTGTATATTGTTAGGCAGAATAATAAATATGTTCTTTTGGTTGAATGGAATTTAAAATATGTGTAAAAAAAGTGTGCATGGGTCCTCAGGTACCACAAATCTGGATTCTGTCAGTGATTAGGCTACCGATAACTCGGATCCACCCTTCCATACTCTTAGAACTGGATCTCCGCAAACTCTATTTCTCTTTGCCATCTGGCTTCCTGTGAATTGTAAATGGTAGAGGGACCTAGACAGAGATGAAAAGGCTGGATGAGAGAAAAACAGGAGGCCTTTCTCCTTGCTGTTTCTCAGCCATCCCAATAGCAATAGACCTTTACCCCAGCACTGCAGTAAAGCAGCTTTATCATGTCGGCTCAGAGATACCAGAAGCATTCACATTGGGCTCTTTGTCGGTGGTCTGATCTCGAGATCCACAGAGCCTCTCTTCTAAGCTTCTGGGGGGGTTTAATTTATTTTTTATTCAGGTAACATTAGTTTATGACATTATCTAAGTTTCAGGTGTGCAACATTCCTCATCGATATCTGCATGCCTTTACTGTGCGCTCACGCACCAAAATTGAACAGCATCCATTGCCTTCGTTCCATTGCCACCCCACCCATTTACCTCCCTCCTCCCCCCTCCCCCTCTGGTAACCATCGATCTGTTATCTGCCTGTATGTTTGTTTTTCTGTTGTTTACTCATTTGCTTTGTTTTTGTTTTTATGTTCCACATGAGGGAAATCATACAGTATTTGTCTTTTTTCTGTCTGACTTATTTCACTTGGCAGAATATTCTCAAGGTCCATCCATGCTGTCGCAAGTGGCAGGATTGCACCTTTTTTACGGCTGAGTAATATCATAGATACTTAGGTTGTTTCCATCTCTTGGCTATTGTAAAGAATGCTACAGTGAATATAGGCGTGTATATATCTTTTTGAATTAGGGTTTTCATTTCTTTCGGAAGTGGGATACCTGGATCATATGGGTCGTTCTTTCTTAATTTTTTGAGGAACCGCCATACTGTTTTTCGCAGTGGCTGTACCAAATTATATTCCCACCAGTAGTGCATGAGGACTCTCTTTTCTCCACATCTTCATCAACACTTTCTTGTATTTTTAATGATAGCTATCCTAAGAGATGTGAGGTGATATCTCGTTGCAGTTTTGATTCGCATTTTCCTAACGATTAGTGCTGCCAAACATTTTTTCATGTGCCTATTGGTCATCCGTATGCTTTCTTTCGAAAAATGTCTATTCAGATCCTCTGCCCCTTTTTAAATCAAGTGGCTTGGGTTTTGCCGTTGTTGAGATGTATGTGTTCTTTATATATTTTAAATATTAATCCCTTATTGTATGTATAATTTGCAGATTTCTTTTCCCATTTGATAGGCTGCCTTTTCGTTTTGTTGAATGTTTCCTTTGCTGTGAAGAAGAGAAGCTTCTTTTATGACAGCTTTATTGAGACATAATTCATATACCATTAGGTTCACCCATTTAAAGTGTATAGCTCAGTGGTTTTTAGTATATTCACAGACTTGTACAGCCAACAACACAATCTAATTTTAGAACATTTTTACCATCCCTAAAAGAAACCCATTCATTTTAGGAGTCACTTTTTGCCCCTTCCCCAGCTTAAGCAACCATTAATCTATTTACTGTCCCTATGGATTTACCCGTTTGGGATATTTCATATAAATGAAATCATACAACTCATGGCCTTTTGACTAGCTACTTTCACTTAGCATAATTTTTTTAAAGTTCATTATGTTATAGCATGTACTTTATTCCTTATGGCTGAATAGTATTCCGTTGTATGGATATACCACATTTTGTTCTGCCATTTATCCGATGATAGACATTTGGGCTACTTTTTGGCTATTATGAATACTCCTACCTATGAACATTATGTACAAGTTTCATGTAGATCTGTTTCTATTTCTCTTGGGTATGTACCTAAAAGTGGATTTATAGGGTCATGTGATATTCAAGCTTCTTAATTCTGATAATCTCTATCTCTTTATTTTATTTTCACAGCTCCTTCTTGCATTTATAATCACTAGATGACCTCAGTGTTCCCTTTTTGATCTCTCTAACGTCCCGTGATTGTGTGATCAGCTCCCTGAATTAAGTTTCTTCACTTGAAGTACCTAGGGTAGTTTCTGTTTTTCTGCCTAGACCCTGGATAATATAATAACACGAAGCATTATAATCAGTTCATCCACATTCACTGAGCAAAGAATAGAAATCTCTTTAAACTTCTGCAGGTCAGGTAGAAATAATTCTCACACAATGAAGGCTGTTAAACCTCAGCATATATCCTATTAATCAGTAATAGGATTTAATTGAAATCCACTGAGTGAGTGGCTGCCCTGAAATAATATTTTAAGCATCTGTCTGAAATGTTTAAAACCAATACCAGGTAAATCCTGGAGGAAAATTCATTCTTTCCTTTCTTCCTTCCTTCACTCGTCCATTTACTTATAATTATTTATTTATCGCTTAATTTTTTCCAGGTACTGTTCTAGATGCTGGTGATAGAATAATGAATAAAATAGACAAAAATCTTAATACTCATAGAGTTCATATTTTAGTGGAAGAAAGATGATAAACAAGTAAGTATAAATGTTAAGTGTCAGATATTTAATAGTGATATGGAGAAATTTAAAGAATGGAAGGGAGAGAGGGAGGGCTGGGTTCGAGGGTACATTTTGAAATGCGTTGGTCAGGAAAGACTTCACTGTAAAGATAACATTTCAACAAACTCCAAGAGGAGATAAAGGAAAAGGCGTTTGGCTATCTGGGGGAAAGAGCGTTGCAGGCAGAGCGAACAGCAAGGTTTTCTTCTCAAGGTCTTGAGTTGGGAGGACGACTGGTTTGTTCAAGGAAAAGGAAGGAGGCCAGTCCGGCTAGATTTGAATCTGAGAGTGGAGGGGAGGGTGCTGTAGGAGGGAATGTTAGAGAGATAATGAAGGATTGATCCTGGAGGGCTTTGTATGCCATTATAAGGATTGAGCTGCTATTATGAGTGTGATGGGAAGCCGGTGGAAAGATTTTTAACAAGGGAATGGCATGACTTGACTTATGTTTAAACAAGACTACGCTAGCTTCTGTCTTGAAAATAGATCGTGGTCATACAGTTAGAAGGCGATAATCTGAACAGAGAATATGGCAAAAGCAGTGGAGAGGTAAGTAGTTGGATTCTGTGTTCATTGACAGAGTGCAACTGGTTTCACCATAGATGGTCAAGGAGGCTCTTCATACAGTTAGTCAAGGAATGTGTGAGATGAGAGAGAAGCTGAAGATGAGTCCCAGAATTATAGCCTGAACAACTGGAAAAACGAAATGCTTATCACTGAAACAAGAGGGACTGTAGGAGAAATAGGTTTTCAGGAGAAGTCATGAATCAGTTTTGCTTATGCTAAGTTCGACGTGCCTGTTAGATGTCCAAATGGAAATGTCAAGAAGTCAACTGGATATACAAATCTGACATCTAGAGGAGAATCAAAACTGGAGATACAAATTTGGGAGTTCTTGATGTATATATAATATTTATAGCCATGAAAATAATTTAAAAGGTCAAGTGAGGATTTTATAGAGAAAAAAAGAACAGATCCAAGTATTGAGGCCTGGGGCCGCCAGACCTTCAGAGTTCAAGAAGATGAGAAGAAATCAGTAAGAGAGTTAGAATGAGTGGCTGTTGAGATTGGAGGAAAATCAGAAGTATGTAGTATTCTAGAAACCAAGTAAAACAAGTTTCAAGGAGAAAGGTTTGATTAATATTGTGGTTACTTCCATACCAGGGTCTCAGGACACTATATGGACGTATAGAAACATACACGGAGCAGTTGGCTCTCTATGTTAATTTGTGTTTGTAAGAATTTACGACATGTGCATGTGGCATAAAATAGATCAATTACTCCTTTCCTGTCGAGATATAAATATAATAAATTCCTATAGCGATAGGAATATTTCATAGATTATTATCATCCTGCTATGGTAAAAGATTTTGGTCATTTATCTTCAACAAGTGGTTTTACATCAAATTTTGTATTGTTTTATCAATTATATCTTGAAGCAAATTATAAGGAAAAATAGAAACGAGCTTTATTAATTGGATGGCTAGGCTATTCTCTAGTGACTAATACTCTCTCAGTGGTTTAACCTGGTGTATTTCTCCCTCAATGTAAACCCAACATAGATGGTCAGAGAGGCTCTTCTCATCTCATTCAGGGATCTGTGGTGGTGAAGACGCCACCGTCTTGCTAGTGCATTATCTGGAGCACGTAGCCTTCAAGGGTGCAGCAGCAGGAGAGAAGACTGAATAATTGGGTGGATGCTTTTAAGGACTTGGTTTGGGAATGGCTTAAACAGCTTCCACCAACATTCCAGTGGACAGAACCCAGTTGTGTGGTCTCAGCTAGGAAGAAGCCAGAGAAACTAGTCTCCCTGTCTGCTCAGGAAGAGGATAAGAAACCAGTTTGACGAATAGGTAGCCTCGTCTCTGCTGCAGGAGTAGAGAGTAAGGGAAAAAAAGATGTCAATAAAATTAATTTCTTTATAGAATTTCTGAGTAATTTGGGTTAGAACTGAGCCTTGTATATTTCTTTCAAGTGAATTCCTTTCTTTCTAAAGAACTTGAGAAAAACTTTTCCTTCCTTTTCAAACCATGTGACTCGAAGGCGCGTAAGAAGAATTCTGACATCATTTACACATACTTGAGTTCTATGAGCAAAAGTATTTTTCTGTATGAAATATATAGGCTTATGTAAGTTATTTACTGTTTTTCATATCTTTAGACACAATCAGAAACAGTCCAAGAAACTGCAACATAATAAGCTGAGAAAGGCAGGTACTTAGAATGAATGAGATCTGTTTTCTGGGGTATCAGAAAGGTGCTGGAAAGGTAAGCAAGAGCTGGGAGGCAGAGTGTGATACCCTGTGTGTGGTGGTAACAGGCAAAATAGTAGATGCCACCCAGCCAAATATACCACACTTTGCCGTCCAGCACTGAGTGTGTTTTAACAGGCAGGTCCAGCAAAGACTCCACAAAGAGCCCAAACTCAAATTGTAGACAGATAGAATAAAGGTCAACAAGCAAGTAAACACCCTCAGCTATAAGACAACTCAAAGATTGCTCTCTAGTCCTCAGGAAAGGCAAGGTCCCAGTCCGAGAAACACATTTGAAATTGGAAGGGAAAAAAGCAAAAAGGTTTGAATTAGAAAACCGGTTTCCCCACACAGGACATAAAGTAAAACTTCTCAGCACTGACTACACATTAGAAGCATCCAGGCACCTTACCAGAGGACCCCTCTAGACCAATGAAATCACCTGGAGGTAGAATCAAGTCGACAGTTACTTTTCAAGCTCCCCAGTTATTTCCAGTGTTTAGTCAAGAGAGAGCAGATGAGTAGCTGCATGATAAGTTGTACATCTTTTATCTTTCTAACTAAAGTCACGGCCGGCCTAGACACTGGAGGTCTGGAAATCTCACAGGAGAATAAAAAAATTTCTCTAAGTATTAGGAGCCCTTACTTCGGTGTGCAAATGTATGTGTGTGTGCAACATATTCACAGAAACTGGCATGTCATTTGAAAGCTGTTCCGTGCTCTGATATTACCTATAGACTCATTGTAGTGGGGAAAATACATTAGGAGGTTACAATGGTTTCTTTCTACTTTCAACTTCAATTTAAAAATATCTAAACTATTCAAAATACTTTAAAATCTCGTTATTCAAAAGTGGGACTAAATAGCCGAGTGTTTCCAAATGAGAAGAACTTGTTGGTAATTAAGACATTCAGTGTAAGGTGATAGAGAAGCCTTGGACTGTAAAGCTATGGCAGTGCTGATTTCCTAATAATGAGATCCAGGTGTGAGCCCCACTGCAGGCCCAGCTGCTGTTCCCCATCGGTAGCAGTCCAATAAGACAATATTACCATCTTAAGTATTCCTATCTCCCCCTTTTCCCCTTCTCATAACACTAGGAATGCCATAAACACAATTGCCATGGAAACAATAGCACCATCCAAAACACCGTTGGGTTTTTGAGGACTCTACATGTGAAACTGTAAATAAAAATAGTGACAATTTTACAAGTGTGGCCTGAGGAAATGAAATGGCCATTAAGTCTTCACCTGACATAAGGGCGTCATATAACTTGCCTTTACCGTATCTTGAAATAAATGAATCTATGTACAGAAAGAAAGGCTGTTATATCCACAATAAATTATCAGTGGCGGCCTTATGGTAGTAGTCAGTTAAGCCTTGGCACAATCTCAGTGGAATGATGGTTAAGATCTCCTTCCTTCCTTTCTTTATTCACTTGTTTGTTCCTTCAACGAAGATTTTTTTGCACATCACTACATACTGCATGTATACTAGATGCTGGACACACAAAGATGAAAAGACATCAGTCTCTTGTCATAGATCCTGTTACTCCAAACCAACAAATACGTAAGGGCCTTATTTGTATGTGTACATTTGCTTCCTACTTTTTAAAAATTGATGTATGAAAATCTGTACTTATAAAAGATAAATGAGGAAGTGATATTTCTGGTTTCCAAAAAAATTTCATGAAATAATTCACCTCTGGAGTCTTTCAAATAGTGAATTCCCTCAGGGCATTTAAGAGTTACTAATGATAGATCACTTGATTAAGGGATTACAGGGAGTCTAAAGCAGGAGTTCTCAGCTCTGGTTGCACATTCAAATCACTTAGGGAACCTGCAAAAACATAATGATGCCCAGGCCCTACTGCAAAAACATAATGATGCCCAACTGAATAACTCTTTCTGGAAGTCGGAATTACACGTCAGTATTTTAAAGCTTTCCGGGATTAAGCGAAATGGGCATCCAGGCTTGAGATTCACTGCGCTAGAATGGGCCAAATCTTACCCGCCACTTGCTTTTGTTAATAAAGTTTTATTGGAACACAGCCATTTCCATATATATTGTCATGGCTGCCTTCATACAACAAAGGCAGAGTTGAGTAGCTGCAACAACTGCATAGTTGAGTAGTTGTGGCAGAGATCATCATGTGGCCCACAGAGCTGAAAATAATTACTATCTGGCTCTTTACAGAAAAATTTTGTCAACCCCTGGTCTGAAGAAATGTCATGGAAAACTTAAAATATCCAGCAATCAGCCGTCGGCAGCTTTTTTCCAGAAATATAGATAAAGCAACTATGGGAATTATTCTAACAGTTGGTGAAAATTTTCATTCCACTTAGTAAAATTTTATTTACATGCAGCTTTTTAGAAGCGTACACTTAAAGGGTGCAGCAACTGTTCAGCCCTTGACTCTCAGCCTCAAACCCACCCTTCCACGCTCAGCTCTGTGGCGCTGAAGCTGAGACTCTGCAAACTTACCTTTCAGCTTACCAGCTGCTCTTCACTAGGCTCTGCCAATAGGAGGCGCTAGAGGAGCCTTTCAAACCTAGAGGAGGAAGAGGGATTTGCTCTTTCCTGTTCGCTTTTATTTGTCAACAGCATCCTAGCAATGCTTTTTTTGTCCGAGCAGTGACAATTCATTCCAGTAGCAACAGTTGATTCCACTTTGAAATTTTGCCGACACTCTCAGAACTAGCCTCATTGTGTATCCTTGGAGATACCATCATTCGCGGCAGAGTCCTTTTCTTGGAGGTCTAGGTCCCAGCCCCAAGCGCCCCTTCTGCAAGCTAGTTTGTTAAGATGGAGTTAGAGCCCCCCCAGAAACACCAGCACGAGCCAAACATTGCCACCTCCCCTAAGCCTGAGTCCCACTTCTGCAGGCCCCCTCCTTCAAGTTTCTAAGCTTTAATAATGTCAGCCTCTCCTGTCCTTCTTCCTGCTCCTCCTCTTTTTTTTTTTTAATTAGGCCAAGCCATAGAGGTGACAGTAATTTCTACAGTTGCTACTTCCATGATACATGATTCATTTTTGCCTTTTTAGTTTTCCAATGGTGAATAATATTATTTATGTTAAATTCTCTCTGTTAATATTACTGGTGTGGTTTCTATCTCCTGTATGTGAAAGAGCCATTGTCTACTAAAGGGCTTAGGAATCATAAATAATCGTTGTACCTTGTATTCGATAAAGATTGATGGATTCAAACTGTTGTGTGGAAAATGGAATGCTAAATTTAAGATTTTATGCTCTCTGTAATATAATCTACCTACATATTCATTAATAATGCCTTATTTATGCTCTACATAAAAGAATGGGCTTTGTCACTGTACACAATATGAATCGCGACTTCTGAGGAAATGCTTCTTTTACTCTTGCTGGGAATTAATGAATAAGAATTCGTTGCATGTTTATAATAGTGTATGCTGCAAAGATGCAATTCGATGAATTGAGGGAACATCCCACCCCAGCCTGGTCATCTCCAAGAGATGAGGGTCAGGCAGAACATAGGGAAATCAGGTAACTTCTATCCATTCACCGAACCCAAAATGTGACAAATCATTCTATCCGTGTAAATAAGATGAAAACTAGTTTGTTAAGATGGAGTTAGAGCCCCGCCAAAAGGGACAAATGGAGTAGAGACAAGCTCATCTATGGCTTCTGATTGGTCCATGATTTGTTCTCTAACATATATCTTCTGAGCTGATTTATATGAGCTAGCTTATCTTCATTTTTTAGTTAAGTTTCCTTTTAGAAAATATATTTTACTACCTTGGAATACAAAGAAAAAAGGGGGCAATTTTTCTGGATACGCGAAATAGAGAAGGGGTCAGCAAATTATAATCCACAGGCCAAATCTGGCTTGCCACTTGTTTTTGTAAATAAAATATTATTGGAATACAGCCATGCTCATGCATATTGTCTTTTGCCGCTTTCACTAAAATAGCAGATTTGAGTACATAGTTCCAATAGAGACCTCATGACCCACAAAGCCAGAGATATTGACCCTCTGGCCTTTTACAGGAGAAGTTTGCTGACCCCTGACAGAGAAAGGGAGCAGGTGTCTGTCATTACAGTGTGGCATGGCACGAGTTTTTACGACATCAGCCACAGGTCCCAGGGGAAACTCTGGTTCTAAGGCTTTCCATGGCAACTATGTGCTCGAATTAGAATACCCTGCCAGCTCCTGCACCTATCAATCCCCTGCTCAGCTTCTAAGATCCTGTGTACAATTCTGCGTGTCACTTAGGCTCCTGTGACTGTGGTTGGAGTCGTGCCTGCCCCGTGTGCTATCCATTTGTGTCCACCTGGATCTTAGGCTCGGTTAGAAATTGGAAAGAGTATTATTTGTCCATCCCTTGCAGTATACTTGGTGAGGGCATTGCACAGAGCAGCTAATTAGTAATTATGGCTTCATCGATCAACACTATCCAGAGAGATCCAAAGAAGCTGTCCCAGGCACCAGTGCATTTTTTACTTCAGAAAAGAGCACTTGGGCTATTTCACTGCTGCGTGTGCATCGTATACATCAGGAGCTGCCTTCAAGTCACCATCACCCAAATAAATCTGGTAATTATTAGGTAAAAGACTGTACTAGATAAAAATGAAGGAAGGAAAGGAAATTATTTACCTTTGTAACCTTCATACTCCTACATAAGTCCTGGTCATATAAAGCATAAAGGTATATATGCTAAAAAAATATAAATAAACTGGATTGCTAGGTGATAGATAGATACATAGAAAGATAGAAGATAGATAGATAGATAGATAGATAGATAGATAGATAGATAGATAGATGATAAGTAGATGACTGATAAAGACATAGAGACAGGTGAAATTATTAACATTCCAAAACAGCCCAGAGACTGGTTTTCTTCTCCCAAATGATTTCTGTTTTAAGAATTTTCTCCTTAATAACACAGTATAATCTGTCTTAAATGCTATAATTTCAGATAGTTTTCATGCTGTGTGTTAAACCAACAATCTAAAAAACTGTATTTAGTAAAACTTCATCTTGTCAAAGATTAAGAAACGCAAACAGTACTACATAGAAGGAAACATATGTTTTATGCAATTCTATAAGTAGAGGGAGTCTTGAAATGCCAAGCAATAATCCTAAATGATAAATATGAGCGACTCTTTATAGCAGTATCTATGCAAATGGAGCATACCGTAACAGCGGTGTGCAGCCAGCCCTAGATGCACCATGCCACTCCGCTCAGGCTTCCTTTGTTGTCTCTCATTTTTTCCCCTCCCGTAACCCACCAAGATTTGTTTTCTTCAAAAGCTTATTGACCATCTCTCGAGTCAAACTGCCTGGAGTGTGCCGATTGCCAGAGATTCAGTGCCTTAAGGCTCTTCTGAAAACAAATACAGGCAGGGGCCTCTCTGATTCTTTTTTGGCAGGCTCAACTAAATACCAGAGTGACAGAAAAACAAGAAAATAAGAGATGAAGGTATCCACAGTAATTTTTTAAATAAAATGTTCTTTACCTTTAAAGTAATTTTATCATGTCTGTTCAAGTAGCATCTAGTTTGTAAACGTTTTCAGTTAGTAGCCTACAAACTAAATAATATTCAAGCACAGTTGTGCATGCACATACAAACAAATATATCTATATAAACATCACTCAGATTGTGTTAAAGAGAGCTATAGGGCCAAGCTTACTGTAAGCGGATTACTTGGTATCCTACATATACAATGATTTAAGGAAATCTGAGATGACTCAAAAATTTATCTATAAATGCCCGAAATTCTGAGATCGATAATTCAGTTCCTTTCGATAATGAGAGAGAGGTCCATCAGAATGTCACTTCTGTGAAGTCAGGGACCAGACAATTTTTGTTTACCAGTATATTCACAGTCAGTGGCACTCGGTGCCTGGCATAAAACGGTTCAACTATTTGTTGTATAAATGAATGGAAAGCACTACCCTCTACGTGCAAATGGCCTTGGGTCGTCAACCCATGAGACTCTTAGCCCTTCGGGACGAGCAAGTGTTTCAGGTTACCTTTATTCCTAAAGACCTATCTGGTCATTATTAAACCCCACCAAAAAGGAAAGGAGTTTAGAGCTGCTAGGGACACTTGCACGCCTGCTCTCCTCCTTGCTGCTAATGACAAATATATCATTATCTCCTTCTGGAGATTTTACAGAATAAGTATAGATGAACAATCCCTAAAAAAATAATAAGATGGCCCAAGTGGGGCAAGTGACATTTTTCACTGGTGACAGTCCCAAAGATGGGACAGGGCAGCAGGCTGCTGAGATCCCCACAAATGGTAACTAACACTTAAAATGAGAAGCTCCAAATGGCTACTTCTAGTCTCTCGTCTTAGTAAGCTAATAGAAAATGAGACCAGGAATTCTCATTCTAAAATTCTGTACAAATGTTGTTTACTGTTAGAAAGCTATCCCTTTTTATAATCAGTATTCCTTCAAGGGACGTCCTTGTCATACAAAATGGTCTTTAATCTTGGGGACTAAGGAAAGGCTTCTGATAAATTTAATCTAGTTAGACTATAGGCACCATGTATCACAAATATGATATGAAAGATATCTGTCGTTTCACCTTTGGAGGCTCTGGCTTCAGCACAGAAAGTTAGCTCGAATTCTCAAGCATCCGATCCTCAGTCTTGGCTACACATTGAAATCACCTGGGTCTCATTGCCAGCGTTTCTGATGTAGTTGGTCTGGAGTGTGTCATAAGCATCAGGATTTTTCAAAGCTCCCCAGATGACTTTATTGTGCAGCCAAGCAGGGGGACCAACCATTCCAGTATGCCCAGGACCGAGGGGTTTTCTGGGATCAGAGACTTTCAGTGCTATAACCAGGAAAGTTCAAGGCAGACTAGGATGAGTTGATCACACTAATCACCGCCCTAAAGGGTGTGTGCCGATGGCAGTGTGAAGGAAGGGGAGCAGCACATGCATTTCAGCAATGGGAAGGTAGGCTACACAGCTGGTTACTTACCACGGAATCACAGAAGGTGTCTAAAAGATTTGTAGCAGAGGACATAATCTGAATTTTATCACATACGATTTCTTGGAAGGGCCAATACTTTCCATATTTTCTTCTTTCTCTGACTTTTGCAAGTCTCATCTTGTTCCTGAATGTTTTCTCTCTTTCCTTAATTCAAAAAAGAAATCTTCCGTAGCAACTGGGTGCCCTGTTTAGTCCGTGCTCTGGGGAGCTGAGGTCTTTTCTTTGCTGATGGGTCGGTGGTGGTTGACATTTGCCAACATTTCAATCAGAAAGATTCCACCATATCAGTCCTTTATGAGTCTGTCTGATCCAGATTTTGACAAACTTCAAGGGCAATTAGCTAGCAACCCTCGCCCAGGTCACTCTCTCTGGAGGAGTGGCCAGGTCAGGACTACACAGTCTCTCCTTCTGAATCTCCTAGGAAACACTGACAGAGAAGTAGCAGTAAAGAAAATCCAAATCTCATCGCAATAAAATACTCCTTTTTAATATTACAAACAACGATTCTTTCAAAAGACATGAAAAACAAGAGTTTGATCCCAACTTAACCCCAGCATGGCCGCACTAGGGGGACTGCAGAAAGCTAAGGACAGAGGAAAGTGTCAGGCCAGGACGGGCCTCTTCTGACTGTTTACCAAGAAGTGAGCTTTGCTGGCAAACTGGGCGCTCCCCCAGCTGCCAAGAGTAACCACGTGTGGAGGAAGCCTCCACGGCATGAAGCCATGTTCCACAACCATTCAAACAGTGCTCCTTTTGTACTTGCAGAGAGAGAAAAATAAGCCCTCTCCTTTTGTTGTAAGGTTGCTCTTTTCCAAGCTAGAGACCTCATTTCTATAGATATTCTTCCTAGGTCTTATTTTGTGATCCGTGCATCTTAGTGCCTTTCCTGTGAGCCTACTTATGGGCTTTTAGGCTGGGAAGACTGGACCTAAAATAAGACAAGAAAATTGGTCCTGTCTTTTGTGAGATGAAGCACATCTTCCAGAATAAAGAATGGTGACGTGGTGGCAAGGGTCAGCTGCCGTGTTCTACGTGCCGTTACTGGTTGACGATGCTGCGGATTTATGTACATATATATGTGTGTATAGTATATATATTCAATCCATGTTCCCCAGCTTATCTATGACATTATTTGATTTATTCGATTTTACATAAAACTGCTAGAGTGTGTCTAAAGTTACTTACTGAGCACGTTGAACTGTGTTAGCTTTCTGGGCTTCTCCCACCACACACCACGGAGCCACATCACTTTGCATAGCAATCAAAGAAAGGACTGGCTCCCCACCTTGTATGCTGTTTCATCGCCTATAACACGACAAGGTGACTTTTAAATTGATCTTGCTCGTGAGTAAGATACAGAAGGTTTTTTAAATTTTGAAGCCTTTGTATTACTTTATCTTCAGGTCAGTAGCTTCAGAAAATGATTGACAAGTAATAGGGAAGGTGAGGGGGGGTCTTTAAGCTGTGGCTGGCATTTGTGCAGGCTGAGTTCTGTCATACCTGAGCAGAGGGTATTTTCTAGATCATGAATCAGAGCAGGGGACTGGCGTAAGCTGGGCTCCAGGGTTGAGAAGCGGCATGGGCCTGGCAGCTTGTCAGTACCACTGAGCATCACCGCCTCTGTCACGGTGGAAGAGCCCCCCGGACGGCAGGACGATGAGAGAAATAAAAAGAAAGCAGCACAAATAAGAAATAAACAGAAGAGAGAATCTAATTAAAATAGAGTCACTGAAGAGATGACTTCCATTGCATTAAGGATATTTTTAGAAGCACCATGCTAGCATTTCATCCCTGAAAACACTACCACTCTCACCAATATATTAAAAATCTCTAGGCGCCTTCTCAAGATTGGACATTGGCCAACTCTCTCCTGCTCTTGCCTAGAACAGGAACAGGATGTGCTGTATCTGCTATTTGGAATCTTGCTTTTTTTTTTTTCATCCTTTCCTTGGAGCCTAAGTCAGGATTTATGATGTCACAGACGCTGTCTAGATAGGCTTCCATTTTGTTACTTTTCCCCATTATTCTCACTTTTATGTCTAGGTCACCAAAAACACAGAATTCAACCTACTAAAACAATGTAAAAAAAATATAAGTAGACTGGCCATATATAGACTGGGAAGAGTCCAAATCTGATTATACACATTCTTCACAGAGAACACTTTGTGAAGGAATAGAAGCCGTAATTAAGCGTTGTTCCCAATTATACCCATTCAATTAAAAAGTCTAAAGTTATTGATTTTTAAAAACTATTAAAAAGCACCCATGCTGCTGGTTCCAGACTGTTGCTGGCAGACCAGTCACTCGCAGAGTATAATTTTCCATTTCCTCCAGTACAATGAAACCCTTTATTAAATGCTGTCTCGCTGGGGACATATTGGTTTCTAGCTGAAGCAAGCAGGGATTTATAATCCCTCGCTGCTATTTGCGTGCCCTTCAATTCAGGTTCTGCCAACACAACAGAGATTTATCTCCTCTGCTTTGAAAGGATTTTGGATTTGGGGTGATTTTATCTCAGACTGAAGTAGCCTCCACGCAAGAGATTGTGTCCACCAAGCGGAGTTTAGAACTGGATGTACAATCCTGGTTTGCTCAGGATTGTACATCTGTCAAACCAGATGAGAATGGAAGAAATATTACCACTGGGCTGCTTGAGTGTCTTTACAACATGGCAGCTGGCTTTCTCCAGAGCAAGTGATCCAAGACAAAAGTCAAGGAAGAAGCTGCAACACTGTGCATGGCCTAGTCTCAGAAAGCATACACCATCACTTCTGCCATATACTCTTTGTAAGAAATAAGTTACTAGGTCAGCTTATACTCATGGGAATGGGAAGTAAAGTTTTATCTCTTGAAAAGAAGATATCAGAGAATTCGTGGACATATTTTAAAACAGCGACACACTTGCTTTTCCTTCTACATGAATTCCTCCTTCTGTAAATGTTCACTCTATTCAAGCCTTGGCTCACACGTCACCACCACGGTAAAGAGGTCTTTTTTGACCTCCTTCCATCTAAAATAATATCTAAGTCCCTCTCTGCACTATTTCCCACTTTACCTTTCTTCAAGGCACTCTGTCATCACCTGACATTACATTTTTGTATTCATTTATCTCTATATAGTTGGCCTTCTCCACTAGAAAGGAAGCTCTATGGGCCAAGAAATTTTTTGTGTCCTATTCAACATTGTATCTCCAGTGCATAGAACATAGTAATTCAACAACGAATATTTATTGAAGATCTATTATTTGTGGAAAAACAGCCAGCCATAAGGAAACGGGTTTATAGCGGGAGATAGGATGAAAAGATTATTAAGACAAGTTCTCAGACATCTAGATGTTTAAGTAACATTTTCCAAAATTAGTCGCCCAGAGTATTAATCGGTGTTGCTCCGAGAAAGTGTTCTAGAGTTAATGAGAAACATTAGTTTAAACAAAGTTAAATATTTTTTTATTACTGTAGTTCTCAAAGCTTTTAATATGCTAATGTGCCATGTAAATTTCCAAAAGGAGAAGTATACTGGACTTCAAAAAATTATTCGGTTATGAAATTTTCTTTTATTAAACCCACATGCAAGAGTTAGCCTTGAGGGAAGAGATAAGTTCCTGAGATAAAGGAGGTGAGTTAACTAGAAATATAAATTTGGGGCAGCAAGAGGGTATAATGACCTGGAGGAGAGGGAATTAGAAAGTTCAACTGAGTCTTCTAGATGCTCTACAGAACATAAGAGATAAGCTCGCGTGCCGAGTGAAGGATACAGGAATGATACGGAGGCCTTGAGACGTGGAGGAAATGTCTGCAAAATCAAGAAAGGAAATACAAATAAAAGAACAGCAGAACGGCTGCAAGGGCCAAACGGAGGCCACAGAGGATGGGTTTGGAGCAGTCCCAGCCAATACATTTTCATGACTTTCTTCTCCACCCCAACGACCACTGGACGTGAGCGGAGAAAGCAAATAAAAATGAAACCCAAGGGCATGAATTGGCCTGACAAAGTCTACATAAGTTCAAGGAGAAAAGAAATTCTAAAGCTCAAAAAGGAAGTATCGAAAGTATTATACCTAGAGTGAAAATGAGTAAAAGGACAAGCAAGGTCCAACTCGATCGTGCAAAATAAAAGGGAGAGAACAAATGCCAGCAGGAAGTTGGGGAATAGGTGAGACAGAGAGAGATGGCCGATTAAGATGTCAGGGTCTAAGGAGGCCACATGTGGTTTTGATGTCGTGAATATGGGCTGTTCTGATTGCTGGTGAGATTCAAATTGAGAGTATGCTCGGGAATGGCTGTAATGGAAGGGAAGTGGACGTGCTGCAAGGAGGAGCCTCCACACTTCCTTGCTTCCTCATACACCCATCTATTCTCTTCTGATGTCCTTCAAGTGCAAGAACCGTGTCTCTTCATCTTCGGATCGTTTGTTTGGAGCTCTGTACCAGTTGCACAATGAGACTTTCAGAATATGTGATGGGTGAATGGATGAAAGGCTGCATGGTTAACCGGGTTATAGTGAGGCTAGTAAAGCTGTCACGGTGTAGACAGGACAGTAGTGAAGGCAAACACCGGGCTGTGTGAAAATGTGGTTGATGAAGCGGCCCACCTGTCCGTGCTGTGACGTCTTCCTTTAGGGAACCTTGTGGAAAAGCTGAGAGTCACTTTCATATCGCTGCATTCCGGGTGCCAGTGTCTTGACTTAACTGACTGGATTCCTGACCACGGCTCCCAGCCCATTCTCCATACCTTTCCTGGATCAACTTCTGTTCTTCCCTTGGAAATCCCCATGACTTATGGAGAACCTAGAGCTTTACGAACCCCTCTGGCTGCCCCGATACCTGTCCAAGGCTGGCAACTCCTCAATCCTGGGAACGCTAGCCAAACAAACAAAAGGTTAAATCAGAGAAAAGTTCATGCTTCATAGTGGGAATTTGGAAAACCATGAACTAGGGGAACCCCCACAGCACATATCAAATCACATATCCCCAGTATTACTAATCACAAGTGAAACTTCCTGCCGTTAGGAATCAAGCAAGCGCTTCTCAGATGGTAGTGGACACTGGAATCATGTAAATGCCCCACCCTCGGACTCCAATTGAATAGGATTTGGAGGAGCCTAGTCATCTGGATTTTGCCAGACACCCTCAGTGACTGTCATGCATGTAGTTTCAGATATGGTGAGAAATGCCATGCTAAGAATTTCGCCAATGAATTTGAATATTGAAGAGACTTAGGGACAGCAATCTGGCCCAGAAGAAGGGACTCGTCATATAGCAAGAACATTACGTTTGTTGTGGGACAGTATGTTGTTTTGGCAGGAGGTTTAGGGCAATGACACTGAGGGATCAAGTACAGAACCCCAGCCGTGCCTTAGGGTCGCACCGCCGTTAACATTGTCCCGCAACCCATCCTTCTGATTATAGCCGATGACACGCCTCTGAGAGGACCCGGGCGGCGCTTGGAGGGTTTTCCATTGATGAAAGAGGGCTGTCAAAGAGAAGCCTCATATTATCCAGCATGTAGCCGCACTAAAAAAAAAACAAAGCGACCCCTGATATTTGTAAAGTGTGTTTAGCATCAGAAAAAAAAAAATGAACCACATAAAGGCAAAGCAATATTAATTGAGAGTACTTTTATTGCGAACATCAAATGAAAATTATCTGAACCGTCATTATTGACACAAAATGCTACAGAAAAAGCCGAAATCTCCAACTCTTTCCCAAGGAATCTGCTTTGCTGTTCTCTGGGCTCCAGCTGTGCAGGAGGAGAGAAAGTGCCGCTGGGCACGTTCCCCAGCTGTTAAGAACCCGCACCAGGGCCCTGTCCGGTGCTTACATTGCTTTTTTCCCAGAAGCTTATAAAGCACCTTGGCTGACCCTTCTTCATCACCTCCTAAAAAGACAAAAACGCTGTCACCAGCTTAGCCATTAGCAGGGACACGATCAATTCTTGGATTTTTCTTTAGAGCTGGTTTATATATGGCAGTGAGAGGAATTAGCATCCATGTCACGTGCGAACTTCATTCTCTTTCAATCTCTCTCACCATAAGCAAACCCCTCCAGGTCCCTGCATTCATTCACAAAGTCACAAAGTTTCCAGCATCCTTGAAGTTTGCCCCAGTTCTCCTGCAACCAAAACCTCAAAGACACTAACGGGCCTTTTTTGACAGTAGCTATATTTCTTTGTGCACACAGAGAACAAGAAAAGAGGGACGCCCCCCTCTGGGGAAAAGGTTTTAAAGTGTAATCAGATCCATTCCTGGCTTCAGACACAAAAGCCCAGAACTAGCCAGAGCAATCTGCACCGGCCTCCTGCTTTGTCGTAGAGGCAGACAGTAATTGATTTGACCTGCTTTATGCGGACAGTCTCCCAGGCATGACTGAGTGCTAATTGCTACTAATGAGGTGGCATTTTAAACTGGCCGTTGTCTTGAGCTCCCTGTCCCCTCTCCTCCACTCAATATTCCTGCCACTGGGTTCCATGGTAAGCTTCCAGCGAGCCCTCACCCATTGCCGGCTCCACTTGCCCAGCCGCTGAGGATCGTGTTAAGAAGGGCAAATTCCATTGCCTTCCGAAAGGGCGATCTGGCTGAATGAGCAGCCGCTAAAGATGCACTGAGGCAATGCAGCTCTTGAGGAAATGAACTCTAAATGTTACAGGACTGCGGGAAATTACTTTCATAATGACTTTTCCTGGTGCAGCTCATTTCCCAACATCCATCTCTCTCGCCCAGAGGAAAACCCACAAGCCCCAATCCATGAAAGAATATTTTCTTGCTGAGTTACTTCAGGGGCTCTTAGATTTCACATCAGTGCCTTTCTGTCTTAAAATTAACACGTGGTGTCACTCTTTAAATTATAATCAATTGTCAAATGAATTTTAGCTCTGGAAAAGTAAAAACTACAAGCCCCCTAGATTGGCTGTGGAATACAAGGTACCTTAGGTAACACAAGTATCTAGAGCAGGGTCAAGAAACCCTTTCTCTAAAGATCCATTTCAGTCTTTGTGGGCCATGCGATCTCTGCCACTATTAAACTGCCATCATAGGTGAAAGCAGCCAGAGACAATATGTATGGACATGGCTGTCTTCCAATAAAAATTTATTTACAAAAACAGGAGTCTGGCTGTATTTAATCTATAGGTCGTCATTTGCCAACTCCTGACCTAGAGCAAGCTTCCCCAAATACATCAAATCTGGACGTATAAAAAGTTATTATAACCACGGAATGGACCAAAAGGCCTGAATTCCCCTATAATTATTCATTTTAATCGGTATATTCCAAGTACCACGAGAACCACGCTTTTTTATATATAAGCCTCAGTTTCCTAACTTGTGAAATAGTGGCTGGACTCTACTACTCCTAGATTCTCTTCCGGTCTAACACATAGAACTCCCTCCAATTCTGTAATGTCAAACTTCTGACCATGTCTGTTAACCTTACAAGCTGTTTCAGAGTTGACCACACAGATATTTCCCATTCCTCACTTCTCTTTTTTTTTTTTTTTTTTTTTTTTTACCAACCACAAGTAACACTCAGGGAATTTCCTACGATTCAAGACCTCTATGGATAAATACAGATGTGAATATGACCATGGTCTCTGCTGCCACTGCAGACTAGGATCTCATTCCTCTGTACGCTTTGCCAGAGCACACATTCTTGTCTTCCAGTTTTTCTCTTATCCAAGAAGCCCTTCAAGACTAATTCTGCATTTGTGCTCCACCTCTCAATTGTCCTGCCTTCTTCTCTAAGTAATGATTTAGTACATTCGTTGTATATTTCTATACAAGTGGAGTTGTTCTTGAGTGTGTTGTTTTTGTGTCCTTTGCTTTGGGCAAAATAATGTAAACCCTTCTTCTGGATGTCTGTGGATGTGAACACATTATATGCACAACTTAGAGACAAAGGAACCAAAATGTATTTAAGATACAGGTGCGCAATTGAGATACAAGTAGAAATAATAGGCTAAAACTGAGTGCCTTGGATAATATTCCTGTTGAATATAATAAAAAGAACTGTATGATATAATTAAGATTGATGCTTTGGGTTACTTGTAGTTTCCGGTTTAATTTTACTATTTTAGCTATCTGTATTGATAAATATCTGGGATTAGTATGCAGTAAGCTGGTCTAGGATTCACGGATTGCTTGCTAGTATATGCCTTGTGTTAGCCAGGGATAAATCCCTGTTATGGAAGACTGGGAACTTTCTGTAGCACCACCGGTGGTACGTATAGGGAAAAGAGTGTGGCGAGATTTTTGAAAAGAAAACAAAACTTTTTGAAGCACAGAGGATTCAAAATCAACAGAAGAGCTCAAGAAACTAGAAAATAAACAATAGAGTAAACGCAAGAAAATAAAAGGAATAGCAAAGCCCAGAAATTCAGAGAGCAAAATAAACGATAGAAAGATACAACAAAACAAAACCTAGCTTTATAAAAGAAGTTAACAAAATAAGGCTCTAGTAAGACTAAGAAATGGATAAAGATTATGCTAATAAACACTATTATAACCACATAACCAAAGATATAATAGAGATTTATAAAAATCATAAAGAATTCAATGAATAAATTTATGCTGAAAAATATAAAAATGTAGATGCAATGGACAATTTCTAGAATAATACAAATTAGTATAGTAGACAACTAGTGCTAATCAATATCTATGTTATTTTCTAACTGAGCACACAGCTGGACTCTGTTTCCCAGACTCCCTTGCATTTACTTATATGTGGACAGTGATTGACATCTAGTCAATGGACTGGACCCTAAAAATTTTTCAAGCATTAATGTATACATGCATGTACTGTTTTGGATACTAGTAAGAAGAGAAAGCTGTCGAACTCATTTAAAAAGTTAATATGATCTTAATATCAAAAACCAATATAAGGACAGTGAATTACAGATAAACATAGATTTTTAAAAAAGAATTCTAAATAAAATATTAGTAAATAAAATCTAACAGTAGTTTTTAAAATTAATACATCAGATTTAGTAGTTTGTTTATACTCAGGAATACAAGATTGATTAAAAAATCAAAAATATATTAATGTCATCTATCACATAATAATTTACAAGAGAAAAGTCGTTTGACTATCAGTAGAAACAAAAAGAAAACACTTGACAACATTCAACATCTATTGAAGATAAAATTCTTAGGACATTTGAAAGAGGACCTTCATTAACATCAAAAACGATATTTTAAAAGCCTATATAGTACATAATATTTAATGCTAAAACTGTAAGAATTACCCACTAACGTCAAGAAAATGACTAGGTCTTCTGTTCTCTTCACTATCACTGAACATTTAATGGCGGCCCTAGCCAATGAAATGGTACTAGAAAAGGGGAATAAAAGAGGTATGAGGATTAGAAAGGAAGAGATAACTGCTCCTAATTTGTAGATAATATGATCATCTTGAAAAATCAAAAATAATCAACATGTCATTATTAGAGAATTCAGCAAGATTCACCAAAGCAAAATCAGCATATCTCCTATACATCAATAATACCCAATTAGAGAGTATATATAACTGTTTCAATCAATAACAAGAAAATACTGGAAGATGCCTAGGAATAAATTTAGTAATTCATGTGCAAGCCATTTTTTAATAAATTTACAAAATGTCATAGAATGGCATAGAAGAAGACCTGAATAAATGGACAGAAGATCAATAAATAAAAATTCCAATTATTTCTAAATCAGTCAGAAAAAAATGAAATGGACCTAGGAAGCCCTCAAAAGAGTGTGGTACACAGAAAGGAATCAATTGATATTAGCTAGTATTTCTATATTTAATTGCTTATTGACTCTATTTTTAAAGTTTACTTTATCGTGGTAAGAACACTTAGCATGAAATCTACCCTCTCTCAACATTTTTTTCAATTAAATTTATTGGGGTAACATTGGTTAATAACATTCCATAAATTTTACGTATACAACTTTATAATACAACATCTGTGTACTCTACTGTGTGTTCGCCACCCAAAATCTCCTTCCACCGCCATATATTCGACCCCCTTTTGCCCCTTCATCTTCCCCCTACCTACTATTAACAGCAGGATCCTCCCCACACCTATTGTTGACAGCAGGCACAGTGTTGCACAACAGATCTCTACAACTTACTTATCTTGCTTAACTGAAGCTTTAGGCCCATGGATTAGTAACTCCACATCTCCTCCTCTCACAGGCCCTGGCAACCACCATTTCACCGGTTTGATTCTATGCATTTGATCTTTTAAAATACCTTTTATAAGCAGAATGGTGCAATATTTGTTTTTCTGTGACTGGCTGATTTCACTTAGCAAAATGTTCTCAAGGTTCATCCCTGTTGTTGCATATTTCAGAACTTCTTTCTTTTTTAAGGCCGAATAGTATTCCATTGTATGTAAATACCACATTTTCTTTATCCATTCATTTGTCGATAGACATTTAAGTTGTTTTTATGTTTTAGCTATTGTGAATAATGCTGCAACGAACATACGAATGCTAATATTTCTTTAAGATTCCGATTTCAATTCTTTTGGATAAATACCCAGAAGTGAAATTGCTGGATCATATGGTAGTTCGAGTTTTAATCTTTTGAGGACACTCCATACAGCTGCATTATTTTGCATTCCCACCAACAGTGTCCAAGAGTTTCGATTTCTACATATCCTCGTCAGCACAAGTATACATACATATATGTGTATATATATGTATGGCCATCCTGACAGATGTGAGGTGATGTCTCATTGTGGTTTTGATTTGCATTTCCTTGATGATTAGTGAAATTGATCATTTAAAAAATATAAATTAATAATAATAATAATAACATACCTATTGGCTGTTCGTAGGTCTGTTTGGAGAAATGTAGGAATTCCTTATATATTTTGAGAATTAATCCCCTATCAAACATATGATTTGCAAATATTTTCTTTTATTCTGTA
This sequence comes from Pteropus medius, assembly GCF_902729225.1. NCBI lineage: Eukaryota > Metazoa > Chordata > Mammalia > Chiroptera > Pteropodidae > Pteropus > Pteropus medius. The sequence continues at coordinate 1,184,325 of NW_024340697.1, forward strand.
GGTTGCCATTTTACTCTGTTTTCTTTGCTGCGCAGAAGCTTTTTAGTTTGATGTGGTCCCATTGGTTTATTTTTGTTTTTCTTGCCTGCACTTTTGGCATCATGTCCATGAAATCATTGCCAAGACAAATGTCATGAAGATTTTCCTCTATGTTTTCTTCTAGGGTTTTACATTTCAGGACTTTTGTTTAAGTCTTTAATCCATGTTAAGTTGACTGTTGTGTATGGTGTAAGATAAAGCTTCACCATCATTCTTTTGCACGTGGTTATCCAGTTTTCCCAGCACCATTTGTATCCTTTCCCCGTTGTATATTCTTGGCACTCTTGTCAAAGATCGGTTGACTGTTACATATAAATTCTTTTTTTTTAATTTTTTTTTTTTTTTTTTTGGTGACATTAGTTAGCAATGCAGTAAGTTTCAGGAATATTATTGCAATTTAACAGTAAGGCATATATATTGCATTGTGTGTTTCTCTCTCATGAATTAGATTTCCTTCTATCACCACATATTTGACTGCCCCCCCTTTATTTATCTCCCTCCTCCCCATGCCACCTATCCTCTGCTAGTCTATTATCCATGTCCACGAGTCTGTTTGTTTGTCCTATTCGTTTGTTGCTTTTAAGTTTATATCCCACATATAAGTGATATCATGTGATTTTCAACTTTTTCTGACTGGCTTATTTCTCTTAGCATGATTATCTTGAAGTCCATCCATGTTGTCGCAAAGGGCAGTATTTCATCTCTTCTAATGGCTGAGTAATATTCCACTGTATGTATGTACCACAGCTTCTTTAGCCAGTCATCTATCATAGGACACTTCAGTTGCTTCCATGTCCTGGCCACTGTGAAGAGTGCTGCTATGAACATCAATGTGCAAATATCTTTTCGGATATGGGTTTTCGAGTCTTTGGGGTAAATACCAGTAGAGGGGCATATCAATTCTTGATCAGTTATCATGAACAGTTAATCTTGTAGAGGGCAAAAATGATGTTTGCTATTTCCTTTATAACTCTCATTATACTTATCCTGTTACTTGGTTGATTCTATTGATTCTACCAGACTCTATCTCTTTGAGTGTGGATACTGTGGCTATTTCATCTTTTATTTTCTACAGTATCTAGTTCATTGTCTATATTAGTGCTGAATAAATATTTATTGAATGAACAAAGACCGAATATTGACCAAAATTATTAATGCTTGAAATACTATTGCAATATGTGGTTTCTTTCCTTTATATACAAAGTTAACACTCGGAATTAAAAGCATTAAACTCGATTCAATTTCTGGTTTTACCGTAAACAGCTCTTCGCCTGAAGCAAGTCACCTCTGAGTTACAGTTTCTTTAACCTTAACATTATGGGGTTGAACTAGATGCTAAAAGAGGTCTCTTCCAGCTCTAACATCTTACGAATAATACTAGGGTAGATTTATGCTAATTGATGTTTAAGTTCTCAGTCATTCTTTCTTGTGATTATCAAGATACATTTTGGGTAGGTAGGGTATAGGTAATGATATACTCTGTGACCAAGGATGAAAGAAAGCTTTTTAAGACCAGCAAAATGACAACATTTAGTAGTCATTAAGGTTGTTCCCCAATAGTCTGGTTCTCTCGCTGACTAAATGATAGTTTTAAACTTTACTACTCATCTAAAGTTAGGTGTGGCCACATGACTAGCTTTGGCCATCAATATGTGAGCAGCAATGATGTGTGTCACTTTCAGGTGGAAGCTTTAAGAGCAAGTGTATGCTTTGTCATGTTTCATATCCCTGTACCATGATGATAGTCAGTGTTCCAGATCAACATTGGTCCCAGTTTGAGGATAAAATAGAACAAAATTCCCAGCCAACTCTCAATGAATCTGTAGCAAAAGCAAAAAACAAACCTTCGTTGTTTTATGCCTCTAAATTGGGGTGATAATTTTTGTCACAACAAAACACTATCCACGTTAACACTCTATATTAGTGCCATGCTCTGATTTAGCAGTTATTAATTTACTGTCATAATACATTGGTTATCCTGATGTAAAGTTCCTTTAGAATGGGGATATAATCTGTCTAGTTCACCATTGTATCTCCAGAGTTTGGAATGATTTTCCCCTCTGCTATAAATTAGACAGGATACACAGTTATCTCTGCAGTACAATTATGCTTGATTTCTTACATTCCAATATATTTTTTGAGTCGGAAAAAAGGGGAGTGGAAATAAGAATATTAGCCTGAAAATTGGATATAACCTTGAGTTGGCTGATCTGAACAGGTAGAAAAAAGATTGAAGATAGCTGAGACACTCTGTCCCGACGGTGTACGACCCGACCATTGCACCAGATTCAGCCCTTTGAATGCCAGCATCACATCTCAAGCAGGATGGGTATTATAAAAGCACGAGATTTTAATGTGCCCATTGTTTTAGTTATCTTTGGGTGCCCTGTTTACATTCACTTAAACAATTGTTTCACGCTAAACACATAACAATGGAAATTGTTACCATACAGTCTCTTTGAGAAATGTGAAGGAGAAAGATAAATATTTGAGGGCCTGCTATAAATAGGTACTTTTAAATATGCTATCTTTTATAAATGTTTTAGTTAATGTAAAACATGCATACAAAAGAGTACTTAACTCATGAGAGTACAGTTCAGTGAATTTTCACAAACTGAATACACATCTGTGTAGACAGCACCCAGATCAAGAAACAGAACATGACCAGCACCCTGAGGACCCCCTTCCACCTTGTGACCATTCCTAACCCCCTTTAACTCAAAAGTAACCACTATCCTGATTTCTAATAGAACAGATTGATTTTGGCTATTTTTGAAGTTTATGAAGTTTATGTAAAAGGAACTAGAAAATACGTACTTCAGTGAGTCTGGCTTTTTTCTTTCAGCGTTATGCTTATGAGATGCCCATGTCTTTGCACGTAGTTGTAGTTTGTTACTTTTCATTGCATATATTAATCCACGGTGTGAAAATACCACAATGTGTTTATCTATTCGAAATAAGCAAGCTAATGGGCATTTGGCCAGCTTGCAGTTTGGGGCTATTATGAATGATGCTGTTATGAATATTACAGTACATATACTTCGAGGTCATATGAATGTATCTTTTAGGTATGTACCTAAGAATGCTGTTATTGGGTCAAAAGGAATGCATGTACTCAATTTTAGAAATCGAGTACCAATTTCTCAAAATGGTCATGTGATTGACTACAAAAATGTCCACAATTTCCACTCATTCCTTTATCCTCATCCCTTTATGATATGACTTTGCAACTCCTCCCATCAAGAGGTGAAATCGATTTCTCCCACCCTTGAATCTGGGCTGGCATCGTCACTTCCTCTGGTGAGCTCTCTAGAAACCCTCCTCAGCCTACATGTAAATAAGCTCAAGCCAGCACGATGGATGACAAGAAGCATGTGGCCGGGTCAGTGCTCACTCCAGCCAACCGCTGGCCAGCCAGCACACATGTGAGTTGGGTCATCCTAAACTAGCCTGCCCCAACGGACCTGCTAGCTGTTGGCAGATGCACGAGTGAACCAGCCAGCATCAGCCAGGCCTGGTCCAGCTCAGTAGAACCACTCAACTAACCTTAGACTTGTAACTAACAATAGTGATTGCTTTTTTTAAGCCACTAAGCTACACATCCATAGACGGCGGTCGCATGTTTCACTATTTGGCAACAGTGCCTTGAGGTAGGTTGTGTTAACTTCATTTTATTCATGAAGAAACTCAGGTTCAAAGAGGCTATACGACTTGCTCCAGAACACCTAGCTAGCAATGGGTAGAACCGGGAATCAAATGCTGCCTGATCTCAAAGCCCTTTCTCTTCTATGTTATACTGTTTATAAAGTAAAAGGCACATAAATATAAGATTTAGAGTTTTCAGCTCCTACATGATCTCAAAACCCCTTGAGCAAAAGTTCAATCATTCTACTCAGTAGCCAACATTGGAAAGTGCTGTCATTTGAGCCACTGCTCTCTCTTCTAGCCCAGAAGCTGGTTATCCAATGTTCTAATATCCTGTAAAAATTCCCCTTAAGGGATACCCTTTAGTGTCACACTTTGGAATTTTACTTATAGGTATTTATCTGTGTTCTTCACTACAGTAGAAATTTTCACATATAGGTTTCCTCGATTTTATTATACTTGATATTTACATATCTCTTGGCATTTAACATTAATCTTTTATCACATTTCTGAGTATAATAACCTTTCTCTGAGGTGATGTCAATACTATGTATATATGAAAGAGGATGTGCAAAGGATCAAGCTGGAAGAACCAGCCTTAGGCACCCCCAACAGGTTTCGGACCTTGAATAGCAGGAGGTCAGGAGTGTACCATTCTTGAAATCGAGTGATATGTGGGTGTAAACTTTAGGCGAATTTTAAATGTTTGTCTAGAAGAATTGACAGAGGATTGGCAGAGGGCACAGAGAGTGTGGTGGGGTCATCCTCCTATTCTCAAGTATTTCTGCATAGTACTGCCCTCCTTCCCAAAGACATACTAAATAATACAAGCTTCGATTAAAGAGCGTCCTGAGTAAAAATTTTAACAAAGGTCACTTAGCTTCTTTGAGGTGAGGTTTATTCATATATAATGCATCCCTTGCTGCATATTTGGGATCAGAATATAGATATATATCCCTAGCAAGTGTCCGGCAACAGAGCAGACACTTATAAACTACAACTATTAATATTGTTGCATTGTTGTTATCGTTGATTTATCCCACCTTGGCAATTAACATTCAACAGAATTTTTTTTTTCCCTCACAGCCCTAATATTGTCAGTCTGGAAGAAACTCTAAAATGCAGCTGGCTGCCCATCTCAATAAGCCAGCAAATATCTCTATTCTAAGCACTGCAAAAATACAAAGTAAATGTAAGACATGGTCTTTCTTTTCTAGTAGGAAGGACAAAACAATTACCCAAATGGCTTATAGACGATAGAAGGTGCTGGGTACCATAGAAGAACAAATGATTCTATGGAGCTTTGCAGAGAGGAAGGATGGAATCTGGATGGAAAGCTGGGGTTAAGAAAAAAGTAATATAATTAGTGAAAAGTTAATTCCAGGCAGAAATCATAGAATGGGTAAAAATTGTGAGTTAGGTAAGGGAAGGGCATACTCACTAAACAATGATTTTGACTAATGTAGGGTAGAGATTGGAGTCGTGGGAAAGAGAGCTAGAAAGTAAGACTGTGGACCCTGAAGAAGGCATCTGGGCTAGATTCAGGAAGCAATGACACATTTTAGGTAAATACTTGAGGGAGATAAACTGGACAAAAATGAGAAGATTGAAGGAATCAGAGCAAGGTGGCCAGAGGGGAGATTTTTGCAGTGTCCTATTATAAGGCACGAAAGGCCTTGTTAGATAGAATTAGTATGGTGCAGTTGCATAGAAAGGAAGAGTTCCATAGAAAGAGGTCATTGTGCTAAGTGAGAGCAGTCAGACAGAGAAAGACGACTACGTACCATCTCACATGTGGAATCTAAAAAAGTCAGACTCATAGAAACAGAGAGTAGATTGGTGGTTGCCAGGGGCTGAGTGGTGGGGAAAATGAGAAGATATTGGTCAAAGGGTACAAACTACCAGTTATAAAATGAGTAAGTTCTGGGGATCTAATGCACGCCATAGTGATTATAGTTATTATACCATATTGTATACTTGAAAGTTGCTAAGAGGATAAATCTTAAATGTTCTCAGCACAAAAAAAAATTATGTGATGTGATGGAGGTGTTAGCTAATGCTTGGGTGGTAATCACTTCACAGTATATAAATGCATCAAATCAACATGTTATATACCTTAAACTTAAACAATGTTATATCTCAATAAAGCTGAAAAAAATTAAATAAAAGAAAGAAGGGAGACATTCCTTACAAAGGAAGAGATGTATTTAGGAAGGCCTTTTAATGACAGAGTTGATTAGACTTGGCCACTGAGGTAAAAGAGAAAAGACAAATATGATTCACAAGTTGTAAGTGTGATGACTAGGTGAACACTGGGCCCACTAACGGAAGCCAGAAAGTCAGGCAGGCTCAGCTTGTTTGGGTAGTGTCTGATGAGGTCGTTGAGGCCAAATTGAAGTTTAGTGTCGCCCTGGTGGAGATGTTCTTACAGGCAGCTGAAAATACAGAACTCGTATCAGGAAAGAGTTGTATGCTAGAGAGAAGAGTTGGTTGCCATCCAGAAATGAAGCTCAAATGATCTTACATCATGGAAATTAAAAATTCTGAGTCATCTAGGGAAGTGGGAAAAGAGGAAGTGAAGTTTTAATAGGCCTGTAGCAATTTATAGCACTAAAATAAAAACAGCATATATATCTGAGTTGTCTAGGAAAAGCACGTTGGTGATCAGCAATGAGAAAAATACTTCTGGGAATCCGTCCAGGAGCACAAGGCCTTCTTGCTTGTTGCTTCAGGCTCTAATCCTCCTTTCTAATTTGGAGGTGGCTCCAAGTTCCTGTCTAGTTCCTCTCTCCAGCCCTGGCTTCAAAGTCTGGCTCAGTTTTCCAAATTTTCCCCTTCACAGAGTTTCAAAAAGAAGCTCACATTCTCCTCCTTTTTTTTTTTTAATCTAAGTATTCCTATTGCAGGCACAGAAATAGATAAGCAACAAATGATTATAGACTTAACATGAAAACTTTAAAATGCTGATATTCATTACCTCTGGTCTTCATGCAAATATCAGAGAATAGTGTGCTAGAGCCAGCGTGTACTGGCTCACGAGAGCTGATTGTTAAATTTTCAAAAATTTTGCAAGCCAGTGGTTAAACATAGCGATTGTTAAACATTAAATTATACAAACTTGCAATGAAATAAATTATGAAAAACAAAAAATAGTAGACAAACTCATCACTGCCTGTTTTACTATTATTAATGTGCTTGAAGCAATTTGTGTCTGTTATTTCTGTATGGTAGGAATGCTACACAGCAATGCGCTATTGTGCATCAGTTCCCAATTCTGCACACTGACATCATACTTTTTCATTTTCCCTTGGAGACCCAGTTGTTAACATCTGCCAGTACATCAGTGCCATTAGGCATGTGCAATGTAATGGACGCACTAGGTTGGAGTCCTAGTTCCATTCTCTGCTGATAGAGCAACCTCAAGCAACTCACTAAATGTCTCTTGAGTCCCTGTGAAAGGGTATATTAATACTCTTTTCTCAGGGTGATATGTGTTGAGAATTTGCATAGTCCCTTGAGAATCCATTTCCATCTCTTGTCTAGGGAATTAGCCTGCCTGCCTGTGTCTGGGTGGGACAGGAACAGGCTGTGCCTAATGCCCAGGTACATTTGGGTGGTAACTACTATGTGACTTGGTGGGTTATTTGATCCTTCTATGCTCAACACTTAACCTTCTCCCTGGTAGTATATGAGACCGGTCAGGAATGTTATTGTCCCCTATTTACAGGGAAGTATGATGGTGTATGTCGTATCAGCAAAGTTAACGTATAACCAATACATTCTCATTTACCTCCTCGCCCAGGAAAGAGCATCCCTAAACCTGTTGTTAAAACATTACAATATCAAAATACTTTAAAATGCAATTTTCTAAATATACATGCTTTCTAATGAGGGGGAAAGAGTGAGTGAGTATGTTTCTCAGGTACTATCATGGAATACATAAGATAGATTTATTTTTATACCTCTGGTTAGTAGAGTTATGAGCTAAAAGAAAGCTCTAAGTTTTAAAAAATGGAATTAAAAAATATGTATTGAAAGAGTGCAGAAAATGATCTGCATCCTACATGATGACATTTTGTAAAACCATCTGTAAAATTTATTTTGATGGGTTTCAGAGCCCATGTTTTCAACCTGAAAAGTACATTCAAGTACTTCGTGTCAGTTCGTATGATTGGATGGTTGGTCTAGCTGATTCTACCACCTGTCTCAGTCATCAGTTCTTATTAGTTCTCTTTTGATGAGGAAAGCAATCTCTGGAATTCTATCTTCTTTCTAAATATCAAAAGTTGTTTCATTTTTCTTTAGATAACAGCATATCTTTGTTTTTTGAAGACTACTGTTATAAATTCAGATTCTCCATGGTGTGTCTGTTCATATAATCCATTACTATTTGTGTAAAAAAATAACTTTTTAAAATTAAAAACAAAACTGACGTGAACAGTGGACATGTCCTACAACTTCCAAATATCCAAATAACATTTAAGAATGTGTATCTTGGGATTAGCATATTACCCGTTTCAGATTCCTAAAATTTTTATGTTACTACATTGAATATCCAAATCCCATATTATAGGATGAAAAATAAGTTGGTAAAAGTTGAAGCAAGTGATACAATTGAGTTGATCTCAGTGCTACAGAAAAATCAAAAACTGAAGGTCAATTTATTGCATGCTGTGTTTAAAGAATAATCCCAAATGACAAATGTCCCAGAGTCCCAGGAAGAGCTATAAGCACCCAAAGCAAAGATAAGGGATCCTAAAATCAAATATATCCAACATGAGGTTTCAGGGAGATTTTCAAAGTACATATATACAGAAATGAATGCAGAGATTGCAAAATATTGCATTAGATAGAATACAGATAACCACAACTATGAAATGTATCTTAGAGTCATGATACTTCAGACAGTGGGCTATGATTAAAACTGGAAACTTAACATTAATTTTAACATGCACCTCAACCAGATAATCTAGGATACTGGCCACATCCTTGGGATTCTTCTTTGGGAAATCAGCATGATATAAGTAAATAACTTGATGAGCGAATATGTGGGAGATTTTTACAATAGCCTTTCTTTCAGTCTCTCTGAGTGTCTTCTATTGCATTCAGATTTTCAAGAGACTTGAGTGCTTGTATATGTGAAGCATAAGAGATAATGCAATGAAAAAGAATAAGGTCTCTCCCACCAGGAGTCACGTTTACTCTAGGAGGACAGATACTTAAACAAGTAATTATTATGTTAAGTAAAAATAGAGATAGACTAAAAGTCCTACGAGAGTATCTACCTTTAAATTCTAATTGAAGAGTTGAGTGCATTTTTTACTAACAAAGATTTTTTAAAAAATATTTCTAAACTAAGATTTGAAATTCAAGTTGCCTTTTCAAACCATTTTTCAGACTTTCGAAACTAAAAATGCTATATGAATCACAGGGGTGCAAGGAAGTAAGGAGAAAGGCATCTGGGTAGACAGATGGGACCTGAGGGGGGAAAGACTAGGCTGTGGGGGGTCTTTGGAGCTAGCTCTTCTTCCTACCGTGCCCTCATTTCCCTCTTCGAGCAGCAGATCAACTGGTTTCAGGCTTTGTTCCAACAAAATCAAACTTAGTAAGTTTTTGATAGAGCGATGTAAGTTCATCAGCAGAGGTCAGCACCATCCAAATCAATTTAGAGCTTCTAGTTGCTCAGAATCAGGATTAAATCCATCAGTCAATCGTCAAATACAGACTTACTTCACCCAGTGACTGTCGGTTAATGGTTATCTTCCTAAGAGTTCTCAGAAAGTTATTCTACTTTTGAGATGATCCCTTTTTTTTTGTTTGCGCCTCAAAAAGCGCTAAGTAAAAATACACTAAAGTAATAATATATCAACATTACCATTTCAGAAAAAGATACATTGCACAATTTACTCAAAAAGAGAGTTTCCCAGTCAGAAAAAATCATACGGAACGTATTTGAATCTTGTGACTTATTGGAATGAATGCAGATGCTTTGCTTTGAGTTCATATACCCAGTAACCAATTGTTTATGATATTCAAGCTGTTGTGTGTATGTTTTTCACATTTCAAACTCCTTTCAAAAATTAGTCTTTACTTTGACCAATAAGTGATTTTCTGTGCTATAATATTTTTAAGGTCAGTTTGAATGCAGAATAACCATAATCTCCCAAAAGGTTGAAAAAATAATGGACAAAACTGGGCAGAGATAAAAATATACCTTACAAAGAATGACTTCCCTGGTATACCTTCTTCACCACTCCCAGACACTCTCAAGACTCCTCTTTGCCTTTTTTAAGTGTAATAAGCTTTAATTATATTTTATTTTCTTCCAAGTTGTTATTACTTACAGAAGCCTATTTTCATTGTCCAGTTGAAATCCTTTTCTACCTGGAAGAAATTAATTAGGGGGTCTCAGGTTGGAATGGGGTGCAGCAAAATTTGTTTCCGTTAATCTTAACGCAAACATTTTTTCATATAAAGCTTCTCACTTTGCATCTACAGCCATGCTAACCCTGAACAAGCCCGATCTTGTCCGATCTCAGAAGCTAAGCAGGGTCGGGCCTGGTTAGTACTTGGGTGGGAGACCACCTAGGAAGACCAGGTGCTGTAGGCATAAAAATTTAAAAAAAAAAACAAAAAAACAAGGGATTGTATGCTGACAAAGTCCTTGCAATCTGTGAGGACAACAAAGGAATGCCTCGCCTAAAAAAAATAATAATAAAATAAAATAAGTAAAGCTTCTCACTTTGCAGTCAGGTTTTCAGGACAATTTAAAGTCAATATTTGAAGGATAAGCATATTCATTAAGGAACCACCGTGTTTCAGAAATGGTGCTAAACACGGGAAAACTTGGCCTGTGTGGCCCCTGCCCTTTTGATGTTTATGGTCAAGCTGGGAAGGTGGTTGAAATCATTTTTCACTTTCCAGAGATATGGCTCTACCTGCCTAGAGTTAGTCAAGACCTGCACTCCCTGGAAGTATATAAGCATTAAACTAGTGAATTCATGAAGTCAGATTCAGAGTGAAGTATCACCCTAACAGCCTGAACCCTCAAAATCCATTAGGATCTGCCCACCTCAGTCTTCTGAAATAGGTGTTTATCTTAGAAACCTGAGTTAATAAAGCATCTAAGATCACCTAAGGCATATTACCCTCTAAAAAAATCTTGTTTAATAGTCATAATAATTGTAATATATTCAGCACCTTTTAGGAATCTATGGCCCCGAACCCTCAAAAAAAGAACTCTTGCTTTGAAGCTCTTGTTTGAAGTTTAAAGCCTAGGGCCACCAGGCATTTACAGTCCTGATATGGCTGCATAAAGGAATTTGCAAAGCAGTCCACTTTATGTTTTAGCATCCCAGATTCACAGTAAGAGGGGTACAATAAGAGGGAGGAAGGGCCACCTGCTCACTGACGTGGGAGAGACATGGACGTGAAGGCCAGTTCATGTCCTGGTTAGCTGAAGCACTGAGGGAGAAATCTGCCCCATCTATACTGCTCTGGTCTATAGCTGGGGATCTGTCAGCCACAAGGATGGAAAGAGATGCATACCTAAAATAGGGCCTCTAGCCCACTATTGCTCTCACAAAGCGATAATGTGCCATCTAACCTGCCTTCCTGGGCAAATATGGCAGCTTCTAAACCATAGCTCTTTCACAGATTTGTAGGTATCTTTGACCAGTAAAGCCACTTAATATGCTTCTGTTTGCCTCTCTGTTAATTCTCCGGTTTAGGAAAAGGAAGATATGGTCACTGTGAGTCAATAGGATGAGCTGCAATTCATTGAAAATGCCAAAGTAACCTTATGTTTTTGTAGGAAAGCAATAACGGACAAAATCAAGGGGAGACGATTGACATCAAAAAGCTCCTTGGCAGTCATTCATATCTTTGCGGAAGAGATGGAAAATAATGAGTTTTAATGGTAGTTTCAGTAAAAGGATAATATAGCTATATCCATCCAGTACTGATGAATGGCCTGACATCATCCCTGAGAAAGGTATTAGGTTAGATATGCTTTTCTCCATGCTCAAACTTTGGTCTATACTGGGGATCCACAGTCATCTTCTGTAAAAGGTCAGACAGTAAATATTTCAGGCTTTGTGAACCATACGGCTTCTATGACAGCTATTCAGCTATGCTGTTGTGGCATGAAAACAGCCATATTCAATACATAAATTAATGGGCGTAGCTATGCTCCAGTAAAACTTTATTTACAAAAACAGATGGCTGCTGTATTTCACCTGCAGGCTGTAGTTTGCTGACCCCTGGTCTATTGGATTAACCAATTTTATAGTCCAGTAATATACATGTGTTGAGAAGAAGGGAGTCTTCCTAGAAGAGAAAAAGGAGAATAATTGCAAGAGAATATTAATATGTAAGAGAAAGAGAAAGTCATTTTGAGGAGCAGTAAAAGATGAAAATAATTTAACATATCTTTTCAGTCCTACAAGGGGCTTTGGAATCCCCATTTCTAACCTGCTTATTTTACAGTTGAAGCAACTGAGGTTTAGAAAAGGAGAGTGACTTGCTAGAAGTCACATAGCAACTTAATCCATAGCTGGGTGTAAAATACAGATATCCTGGTTCACGTATTTTTCCAGGGTCTTTTCCTGTACAGGTTTTCTTTATACAACCTCAGAATCACTTTGTTCAACCCTGAGCATCACCTCACATTGCTAAATGCTAAATCGCTAAAAGATTTTGATAGTGATAAACATTCTTTTTCTGTGGGTAGACCCTGAATAGAACCATTTTTTAACTTAGGTACTTGGGAAAAGAGCATATGGTATTCACAGGACTTTGACAGTGACGTCATCCACAGGACCATAAACAGGGAGGCCTGAGCACTAAACTTTATTGCCCACACCTTGAGGTTTACTGATTGTAAAGACTTGCTCTACTACAGGGTGATGAAAAATAATGAGAAAATATTTCTCTTTCTCTTCTAGCTGTTTGAAGTAGGAAGTAAGAAATAGTCAGTGTAATTCCAGTTCATCGTTGGCAATGAGGACCTGGAAATTGCAATAGGTTAAATCTAATTTAGCGGATTGAAATTTCCAGGAGAAAAGTTTAGTAGCATGTGAAAAAGTGATAGGAAACTTTTGCACCAAAATACAGTGGGAGGACAGACCAAATAGATATTTTTCTAAAGAAGACATCCAAGCAGCCAACAAGTACATGAAAAGATGTTCAACATCACTAATCATTAGGGAAATGCAAATCAAAACCACAATGAGATATCACCTCACACCTGTCGACAAAAAGCAAGAGATAACAAGTGTTGGTGAGAATGTACTATTGGTGAGAATATAAATTCATGCAGCTGCTATGGAAACAGTATGGAGGTTTCTCAATAAGTTAAAAATAGAACTACCATAAGATCCAGCAATCCCACTTTTGGTTATTTATCCAAAGGAAATGAAGCAGGATCTTGAAGAGATATCTACACTGCCGTGTTCATTGCATTATTATTCACAATAGAGTAGGTGTGGGAACAACCTAATCTGTCTGTCGACAGATGAATGGATAGAGAAAATGTGATATATAATGGAATATTATTCAGCCTTAAAAAAGAAGGGATGGGAGAAATAGGGGTGTACATGCTTTCAGTTATAAGGTGAAAACGGTCTGAGGATCTAATGTATAACATGGTGACTATAATTGATAACACTGTTTTGTATAATTGAAATTTTCTAAAAGAGTAGAATTTAAGCGTTCTCACTACAAAAAAGTGAATATGTGAGATGATGGACATATTAATTAAATTAAAGGGGGCGATCCTTTCACAATGTATACGTCTATCAAATTATCACATTATATATTTTAAATATCTAACAATTTTATTTTTTAATTATACCTCAGTAAAGCTAAATAAATGAATAGCTTCTGGTTGCTATGCTGGAAGCAGCTGCCATTAGATGGGTCAGTGGAGTTCTCCAAGGTCAGGGACCACTGGCCGTCCTCCCTCATAAGCCTTAAATAAAAGAAGACCTGGGTTAGACCTTCAAGGAAATTTGCAGTTCTGCAAATATCCAGCCCACTAGACAGTCTTCCATTATCCTCCTAGACACCCAAGTTCAGGCTGAACACAAAAATATTGGACATGGCAGAGTGTAACCAAAGGAGTAGGGAATCTGGAGCCAGAAGATCTGGTTAAATTCTGCCTTCGCCATTTACCAGCTAAGGGTTTGGGACAAGTCATGGTACCTTTCCGAACTCTGACTTTCATGGCTATAAAATGAGGACAGTCATTTCTGCCACATGGATTTGTCATGAAATTCAACTAAAATTTATATGAAAGGATTTTGTGACTTTACTAGCCTTTGCTAATTATCCTTAGCAGTCATTTATTCAGCCTTTCACGCATTCATCTACCAGCAATCATTTATTGAGAACCTCTAACACTTATTCTACAATGAATGATAGATAGTTCTTGTCCTTTAAGATCCGCTACTTGCCTATTCCCTGAGAGTCCGTGATTAGCCAAGGGTCCTGCCACAGAATCCGAAGCCTACAGCTTCCCTTCGTTCGTGGCAGTTCTTCACCAAGGCAGACATACGTCAGACTTCTACCTTCAAGGAACTTCAATTTTATTAAAAGATACAGTTCCCCAAAGCTGAGTTTACAAAACTCTCAAAATATAGGAGAATCCAAGTTATTTTTTTCTACACATTTTTTTCTTCCAGTATATTACTCATACATGTTCAACAGAAGCTAAATTTATCTACGTCCTCCAGCCTAGCCATCTGTTGCATGTAAACATCAACAATGCATGCATCTAGTTGATTATGGTTCTTAAAATCTTGGCAACCAAGAGGTATTAAGTGCTAGGTGTTGATGCTGACATTACAGTGGAAAATGTAAAGGTCTTTGTGTCAGAATGGATCTGTAATAGATTTACCAATAAAGACAGGAAATTTGGAAATAGAAAGAAAATATAGGTCTCCCGAAAAGGAGGCATGCACATCAACATAGGCAAGGAATGAAACTTTAGAACTGTCGTTCATGTAATAGAAAATAATTCTAAAGTCATTCGAAGAAAAATATGAGAAGCAAAATATAATTTTTCAAAATCCGAATTCACATATACAGTCTTGCCTTCATTAGCCCCTCAGGCAAATGCATATCTATAACAAATATATGTGCATGGATAAATCTCCAATGAGGAATAGTTCTATCAAATATGTTTTTATGGTACCCATTCTGTCAACAAACATTCATCTAATATAAATTGTTTATTGGCCTACAGTACTATTCTAAGAGAAATAAATGACAAAGCAATGGTGAAATTGACCTGATCTCTAAATTAAAGGAATCACCAACTCGCCTGTGAATTTTCTTTTTCTCTTCCTCACAATACCAAATGAGAACTTGTCTCTGCACTGCATTAGAAAGAGACTCCAAATAGGGAATATTAAATCAATTTACATAGACTATCAGCCACACTTGAACAAATAATGATAAAATGAATTGATGATGTTGATTTACTCTCATTCTCAAAATAGACACAATGGCAGCTGGTGTCAAATGAGAGGTTAGAAAACCTTATACTACACTGACTCACATTAATTGCTAGAGCTCAACCGAAGCCATGTCCTCGGTATCTTAATGTTAAAAGCACTAAACCCCACTCTTTATCCCCACCGAAGTTTAGTCTGAGGAATTTGGATAATTCTAATTTATTCTCAATTGTTGGTGAGGCTATACACCATGTGAAGATTGCTGACTCACAGAAATTAATGAGGTCATTTGTTCTTATGGATCCTCACAGAAAGAAACCTAAAGAATCGATACACAGTAAATAAAAAATCATATATATTCTCTCTTCTGCTTTACATGAGAATTCTTTCCCACCCCGTAAAGAAAAATCTTGTCTCCGTAAAGAATTCACTCAGATTCCAATTTCTGCTCTTGACCGCAGGCACATTTGTCATTCTAGATCAGCAGTCACCCCTGAAGTAAAGACCTCCAGTCTTCAACTCTTCTATGACCCGGGAAAGCTTTCAAATGTTTGTAGTGTATCTTTGCTACAAATATTAAAAATCCATACATATATTTATTAGTTTAGGTTGATCCTAAATGTTCACAGGAAATTCTGAATGCATGTTTAAAAAATTATTATAAATCTTTTTGCCAAGCTAAAAAAAATGCTCTTGTATTTTTGTTTACCTAGAATACCACGAATTGTAAAAAATACTACTAAGTCAATAACAACTTTGGGGGAGAAAAATAGAGTATCACATTGATTGTATATAATTATTTCAAAACCATCAAAATATTGGGGGGCACATATCTTGGCATTGAGGCAATGTCTTAATTCATCTGTTTTATAACTGTGAATTGTAAGATTTTGCATTTGATAAAAGAAGAGAATACCTACCAATGTTTGTAAATATAAAGGATGTGGATACCACACAAAAATTATGAAAACATCCACTTCACTGGTCCAGGTGTCCAGATATACATAATTGGCCAAATGACGATCAGAGAGATGATCTTTAAGAAGTATGTGTGTATATATTTATGTTTTTTTAAGTTTTCACAGCGATCTGTACAATCTGTGTTTGAGAATGGATAGAGAAGTCTCTGTGAACTTAATCGAGAACAGTGTATGCAATTTCTTTGACTGACTATACACAATCCACTTGGGTTTTATTTATCTTAATCATTTGGGAGTAATAAGAACAACACATCTGACATTCCTATTGGTGAATCAGACCAGACCTGATTTTACATTGAGACTTATATGACTACACATTAATCAAAAGTCTAGAATCAGCTGACTTGGTGCAGAAGTGGATGGAGTAAAATAAAGACAAAGAGATCTTGAGAGGTACTGTTGAATAGAGTGGTGGTTGATACTATACCTACAGACTCATAAATAGCTTAGAAAGTTTATTTTTAGAACTGTTTTACCAACTTCCATAAAGGAAAAAATAAATAATTGCACTCTGAGGCATCGATAAAAATCTCTCACTTGGGTAAATTGGGTAACAATCTAGATTGTCTCTTACTTGCTGTATTTGTTTCCTATTGATGCTGTAACAAATTACCACAAACTTAGTGGCTTAAAATGACACAAATTTATTATCTCAAAGTTTTAGGGATCAGAAATATGAAATGGGTTCCATTGAGCTAAAAGAAGGTGTTGACAGGGCCGCATTTCCTTTACTTTTCCGGTGTCTGGAGGTTCCTTAGGTCATGGCCCCTTCCTCATATCACTCCAGCCTCTTCTTCCATTGTCACATCCCCTTCTCCTCATCTGCTTCTGTCATCACACCTTCACTATCTCTGACTCTCCCGCTTTCTTCTTTCCCTCATAAGAACCTTTATAATTATGGACCCACCCAAGTGATCGATGACAATATCCCCATTACAAAGTCCTTAATCACATTTGCAAAGACCCTTTTATAAGGTTACAGAGATTAGGATATGGACATTTTGGGGGGCCATTCTTCTACCATACTTTCTTCTGGCATTTCTTCATCTCTTTTAAAATGCGAGCTCTCAAGCGATGCTCTATTGTCCATTGGCAAACTACAAGAGTCTCTGGACTCCAATAGATATTCTGCTACACTACTGTCTTTATTGTGGCCAAGTCTAAAACTCAAAGCGTGGAAAAGCAGATAGTACCACCTAGGACTTGTTACAAATATAAATTCTTGGGCAAAATCAGAAACTCTGGGGATGTGGCCCAGTAATCTGTGGTCTTCCAGGTGATTCATGCTTAAGTTTGGAGACCACTGGTCTATACTTGTATTTCTGATATGTATTATTTACATTGGCCTTCATTATTTTAAATCAGTGTCAGTCACACCTTCTTAATTCTAGTGAGCTTCACCAGCTGTAGCAAGGATGCGGGTATTGGGTAGGATGAATAGGCCTTGAGCTCTTTTGCATTCAAAGGATGCCAAAGTCTTAAGGAAAGCCATTTCATTTCATGTTGTATCCAATCTCCTATTAATGACTCTTTTTTCATAGAGGTTTTCCTTGAAGACCCTCGAGCATTCATAGAGCCTGTTAGATACTTGATGAAATTAGAGAGTGCCTATTCTGTGTCAGGAATTCTGTAAAATGTTTCTCATGTAGTATCTCATCATGGTCCTCATCTAAATCTTATTAAATAGATAAAATGCTCCCTCTTTTAAATACGAAGAAATTGAGGCTTAGAGAGACAGGTTTCACATAAGTTTGTTTACTCACAGTACACCCAGGTAGACATAGCAAGAATATTTCTGAATCAAGCATAAGAGGAAAGAAAGGAGAAAGGGAGGTCCCTGTGGCCACAAAAGTAGGAAGAGACAGGATTCAAAGCCACATCCATCTGATTTCTAACCCAACTTTCATTTCATTATGCAACATTGCCTCCGATGTGTGTCTGCCTCTGTGTGTGCATGTACCCGTATATAGCCATATGTATATCGTGCCCTATACTGTAAATAATAACTAACTTAAACTAGCGATCATGGGTTAAAACTATTATCAGTTTTCAGTTTGGGTCGTAACAATATATCCATTAAATTACCAAGGAATCTTTTCAAACACATAGACAAATAGAAACCCAATATAATAAAACTATCATTTATGTATCAGTAGTTATAAATACGTCTTTGTGGTTTATTTTGTATGTGACATGTAGAAAGACTAAATGTGTCTTTGAGGAAGAATATCCATGGCGAATTTTACTTTTCCCATAAAAACCTATGCAAATCATTTATTCATTAGTTATACTCTCATTTACTTACATCAAAACATGTATGTTTCATAACATAAAGTTACTAATAGTGTTGACAGTTTTAGAAAAGCTGAGTCTACTAAGATTTTTATCACAAGTCAATCACATAGAATTCTCCATGGAATGTGTGCACATGGTGGCAACAGTTATTTATAAATTATGATTTATACATTTTATTAGATTTTCATGCCCCCAGTACAGGGATTTATAACCTGGAGTTCACGGACTAGGGCAGAGGTCCCCAACCTCTTTGGCACCAGGGACCGATGCTCCTGTGAGAATCTGATGCCTGATGATCTGAGGTGGAGCTGAGGCGGTGATGCTGGTGCTGGGGAGCGGCTGCAGATACAGATGAAACTTTACTCGCTTGCCCGCTGCTCACCGCCTGCTGTGTGGCCCGGTTCCTGACAGGCCACAGACAGGTACCAGTCTGCAGCCCGGGGGTGGGGACCCCTGGACTAGGGGACCCGTGGACAGAATTCAAGGCCTCCATGAGCTCGATACCACCAAATTCTATGCATTTTGTTGTATCTATTCATTTAAAAACATTAATTCTGAGAAGGGGGACATAAATTTCACCAGACTGCTAAAGAAGTCCATGCTACAAGAAAAAAATGACCTGATTTAATGAGACTCTGTTTTATAATAGATAATGTATAATCAAAGTTGCATGCACGTTTAACTGTTCTCAATTATTTAATTCAATTTAAGATGATCAGCTCAACAAAGAGTTAATAAACATAACCTTTATTCAAAGCATTGTTTTAGATGACAAAGCCAATTTTTTCTTCCTTACAAGAAGTTTATTATTCTCTCTCTCAATAAGTTTACAATTGATTCAGGAAAATAATATTTAAAAAAATAAAAAATATATATTAATACAACCACCACATTAAATGGCTAAAAATAAAGGTTTTAGGAAAGATCTTAAAACCAATGATTTTATTTAGATTTCCTAACTTGGTTCAAAGCACAATATTCTTTCCTGGAATGAAAGAAATGATTGGCTGGGGCCAGATTTATGCATTTATATTTCTGGTGGAAAATTCATGATCACTCACCATTCTCTAATAGAACTGCACCTGCAGCTTTTTCTGTAAGTGTTTAGCAGGGTTGTGCAACTAGGCAATGTTTGATTATGTTTGACACTTCAGGCATTAGTCTTGTTAGGAGCATTGCTTAAAATTCATAACGAACAGTTATGGCGAAATGCTCCAGAATATAATGGATGTGTGAATTTAGAAACTCTTAATTTATTTAACTTTTCCCATCCGTTTATTTACTTTTTAAATTTATTTTGAATTTATTTTTCCATTACAGATGACATACAATATTATATTAGTTTCAGGTGTACATGTAGTGGTTAGACTTTTATATAACTTACAGAGTGATACCTCCAATTAGTCTAGTACCCATCCGATCCCGTACTTCGTTATTACGATATTACTGACTGTATTCCCTATGGCGTACTTTACATCCCCGTGACTAATTTTGTAACTACCAATTTGTACTTCTTAATCCCTCCACCTTTTTCACTCAACCCCTAAACCCTCTCCCATCATGCAGCCATCAATTTGTTCCCTGTATCTATGAATTAATTTCTGTTTTGTTTGTTCACTTATTTTGTTTTTTAGATTCCACATAAAAGTGAAATCACATGGTATTTGTCTTTCTCTGTTTGACTTATTTCACTTAGTATAATACCCACAGGGTCCATCTATGTTGTTGCAAATTATAAGATTCCATTCTTCTTTATGGCTGCTGATATTCCATTGTATATGTGTACCATATCTTCTTTATCCATTCGTCTGTCAATGGACACTTGTGTTGCTTCCATATCTTGGCTATTGTAAATAATGCTGCAATGAACATAGGAGCGCATATATCTTTTGAAATTAGTGTTTTAGTTTTCTTTCTATAAATACCCAGAAGTAGAATTGCTGGGTCGGCAAAGCAACCAAGGCCAAGCATCCTTTCAGAAGAGGACCCAGATAAGGGGTTTGGTCTGAGTACTTGGCATAGGAAGAAGGTGTAGGAAAATTAAATAAACTAAACGTGATTGTATTTATTCATTTATCCACTTATTCATGTATTTAACAAATATTTATTTAGTGTCTGCTATGTGCCAGACACTATTACAAGCACTGGGTATAGAGCAGTAACTAACCAAGACAATGCCCTTGCCCTTGTGAAAATTACATTCTGGTCATTCATTATTTTAGTTTTAAATTTCATTAAAAATCAATTTAAAAATTAATGATATCCATGACTCAGACCTGTGGATTCTGCTCCAAATGAGTTACAGTGAAACATGGATATTCGCATCTTTTCAGAGCTAACCCATGGCGAGTCCACTGTGCAACTGGGGCTGAAAGTCATTGTCTCCAGATCAGTTGAGATAGGTTATGTTCTGAAGCAGGAACAAATTAACACTCAAATCTCAGTGGCTTAGAATAAATTCATGCTAATAGATCAACTGCCACCTCAGATGTTGCTGGTATTTCCCTCTATTCCTAGAGAGAAAGGGCTCTGGAGACTCTCAACACAGAAATGAAATGCTCCTCTGGTTGAAAAGTGACATACATCTCTTCTAATCACAATGCCTTGGCCAGAACTACTCACATGAGACCACCCATTTAATAAGGGGGCCAGGAAGTGCATACCTATCATGACCAGAAAGTAGAAGAAGCCATCAATGGTTGTTGACCAGCATTAACTATAATAATTAAGGACAGATATTAAGGATAACCATCGTTGACCAGTGTTAGTGATCACCATTATTCACCACCACTAAGAATAACCATTACGGATAACCATTTTTGACTAGCATTTAGGATAACGATAAAGATATGCACTACATTGACCAGCATTAAGGCAAACTACTATGTATTCAGGATAAACGTTATGTTAACCAGCATTAGGATGACCATTAAGGATAAGCATTATCTTGGCCATCATCAGGACAGCCATTGTGGACCAGCATTAAGGATAATAACTAAGGATAACCATACAGGGTCCATCCTTCAGGCCGGGCAACTCAGATATTGGATTTGTGGTCTCCACGTAGCCCATCCCGACTAGTCAACCTCCCCATCTTTGCTATATTTTGAACTATAAATATTCCTGGCCCACACTCACTGCCCAGGAGGCATGAGCTAACTCTCTTTTGTATTTCTATAGCATCGTGAGTACAGTTCCTCCACAGTATGCACCACAATGACTTTGAAATAATCTATATACATTGCTCAGAGTGGGAGCAATGATTTGCCTTGGAATCTCTAGCATGTAGCATGAGATCTGGCACATGGTATACGTTCAAGAAACATTTGTCAAATTGATCTGAACTAGGGCTATTCCTTAAATGAGCCCTAAGATCCTGAAGCAACTCCTAGCAGCCAGTTTTCAAACTACTCCATCTTCCCTAAACTTATTCCTTCAACAGGTTAAGCTTCTTTGCCCTGCACACAGTGGATCTGAATGCCGAGGCTGATGAACTGTTTCCACTTAATTCACTCGATTAAATGTTCCACAGAGGTAAACACAGCAGTGCCTCTGCCAACATGTAGGTTTGAATTTACTCACTGAACGAAGTCTCTGCTGTCAATACCAAGGAAACCAACGCCAAACAGCAACAGAAGCACCCATCTTACTATGAAATACAACCCTGG
The DNA here is from genome assembly GCF_902729225.1 of Pteropus medius. NCBI lineage: Eukaryota > Metazoa > Chordata > Mammalia > Chiroptera > Pteropodidae > Pteropus > Pteropus medius. The sequence goes on from NW_024340697.1 coordinate 1,206,408, forward strand.
AAACGCATTCGTCATGGATACGAATGGTTCGCCACCTTGCCCTGTCAGATAATATTTCCTTACAAATTATAGCACAGAAGATAGATTCATGGTGGAGGATCCATGGTAGTTTCAGATTCTGCCTCTGCTTTGTGCTCTCTCCCTCTCCCTTCATCTCTCTCTCTCTACCTGTGTGTGCATGTGTGTCTCTCTTTATTTCTTTGCCTCTCTCTGTCTCTCCCTGTCTCTGTTTCTGTGCATATGTGTCTCTCTTTGCTTCCTCTCTCTCTCTCTCTCTCTCCCTCACTCCCTCCACTCCCTCTTCCTTCCCTCCCTCTCCACACCTGTGTATTTATTGCGTATTGTGTCTCTCTTTGCTTCCTTGCTTCTCTCCGTCTCTCCGTCTCTTTCTGTCTCACCGTCTCTGTGCATATGTGTCTCTCTTTGCTTCCCCACCCTCTGTCTGTCTCTCTCTCTCCCTCTTTGTGTGCGTGTCTCTCTCTTCACAACCCCTCCCCTCAATGCCTCATTAACTGGATAACTGTGTGAATACTGCTTTAAGGATATATTATATCCTCCATCTCTACCTAGATAATAGAGTAAAAATCAGGGAAATTGCTCTCAATGGAACAAAACTCATTTATCACCAATAAACAGCAGCTGCTGATGCCTGATAGCAACTCTGTCCCTCAGCACACTGAAATATGCATGCGAGGCTGTGCTAATATCGGAGCGTGTGCTGCTAAAAAGACTTGATAAACAGAAGTGGGGATATAGGTTGAAAGGGTGTTAAATGAGCAAAGATGGCATCTTTTTTAAACTGGAGAAATAAAAGCAGATGTCTCACCTCTGAGATAGTAGTGGTGGGGCTCTAGTCAGATTAGACAGTTATTAAGCATCGGTATCCTCACAAAGAAACTCCAGCTAGGAGATAAATTTAGATGGTCTAAATGGTCCAATTCCCCTCCAGCTGTATATTTCATACATTTGAAATCCCTTTTGTATTTCACAGGGAAGTCCATCCAATAGCATAAATTAATGAACATGATGAATTCACGTTCACGTAATATCCATTCTATATTATCATGAATTCATGTTCATATCGATCTCAACAGGGTGTTCTTTTGAGATTTTTTTTTTAAATCTACAATTTCTTCTTTCCTTTTTATTTTCATGGCCAAACACTGGCGCCTGCAGCCCCTAGCCGTAGTAAGGACATAAACCTAAATGATGACTATGAAGAGCACAGATAAGTCTGCAGGACATGGGCACGTGACTCCGGCCATGACAAACCCACCTTTCAATGAAGTGTTCTTTCGTCTCCCCAACATATTTACTTTTTTCCGGTAACATCACAGCTCTTCTCTTAGGAACTGCTTCTTTTTTTACTTCACATGTAGCTCTTGTAGAGCACCATGTTTTTATAGTACGCTGTTCCCAAAGTTAAGTTGATTGGTCCAGAAGTGGGCACTGGACCCAAAGCAGGACAGTGCAAGCTCTTCCTCACGACTTTGCTAGTTGGCACTGAGTACAAACCTCTCAATTGGTATTGAAAGCTACAGGATGTGATACTTCAGAACAATTGGCAGCCATGGTCCCTGGCTCGTGGAGGAAGCTGCTTTACTGGGGGAAAGGGAAAGCTAATAGGAAGAGATAAAAGACAAAAAATAATTTCAGTAGCATTCATTGTGGACATTGTCAGCATCTCACACAGATCCCTCTGGGAATCCCTTAACCATTTCTGCACACGCCGTCCCCACCTTCTGTGTGCTTTGGCTTCTAATGGTCTACACCTGTGACTCTGTTAGGAGGACAGCTTTTGGATTACTGGAGCTCCTCTATGCTTTGGCTTCTAACGGGCCACACCTGCGACTCTTAAGATGCCATCCTTTTTGGCTACCTGAGCCTCTTTGCTCTGATGTGTGGAGCTAGGATTGCCTGGGATTACATTTCCCCAGCGTGGAGCTTGGAGGCTTAGTCAGTGGCAGACTGGTGCAGGCATGTGAAAACCAAGCTCCCGTGCCTCCAGTTTGGAGCGAACTCTTGAGTTATAATTTAACCCTCAAAGCTCCCCTACAGGGTCAGGCTGAAGCTGGGACTTAGTTTGGAATTAAGCTGTCTAGCTTCTTCCCCTGCCCTGTCCTGCTTCTCACATGCCCTTCCTGTTTTCTTCAAAGAGCACGACAAACAGAAACTAAGGCAGCATTCCGGTGAGTCACGTTTATTCCTGGGACTGTTCAGTATACCTCTGGAGTTTTGTTACTAAGATGCCCTGTGCCATTTCAATCCTCTTTTCTCTCCATAAACCAGTTCGGATAGGGGTTCTGTCATTTGTGACCAAAAGAGACCCGATTAATTCAACAAATGAGACACCCAGTTCAATGGAATATGGTGCGATCCAAACAATTATTTTATAGAATACGTTAATATGAAGAGAACAGTATATGTGCTTGACTTAAAAAAATGGTTTGGTGAGTCTTTTTGTTTTAGAGTTGATTAGTCAGCTCCATGAACATGATCAAAGTAATTTGTATATTGTCAAAAACCCAGAAATAGTGAAATTAAAACCACCGAATGAATAAATAGTATTTAGTAAGAGTTTATTGCGCATACAAAAACAGTTTGCAAACTAGGAGCCCCCAAGAATAAAAACCAATATAAAGTTCAGAGGCGTGAAGTTACAGGATGGCTTATTAAGTGAAAATGAGGAAGTTGTTTAATCTTCACAATGGTTGATTATTACAATGGGGGTTTCCAGATGGCGAGGGATTGGTTAAAATTAATTGTCACATACCGTTTTTTAGGAAAATGACGTTTCTTTTATGATTGTCAGAGGCATTTACAAGAAATAACCTAAGTTTCACTTACGTTCATGAAATAAGCTAGATTTATTTTTGCTTACGTGACTTAAATGATTTTGTCTGCTCAGGGAATTCTAAGTCTGGTCTCCATTGTGTATTTGATTTTACCAATATCTAGATATAGTCACATTTACCATTTAATAGCCTTTGAGACAGCTCGGGAGAAAAGAATTGGATCTGTTGATCCATGTAGTTTTACAGAAACTGGTGTACCAGAATACTGAGCAGGATATTAATAACATTTTCGATCTTATTATGATTATAGACAACACGTGATTTGCAATGAATTTTAAAGGCCCAGGAGAAGTTTACTGATGATAATTATAAGAAACATTTTGACAGCTACCATCTGGAGCAATGCTTAAGTGAATATAAGCTGCTAAAAATGAGTTTAATATGATAACCAGTTTATTGGGCAGGATACAGAAATATCTCTCTATAAACTATTCATCAGGGATTGAGATCATTTGTTCAAACTTTTATAAAATTTCCATGCCTGTTTGGACGGAGGAATTAGAACCACCAGTGACCCAGACTTAAGTGAGTTATAGATTTGGGACTAATTAGTACCCGATTAAAGCTATTCAACCATGACCATGTTGTAAAGTAGAAGCAAAAATGGGGCCCTGGCAGGAAAGCCCATAATTACTACAACAAAGAAACAGCAATCTCAGTGCTAAATTAAAAATGGAAGTGTTTTACATTTTCCTGAGAAAGGAAGTTTTATAGACTGTCTTTTACTCATATAAATAACCTGCAAAATAATTATTAAATATTAAATTTAATATTGGATAAAGCAGTTTGTGCATCAGTCACATACTTGTTAACCATTAATTAATCCACTAACTTCAAAATACTTTAGTGACAGGATAGACACAATGCCAGTTCACAAACTCAAGCTATACATTAGTGACTTGCAAATATGTAGACTCTACTTTCTGCACAATTTATAACAGAAGTGGGGTAATGGCGGGGGGAGTACCTTACTCATGTGTTTTATTCAGAACTAACTCTCCTAGGAAAGTAGATTTAAGGTATTAAGCCAATGCCTTATCGGTTTCATTTGCAAATGAAGTACTTTTATGTAAAAACTTCTCTCAGTTCTTCATATTGTTTTCACAAGGAAGAAAAGTACACTTAATGGTGCTGATGCATTTCAACCGTTTGGATTGTGCTTTTGTTTATGATCTAGGCTACTATTCATTCATTCATTCATTTATTCATTCATAAATAATTATTTGATCAACACACTTTGCAGGCACTGGGAATGCCATAATAGCTAAGACAGGACTCTCCCTCCTTATGAAGTTCACAGGCCAGCATTGGACACAGACAACATGTAAGAACCACAATTTGATGTAACAACTGCTAAAATAGCATATATATCAGATCTTAGAACACCTTGGTTGGAAGGAAAGAGAAACAGGCAGATAGATGAAGCACTAGGTACCTTGGGACAGAAATCTTAAAAGACACTTGCCATTTGAATTTGGTCCTAAGCGAAGAGCAGGATTTTTCCAAGTACAAAGGAAGAATGAGCTTTTGCGTGTTGAGGGAAGCAAAGTCATGAAGATATGGAAGCATAGTAGGCAAAGACTGAGAAACTCTGAGTAGGTTTATCCAAGACTGACAAATATACAAACCCCCTATATCCGACTGATTAGCGTAGGGAGAGCACAGAAGAACCAGCCTGTTTGCAAGCTAAATTAGTTTTTTGTGCCTCAATGATGCACCTCAGTAGAATAGTCTGTTGGTCAGGAAAGTTCTCCTGCAGTGGAAGACCTGAAATGCGTTCGTGGCAACCGAGAGTAAACTCAGTCCTATATTGATTGACAGTGTGGTGGGGGCAGTAGTTTGCACACCTTTGTGGTACTTGGGCTACGCTTTACATATATGAGACTTTCGAGCATAGAAGTAGAACCATTCCAGGACGCCACCAGCTGGTGAGAATAAGGCTCCTAATATAAAGTCATGAAAACACTCTTGATCTGGTTTAATTAAGTTGCTGAGCAGAGATCTCACTGGGTAACTATAACTGATGGGACAGGAAAAGGCAGGCTCATGCATACCTCAGCATATCCAAAAGAATGAAAATCTCTGGCAAATTTGCAAAAGCAAGACAAAATAATAACCCTCCAAATTTAGAAATTGCTACCTATTCTTCTATATATTTATATTCTAAATTCTCTATATCTCAAAATGTCGTCAGAATCCAACTAAGAGTTATTAGGGGCCTCCTACATTCAGACAGTAGCAAAACACTTCCAACTATAAGCTTGGTTCTCAAGAGAGCAAGGTAGAATCTACTGGAAAGCATAGGATAAAACTGGTACATCCTCCTAAAATGTCAATTTTACTTGATGAAAAATATCCAAGATATTTCTATAATAAAACTGTAATGAACATAACGTAAATTCATATGTATAATTCACTAGACATTTCTTGTTAAAACAAAAGACTTCAAAGAAGTTTTGAATTTCTCTGCCATTTGGAGTATATTAATGGAGAAATTTGAGAGTCATTTCCTTTATTTAATCCTAACAAATATGCGATGCTCCTTACTTTACACTTGTAGAGGTTGAAGCTCACAGAAGTTATTAATTTGCCCAAAATGTAACAGCGCCCTTAATTAGAAAATTTCCACTGATGTTTAAATCTCACCTTGAACAGAAATAAATGTAAGACAAGCAGATAAGGGCCAACTTTAAATTTTCAGTGTATGTTATTATATATTAGCACTGACATTTCAAACTGTCATCTTATTCTACTGTTTCTGTCTAAACAATAAAAAATGAACTAAGTGTTCCATATGTATTACAGACTAAAAACTTTCAAAGCTCCTCATATCGAACCATTTTACTGTTTAAAATTTGTCCTAAATTTTGAAATGTCTTTGTAAAAGCAGCGCTTAACTGCTGCCATCAGGGATGCCAACTTTTCATGCATTATTTTTATTTCCTCAAGGAGATTAAGCAATGTGCCCAAGTATACACAACAAGCATGAGTCTACCTAATTTAAATAAGGATCCAGGAGTGATTGACATAAGGCAAACCCTCCGAGGAGCTATGGGCCACAAACGGGGTCTAAGATGTAGTAAGAACTCCTCTAAAGGATCTTACTGTCTCAAGATCTGAGTCTTTTTATCTTCGTAATCCAGATAGAAGGCAACAACATTGATAGGAAACGCTGCTGTTTTTCACCAACGGCTCTAAAGTTGTCGACTCGTGGGCTTGACTGGGAATGAATGTATGTGAGGTATTGACTTTTGGCATTTAACGTCCATATCCACCAACATATCTAAAAGGCTGGAAATCTAAAAACTACATTTACCAAACTCCCTTGACACGAGTGTTCCAGATGTGACATAGGTTCTGCCAACTGTATCTACTCATAGGAGCTATGAGAAGCAGGAGGGAGATAGAGGCCATTCTTTTCTGTGTTCTTTGGGCATAAAAATACGGCCCAGCAGGTATGACATTGGCTGGATTTCATTGTCACTACAGTCGTTTACTGGTCTCTGCTTTACAGGCATGTTGGCATATGATCTTGAAGTCAGCCTAGAGAGGGCTTCTTGATTTTGTTTGATCCCTCCAGCCTTTCCAATAGTTCTCTCAGAAACTAATTCCTATGTTAAATTTCTTTCTGCTTGAAATTCCTAAAGAGTTTCTTCAGGGGAACACGATAGAAATCATATCTGGAGTGCCACCATGAGCTGTTAGCAAAAATGAGACTTAAAAAGCCAAACACATGGATATGAAGTTATGGAGAAAGATGGGCATTCACGCCTTATTTTCTGTTGTTCTATTTAGCTGAGAATGATGCAGGCTTGTGTAGGATAGTTGTAAAATGGCTCAGACCAACTGCTGTTCTCTGCGAAGTTTTAGCTGATCTTGGCATCATGTGAAACCTGAACACAATTTAGTCCTCCTGAATAGGGAGTCCTGTGACCATAAATGCCATCATATGCTAATGAAAAGCTCTTTCCATCATTGGGTATTTCCCATTGTCAAAATATATGAATCTGTTTTCTAGAGGCGAGTACTTAAAATGGTGATTCTATTCAGTTGTATCTCAAAGCAAATTCTCAACTCCAACTGTACATGAGTATTACTCAGGGTTCTTAAAAATGATGTGTGGAGTTCCACTTCCAGGTCTTCTGGTATAATTAGTTTTGGTAGTATCCAGGTATCAGTGTTTTGTAAACCTTTCCAGGTCATTCTAAAAGGGTTGAGAACAACTGGACTGAACCAAACTGTAGCACTGCAGTTGAACATGATTCATAGAACACTTTCACGGTGCATGGATAAAGCCCAACACAAAGGCATGTAAAGTGCTCTAGGGACAACTTAAATACTCATAAAAGTTCAAAGAAAGGTGATATCCCTGAGGCCTGGCGTTGTCCAGGAATGATCAGGCAGGAGTGACTTAGGCTGAACTTCGAACCGTGAATGGAATTTGCACAGATGAAAGAGGAGGAAGGAGGAATGCAGGCAGTGGAAACAGCCAGGAAAAGGAACAAAGCAGATATGAGAGTGTTTTGTGATGTGGACAGTTGAGAGTCAATCTGGCAAGAGAGGAGTATGAAGGCTGGAAAGTCGAGTTGTGGGGAGGGCAGATTTGGATAAGGTAAAGTGGATCACATTACAGAGGGCCTCAGAAGCCTGGCAGAAGGAGCCTAGCAATTGGAAGAGTCAGTGAGAGGGATGTCCTTGGTCTTCCCTCATGACCGATGATGCCATATTTGGGAAACTAACATTCCTGAATTGAAAAGTATTTGAGCTTGATGATGAAAGCTTAGCTCTGGAGAAATATGGGGAAGTAACATGGAGATGAAGCAGCCTCACAATTGTATATCGACTGTTCCTGAACTGATATTAATGTTTCTCACAAAATCCTTAGGGAACAGTAAGAATACGTTGGGGAAGCTTACTCTTTACTCATCATCCGAACTCCCACTGGTTTAGTCGACACGTGTAGTGAACACTCTCAGTGCTCTACCTAGATACCTTCTGGTCTTTTGCGATTTCAGCATATGCCCCTCCGATTTCTGTGCCTTTATTTCTAATACCCACACCTGCGGGTCTCTTGGGAGGACACACCACCGGCAACTGGAGCTGCGTTCTGGACTGTGGACCGCCAGAATGTCCGCAGTTGATGTCCCCCACATGCCTTGCTCCCTCTTTCCCTGTCAACGCTGAACCAATGACTGATCGATAACCAGAGTCTGAAAGCCTAGCTCCTTTCCTCCAAATTGAGACAAAATCTAAACCATAACTTACACCCCTGCAGGATCAGACTGAAGCTAACTTTCAGGGAACTTCGCCCAACATTGCAAGCTGTCGTGCTTCTCTCACTCCCTTCCCAGTTTCCACATACCCAAGGAAGGACCAGAAGCTTGCAGATCTACCGGGCAACTTGCCATGGTAGGTCCTGTGGAGGAGAAGGGAACCTAATATCTGAGGGATACAGGAAAGGCCACCCCGGGAGTGGATAAACAGAAGAGTGAGTCAAATCTTAAAGGGTACACAGAGCCAGAGAGAATCAAGGCGGGACCCAGGAAGCAAGGAGAGATGGCTGTCTGTAATGAGAAGACAGACCACAAGGTCCACGAACCATGAACTTCAGCGGTGGATGCCAAAGGGCACCAGTGCTAGGATTACGGCAAGCACACCCCAGAGGATACAGCAGTACTCATCCAGGAACTAGACCAACACTATGAAAGAAACCGTCTGAAGCCCCTCCCCACTCCTGATGCTGGAAGTGCTGCGAGCTTCTCCATCCAACCACAACTGGGGATGAAGGGGAAGCAGAAAAACAGCCTTAATGGGAAGGTGAAGTTTGAATTGACTGAGTACTCTGTAATATGGACTGGACCATATAAAAGAGATTATTTAAACCACATGAGAGAGGAAATATATTAACTGTTTTTCCTTAAATCAGTTACCTGTGGCCATGCATAATTTTCTATTACTGCTGTAATAAATTATCACAAACTTAGTGGCTTAAACAATGCAATTTACTTTATGGTTTTGGAGGTCAGAGGTCCGACACGGATCTCACTGAGCTAAAATCAAGATGTTGGAAGGGCTGCGTTCCTTTCTGGAGGCTCTAGGAGAGAATCCATTTCTTTGCATTTTCTAGATTCTAGAGGTCTCCCATATTCTTTGGTTCATGGTCCCTCCCTCCATCTTCAAAGTCAGCATCCCTCTGACCATTCTTCCACACTCACACTTCCCACTGACAGAGTGGGAAAAGTTCTCTGCTTTTAAGAACCGTGTCATTACGTTAGGCCCACCCACGTAATCCAGAATAAGCTCCCCATCTCAACGTCCTTAACATAATCATATCTGCGACGTCTCCTTCACTGTGTAAGGTATCATATTCACAGGTTCCAGGGCTAAGGGCGTCAACATCTTTGGGTGGACATTATTCTACCTGGCACAGGCCACAGTAATACGGAGGCATCAGAGGACAAGCATAAACACTCAAGGCCTTTAAGGCCCAGAGTCAGAATGAGTATACTGCACTTTCACCTGCTTCCATTAGGCTGGCCCACAGTCAGAGTAGGAGGCACCACAGAGTTGCATGGCAAAGGGTCTGCATCCAGGGAGAAGAGATGGAGCCATTTCCGCAACCTAATCTGTGTGCCACCCGCACCCTATAGCACTCCCTGCTAGTGAGTCACCCTACTGGAGGCTTGCATGTTACCAAATTGACACTATTATAAGGGACAGAGATACAATAAATGTTGGTTAAATAAAACTGATTTTAATTCTACAGTGAACAGGATGGTTATTATATGAGCCTATCCAAACTGAAGAAAATATGAGGTAAATGAGAATAATATAACTGAATCGTGTTTGTTTATTTGGCCTCTTTCCTTAAAGTGGTTGTGTTTTCTGCTTAACTATCATCACAACTGTGTGGCTTCCAGCTGGGTTTTCTCCATTTATAAATGTAGCACTTTCTACACATCTACAAATTAAAAAAAATAATAGAATCTGTCTAGGCAGACCCTGGACTTAGAAGAAAAAGCAAAATAAAATACTAACAGAAATAGATATTACTATTTGGAAAATAGTGAAAATCCACTTTACAAAACTATATTTTCAAAATCATGTTTTGGTCAATTTTTCTCTTTATTTCCTAGCAGAGCTGCTTTACGTGAACGTATTTATTCATTTGTGAAAAATCACGTATTTAAGGTATATAATGAAGAACCTTTTTGATTGTATTAATTTTTTTTCCTGAAATATACTCATTTTGAACAATAAGTACTATTTTTTTTCCTAAGAAGGTCAAGGCAGAACCAAAAACAGACATCAAGAGTCTATTCAAAAGTAAATTTTGGTTCTTTAACTGTCACGAGAAAGGCTCTGCCAGCATGGTGCTCCTGACTGATCGGTTTTCCAATGCGGACAGTTGTTTTACCTGCTCTTGCAACTGATCATCCGACAATGCATTTTTCTCAGCCCCTTTCTGTTCTTGTATTTTCATTTCCTTTCACTGCAATCACCGCTGGGTGTCACCTACACACATCCCAGCCTTACTCCTGATTCTGGGCTACTCATGCCTTGAGCATCCTCCAACTCCACGGGTCCTGGGGATGCCCACATCATAAAGAATCTTGTATGACAGGGCCGATCCCAGGTAAACCCTCCAAGTCACAGCTTCCCATCCACCTTTTTCATGCCAAGTTATCCCAGTGCATGCCCTCACAACTGGGTAGATGAACTGAAAATAAAAATCTGCTTAAATCACTCCACTGCTCAACAGTCTCCAGTAGGTTCTCATTGCAAATAGGATAAAAGCCCAAATGTTTACATTACAAATAGAATAAAAGGCAAAATGCAAAAGTTGACCCCCTACATGTACCTCCAAAATCACCTCCCTTGATTCTCTATTCACTCTTTTGCAGCCATATTGACCTTCTTTCTGTCGCAGAGCCTTTGCACCTGCTGTTCCCCCTGCCTGAAACCCTTATTAATTCATTTCACAAATATTTCTTTTATGTGTCAGGCACTGTTCTAGTTTGTGTGAACTAGGCACACGAAAAGCCCTGCTGTACTGAAGCATACACTCTCTTCCTTGGGATTTTTTTATGGCTGATTTTTGAGTCTGCTCTGGTTTTCCTAGCTAAAAGAATTCATACCTTAGCCACCCTATGCCATAACTCCCTTTTGTTTTCTTCACTCTTACCATTGTGTAAAATTACTCGTTTATTGCCTGTCTCATCTTAGAATGTGATCTCCATACTTGTCTTGCTCTTCACTGGTGCCAAGAACTGTACAAGCAGTTGCAGAGAGAGGGGAGGTACACAGCATGGATCACTAGGCTCTGTAAATGGTGCATCAGAACTTAGCCTCTGCTTAGACGATTTTCCATAGGAAATGTATCTACGGGAATAAATGATCATTTATTATAATTGCTCATTGAAATTATTCCTAGCAATAATAGAACTATATAATTTTTAAAAGTCCTAGAATCAATTTTAGAGATGATTGTTCTCAAACTGGTTTATTTTTTAACATAAAGTGATTCTGGATAAGATGGAAAAATCCAGATCTTATGAAATATTTTTTAAAGCTGTGATCACCTATTGCCAAGACATGCAATATTAAAATGCCCAGTCAGCTCAAGCAGGAGTAAGCAAGCCTTTTTGGAGTAGGTTAGGGTTAAGATTACGGACAAGGATATTGCGGCTTAAAAAGACTGGAGATGATGAGTTACTGGGGTTATGGGAAAGCTTCTCCTGGCACTGTGGAGGGAGGGCAGAGCCACCTTGGCATCTCCTTTCTCTCCCTCCCTCCCCACTTTGCTGGTGGGGTAGCACAGTTGTAGAATTCAGCTCTACCTGGAGACAGCACGAAAGCTAAGAATGGCAGTTCTCGAACACGGATAAACTATGTCCTTGTCCAAGGTTGTAAGGCAGACTAATCCCATTCCCACGGCATGGCTAATGCTGGAATGCCTTTAGATCTAGACATTCCTGTGGGTATGTGGGGACTTTGTTTTTCCCAACTGCACCTAGAGAAGCTTCCAGTCCTGCAGTGGTGGTATGCGCCTGGTCTCGTCCCCATACACACTATTCGACTATAGGCAATACAGTGAGACAAAAGCGGCAGCACACTATTTCCAATGTTCTTTGTTCAAGGTGATAGTAGTTACAGCGAGGCTCCTGAACCAGCCAACCAACACTACAATTCTTAAAATCATCATCATAGTGAACTGTATGGATAGAAGAAACATATTCTTGAAGATAGGGGGTATCAGGGCTAAGAGGCTGTTGGTACAAATAAAAAAGTCATAAGAAATACCCTTATTTTGTATCCCAACCTGGTAAAGCGGGCATATCAGTTTCATAAATATTTAAAGCACAATTTTGAAATGAACGCTTATTTCCCTTGAAGTAGGATTGTTTGTACCCCTATAAAGGACACTCTTAGAAACACCACTGTATCAAAAGTGTCAGTGAATTTCTTTAGAATCAAGGCTGAAAATCCCATTGACATTGAAAAACTGCCTGTTAATCTGCTTTGGCTCTGTAAGAGATTGAAACTTTTCTTCTTACATAAATCTGAAGGTTACGCATAAAAGAATATAGAGATGGAAAACAGATTAGTGGTCGCCTGGGGTGGAGGGCTGGGAGTGGATGTGCTTCTAAAATAGAAGCACGAGGAAGCTCCTCTGTGGTAATGGAACAGTTCTGTATCCTGGTCGTGGTGGTTACATGAGATACATGTGATAAAATTGCATACAACTACACATGAATGTGCACATACAGACATGTACATGCAAATGAGTAAGACTGGTAAAATCTGCATGCAAAAACTGGTAAAATCTGAGTAATGTCTGTACACTGTACCACTGTCAATCTCCTGGTTTCGATATATACTATAAGTTATATAAAATGTTACCATCGTGAGAAGCTGGATGAAGAGTACACGGAACTTCTCTGTATGATTTTTCAACTTCCTGGAAATCTATTATTTCAAAATTTAAGTTTTCAGAAAGATAAAAGGAGTATGACTTTTACAGACCTTACTCAAACTCAGGATTTGATAAGAAACTGCCCAGAGGAGGCCCAGTGAATTTTCTCTTGCTTGCCTCATGTATGTCTCGCACAGATATGGCCAAACCATTTGATAATTCAAAATTCCGAGGTCTAAAAATGAAAAACAATATTCTTTCTTCAAAAAGAAAGTGTTCTTATTTAGAATTGTAGGACCTAAGCCATATTTTTTGTCTGTCTTAAGTTGGGTTCCCCCAAAGCAGACCCTGACACGAGGATGTGAATGCACATGGTTTATGTGACACATTATCCGGGAAGCACCAGTGGGGAATGGAAGGAAGAAGAAGGAAGGAAGGAAGGAAGGAAGGAAGGAAGGAAGGAAGGAAGGAAGGAAGGAAGGAAGGAAGGAAGGAAGGAAAGTTGAAGGATAAAAGGAAGGAAGGAAGGAAGGAAGGAAGGAAGGAAGGAAGGAAGGAAGAAGGAAGGAAGGAAGGAGGAAAGAAGGGAGGAGGGAAGAGGGAAGGAAGGGAAGAAGGAGGAAGGGAGGCAGGAAGGAAGAGAGAGGAGGCAGGAAGGGAGGGGAAAGGAGAGGAGGGAAGGAAAAGAAGGAAGGATGGAAACCAATTAAATATACATTATAGAGCAAGTTCCCACTGTGGGATTCCGAAGCCAAATTTCCCTGTGGAACTCCACACCATAGTTTACATGCATTAGAATGATCTGAAATGAGGGAAGAGGGATCTGGGATATTTCCTATGTCATTGGTTGAAAGCTGTATCAATTCCCCCAAACTCCCCCAACCAAAAACAGAAACCTTTGAGAATGGTTTGGGAACGATGAGTGTTAAGGGGGTACAGGCCACCCACCAATAGTGACTTTAAAGTGACTCATCGAAAATACTAAAGGATGATAAAACAAAGTGAGTAAAAACATGACATCTCAAATTATGACATCAGATATGGATAAAACTTAAATAACTTGTATGGGATGAAATTATATATCTTCTAAAGCATAGGACCTGTCTTGGTTGCTTCAGAAATTATTTCATTGTCTTTCGTGTTCTGGAGTTTCACAATTATATGTCTAGGTGTACTTTTAATTTTTTTCTTTTTAAAAATTTTATTAAATTTATGGGGGGTGATATTGGTTAATGAAATTATATAGGTTTCAAGTGTACAGTTCTATAATACTTCATCTATATATTGCATTGTGTGTTCACCGCCCAAAGTCAAATCTCTTTCCCTCCCCAAACATTTGACCCCCTTTACCCTTTTCTCCCTCCCTCCAAACGCTTTCTCTCCAGTAACCATCATACTGTTTTCTGTGTCTACAGAGTTTTTGTTTGTTTGTTTGTTAATTTTCTTAATTCTCCCTGGGTCATGTGTGCTTCTGAAATCTGAGGATTAATTCCCTTATTGATTATAGAATAATCTCAGCTATTATTGCCCAAAGAATTGACTTTCATATTTCCTCCTTTTAGAAATCCAATTAGATGTACATTGGTTCTTCTCATTCTATCCTCTATGTCTTTTAATTCTCTTTCTATTTCTATAGCTTTCACACTCTGCGTTTCATTGTAGAGCTATTTTCTAGTTTCCTAGCTTTCTCTTGAGCACTGTCTAGTCTGCTTTTAAATTAGTACTTGTGTTTTTAATTTTCTTGGCTACTTTTTTCCTTTTAAAAGTCCAATTGGTTATTTTATCTTTCAGATCTGCCAATTTTTTTCATAGTTGTCTTGGCTTTCGTTCTTTATGTCTTTAATTATTTTAAACATATTTATTTTATCTTAATCAAGTGGTTCTATTATCTAAAGTTCTTGGGAGTATAATCCTGCTATGATTACACCTGATGATAAGTGTGGTTCCCACTTATGACGGATTGCTGTCCTGTGAGCTTCCTAATTTTGAGTTGTGAGCTCAAGTTCACTGGGGTCATATGCGTAAGGATCTATATGGTCAGAGGAAGTTTACATATGCTTCTTTGAGAGACACTGAGAGCTTCACTTCTTTATGATCACTTTTATGTTAATTCTTTGACTCGTGGTTCCTAGACCATCTGCTTGAGGAGCAAGTCCATTACGACAAATTTTCATGGAAGACTCTTCCCCACCCAGAGCCTAGGCCAAGAGAAAAGCTTCTTTCGTTGTCTACCTGCTGAACTTGAAGGATATTTTTTCTTATCCACCTTTTAACTAAATCGGCCAGTCAGGATTCAGCCTGGGTATTTCTTGCAGGAATAATGGAAATAAGTGCTAATATAAACCATCAGAGGTTTTTGAAGTATGAAGTTCAGGGAAAGCTGTTATAGCTCGTGTCACCACTAAGTTTCAGGAGAGTAAGAAGTTAGTCCAACAATCCAGGTCAGTCACTTCAAAAGATACCTCAGAGGCTCACAGCTTCTGTACAATCTTCGAGGGTGGTTCATAGTATTACACTAAGAGGCCTCTGCAGAACTTCGCATCTGCAGCTTACATACCTGTGCATGACCACCGGGGGAAGAACAATAACTTCAGTGTCTCTTTCATCCTCTACTCTTTCGTAATTCTATAACATTGGCCAAATCTAAGCCAAAATAGTATTTACTGGGGATTCTCAGGAATGTCGTTCTTAGACATCTAGCTACTGCAGTATTGGACAGAGCATAAAAATTTTAAGGTGATTCATGCCAACAGACAATCCAGTAAATTAGGATATAACTCTTAAAATTCTTGGGTTTATTGAGAAGGCATGATTCCAAATTTCCTGCTCATTTGGAACCAAAGGTTCCTTCCCTGTTTCTATATATTAAAACCTAATCCTGATACTGAGATGGCAATCTCCATTCCATTGGGAAGTAGGAACTTCAGATCACAGTTTTACTTCTTGTTTATGGCCACCTTTTTATTTTTTCCTTCTGCGATTTCCCTCTTTTTCTGTGTGAATTATACACTTAAAGTTTATTATAGTTCGCTTAGCATTTCTAGTCATTGTGTCGCAGGAGAGTTTTCTCATTAGCAAGATTACCATAATGCTAGAACCATAATCGTGTTCAGTTTTTGTTGTGAGTTCATGTTTTTGGGGGAGTCCAGAGAGTTGGAGGGAGAATCTTATGTTGTTCTGGATTTTGGAACAGACTTTTCCCCCACTGGAGCATGGTGGTTTTCATTTATCTCGAGTAATTTTTCTCTTAACTTCTCAGCTTGAGGTTTTTGGATTGTGCAGATAATTCAGAGCTCATCGTTCTTAATTTTTTATTGAGATGTAATTTGTATATAACATTGTGTACATTTAAGGGGTACATGTTGATTTGATAGATTTATCCATTTACTACCATAGCGATAGCTAAGATTGAAGTCTATTGCATCACATAATTATCATTTTTTTTTCGTGGTGGGGACAGTTAAGATCTAGTTTCTTAGCAACTTTGAAGTTTACAATGCAGTATTATTGTTTGTACCTTCAAACAACATCTCTCCAATTCTCCTACCTCCAGGCCCTGGTAACCAGCATTCTACTTTCTGTTCTCATTTTTAGATTCCACATATAAGTGAGATTATACAGTATTTACCTTTTCTGTGTGACTTAGCTCACCTAGCATAATGCCCTCAAGGTCCATTGTGAATAATGCTGCAATAAACATGGGAGTCCATATCTCTTTGATATCCTGTTTTCATTTTTTTTTGGATGTATACCCCGAAGTGGAATTGCTGGATCATATGGTAGTTCTATTTTTAATTTTTTGATTAACCTCCATACTGTTTTCCATAGTAGCTGAACCTAATTATATTCCTACCAAGAGTGTATAAGGGTTCCCTTGTCTCATTCTCACAAACACTCGCTGTCTCTTATCTTCTTGATGACAGCCATTCTAACAGGTGTGAGGTGATACCTCACTATGGTTTTTGATTTCCATTTCTTTGGTGACTAGCGTTATTGGGCATCTTTTCATGTACTTGTTGGCCATTTGGATGTCTTCCTTGGAAAAATGACAGAATTCAATTCCTGTGCCCATTTTTAATCAGATTCTTTGTTTTCTTATTGAGTTGTATGAGGTCTTTATATGTTTTTGATATTAATCCCTTATTTGATATACTATTTGTGAATATTTTCTCCCATTCCGTAGGCTGCCTTTTCATTTTGTTGAATGTTTCTTTTACTGTGTAGAAGCTTTTTAGTTTGATGTGGTCCCACTTGTGTATTTTTGCTTTTGTCATCTGCGCTTTTGATGTCATATCCAAAAAAATATTGCCAAGACCAATGTCAAAGAGATTCTTCTCCTATGTTTCCATCTAAGAGCTTTATGGTATCAGATCTTACATTTATCTTTAATTCATTTCAAGTTAATTTTTGTGAGTCATATAAGATAGGGTCCAACTTCATTCTTTTGTATGTGACTATTTAGTTTTCCCAGCACCATTTATTGAAGAGACTATCCTTTCCCCATTGTGTATTCTTGGCTCCCTTGTCAAATATTAGTTAACTATATATCCATGTTTTGTTTTGTTTTTCTGGGCTCTCAATTGTATTCCATTGGCTTATGTGTCTTTTTTGGTACCATTCCATTTTGTTTATTATAGCTTTGTGATAAGGTCTGAAATCAGGAAGTATGACAACTCCAGCTTTGTTCTTATTTCTCAGTATTGCTTTGGCTATTTGTAATCTTTTTTGGTTCTATACAAATTGTAGGATTGTTTTCTTCTATTTCTATGAAAAAATGCCATTGGAATTTTGATAGAGATTGCATTGAATCTATATATGGCTTTGAATGTATTCTCACAAGCAACTCTTTTATTCTTACAACATCCATGCACAGATAGCAATATTCTTTATACCTTCTTCAATAAGGAGAGGAAGAATTATCTACTTTGCATTTCTAGAACAGCTTTTTGGGGCTCTAGCTTTATTTATGGGGCTTAATTCTAGCTTTCTTAAATGTGCAGACTCAAACACACATCCTCTGTCCCTATATAGACATCCAAACCCAGTCTTCAGACCCCTGGACCTGATACTGTCATGAGCCTCCATTGCATCAGCTTCTGCCTAGTGCTCTGGTGTTCAGTTTCCCCTTCATTTCCAGTATCAGGATTTTCTTTCTTTTCTTTCAAGTTCAGCTGTGTTGAAAAAATTTCTAGATTTTGTCCAGCATCTCTCCCTATTTGCTTTTCCTTATCACTCTGCCATATTGCTGGAAGTTTTGAGGCATTTTCCATTTTATCGAATATCATCTGTAAAGGGCAAGGGACTACAGTCTTTCAAATGTTCTCTATACTATGTACTTGTAAATGTAAAAATAAAATACAGTGAAAAAGATAGGGAACATAAAAGAAATCTGTGACATTTAAAATATCAGAAATGTCTTTGGTAGAAATGTAGGCTCAATTTCACATATTTTAGTTTAATAAAGAAAATACATCTTGAAAACATCGATAATTTGGCAAATCAGAGGAATCATGGAATTATAGTGTATCTTGAAGTCAACAATGTATTTAATAAAGAGTTTTGTGATATTTACATAGATAACTTAAGGCATATAGCAGATTCTCGAATAACATCATTTTACTCCATGTCATTCTATTAAAATGTTGGTGAAGAAAAAATTCCTGGCCAGGGCCACTGTCTGTGTGGAGTTTGCATGTTCTCCCCATGTCTGCATGGGTTTTCTCTGGGGTCTCCGGTGTCCTCCCACATCCCAGAGATGTGTACGCAAGGTGAGCTGGTGTGTCTACATTGTCCCATTCTGAGTGAATGTGTGTATGAGTGTGAGTGGCCCTGCAATGGAAAGGCATCCTATCCAGGGTAGATTCCCACCTGGCACCTTGAGCTGCCAGGATAAGCTCTGGTCACCCATGACCCTGAACTGGAAAAAGGAAGTTGGAAAAGAATTCTCTTCCTTGTTTTGATTAATCGTTCTTAAATGTATATATACTTCACATGTATTTTAGTGTTTAATACTGGAAGTATCTTGGGTCTTTGTTTAGACATTTGGTGATGTTTCTGTCACCAAAAATATGCTGTGGGAACTTAACTCTTACTTATATTAATTGGACTATGGTAAAATTGGTTTCGTTATATATCATTTTGCTTAAAGTCTTGTTAACTGAGGACTTAAACTGTGAGGACTTACTGTATTCATTATGATCTAATAGGCTTCAGTAGGGGCATAGCTTAGTAAGGAGCACAGCTGAAGGCATCTGCTAAAACAACTTGATCTCAATATAAAGGGAGGCGGAGCAGATATTCAGCATTTATATTATCGATATGGATGAAGACAAGACAAAACAATCATGTTAGCATGCCACAATAAGGAAGGAGATAATACAATTCATAAACTATCTTGATGTGCTGAAATGATGAGCCAAAAACGCAAAGTAATTTTTTGAGAGTGAAGGGGAATTTAGGGTGTCTTTTGTGTAATTGGTTTGAATGTTCCTCATGCCAATATTCTTCAAAATCTGTCCAGTAATATCTAAATTTTTAAAAATCATTTGTCGAGGTATAATTTATATACAGTTTAAACACGTACCTGGTTGGCTATGTTTTAGTAAATGTTTACATCCAGGTGACCACTGTACAAATCCACATAGAATGCCCCCATTACCTCATCCAAATCCACATATAGAACATCTCCATCACCTCATCTAAATCCACACAGAACATCACCATCACCTCAGCTATGCCCAGTCCCAGTCAGCCCTCTCTCCTAACCAGAGAAAACCACTTAAAGAAAAGCTTAAAGTTGCCTTAGAACTTCATGTCAATGGTTTACTGTGATTTGTAAACTTTTTGCCTGGTGTCTATTTTTAAGATAATGCTTTTAAGATTCATCTATGTTTTTATGTGTATCAGTCGTATGAGGGGGTTGTTTTTTGTGTATGTTTTTTTTGTTTTGTTGCTTAAAAGTAGTCCATTGTATGACTATACTACAATTACCACAATTTGTTTATCCCCGTTTCCCTATTTAAAGGGTAAAAAGGATCAAGAGGTCCCTGGTTCAAATCTGGGTGCCCCCTCCAAGAAATAAATAAATAAAGGGCAAAAAGGAAGCTCTGGGCTGGGGGGTGAGAGCATTTCAGCATAACAAGGTACTATAAAAGGGTTAGAATGAATGAAGCCAGAGGGACATTATCTTTGGAGAGTACTGCTAGAGTCTCGTGGCATTTTCCCACCCTCCTCCTACATTGGAGAAACAGAGGGGATACTTCTCAGTGTACTTCAAGCCTAGTAAGACAGCCTTCAAGAGGACCACTCAGAAGGTTTGATACATATTGCGTAACTGCGGGGGTTACTCTTTGCACTATAGTTTATGTAAATGGCAACCCAAGAGCCGTAGCATTTGGCAATCAAGGACACAGTAGACTAGGGTATGACTCACACTGATTCACACCAAGGAGAGGGCGAATGAAGCAGTCCGTGTCACCAGAGTAGAGGGCAGTGTTGAGAGCTATGCACCTCCGCCCACTGTAGGACAAAGGTCCTCTCTTTATTTTTGGGAAAGCCATGGGCTCTGAAAATAGAAGACAGATAAGATTTTAAAAGGGAAATTGTCTAAGAAGTCTTCCTGATATGGAGAAAATTGATCTGAGCAGAAAGAGATTGGAGATGTATTTTTAGATGAAGAGTTTGGGAAAAATGTTTCTAAGCAGCAAGCCAGAGTTGATGCCACACTCACAAGTATCAGGTCTTCCCACTGGAAAGTCTCTGGAGTACACCAGAATTCAGCTTTAACTGTTTGCCAAGCCTGAGGAGTGTAAACAGGAAGTCACAATAGTACCAGGCATTTAAGAATTTTCCTGCCCTCTAGCTCCATTCCTTATGTTGGAAGGCTCCACAATGAAAGCCAGCCAGCTGAGCGGAGAGGAGATAGAGCTAATCAAGAAAGAATCCTGAATCCTCCCAAGCCCTGTCTCTACCCACTCCTGGCCCAGTCCGTCCTCTACCCTCCCCCACCCTCCACCCCAGCTTTTAGATCTGAAGTAGGCCAGAGGAAAAAGGTAGTTTGGAATAGAAATATCAGTTACTAAAATAAGACTATTCTTATGACTGGAGGACTTTTGTTACATGAGAGTAACTGGAAACATTATGGGACCTGCTCTGAGATTTCCTTTCAGAGGAAAACTTAGTCTGCTAAGCAATGGGAGAAAAGAATAAAGTCGTTTTGTGTGCATATCTGATTAAGATCTGTAAAATAGTTACAATCTATTGTTAAAACGTTTAATAAGAGGAATACTGCCTTTACTTTTCTAGGGCTTATTTTAATGTTTTGAATAAACCATCTAAACTTAGGGCTATAGCTAATTCAAGATGAGGTCCAAGGGATATCATTGGAACGGCCACTCAGTTATGTAAGGACAGACTCACAGTCTTTCCAAATATGAACCACAGATATTTGCTCATTTAAGGCAAGGTGAGTTTTTTGCCCAGCAAGTTTTTGTTGAAATTATGACTACCATTATATTTTATTCTAGATTAAAATGTCAGATAAAAAAGGGAAATAAACATCTGTATTTTCAAAAACAGGCAAGGTATGAAGAAGTGCAATTCAAATTGCAAAATTTAAAATATAGACTTTCGAAGTGATTTTTTTTTCAGCCAATTTTGACTAGCGGCTCTACAACCAATTGGGTTGTACTGAAAATACTATTTAAGCGTCATGATAACCAAAATTGCTAAGTTGATCATTGTTCTACCTCATTGTTTGAACATAGCCAGAAGAAGAATCGAATTTACAAAAATATCAGATCTGTTCTCATGAGATGTGACAAGTTAATGGCAGATGGTTGGGTGGTTAACTAGAAAGATTTCACAGCTGAATTATCTACCATAACTGTTTAGAAATGTCTTTCTCATCAGTGAAAATGGAGAATTTTGCTTGCCACCTGCTTCTTCATGAAAACATACTCCTCCAAATAAAAGAGATATATTGTAACTGCAAAGCACTATGGGAGTAATTGGACCTTCCTAGAAATGCCAGGGCTTCAACAATGCATTTTTTTTCAAACTCTGTTCAAAACGTTCTGTAGAAGAAACAGATGTATGGGCAATAAATAATTCACTTTGGGGAAAAAAGTTAGTAAGAACAAGCCCGCAATTTAAAATTCAGATGCCAAATTTCATGGCATTCTACTCCAGTATTCATTATCCCCTTTATTCATGATACGTGCATTTAATAAGTAATTGCTATGTGCCCAGAATTATGTCCTCGGAAACTCATTACAAGAGTATACGTATCATTCATGTGTGTACATGAAATAAATAACAGTATTGGACTTCAGGAAAATCTGCAAGTAGGTAGTGAAAACCAGAATCACCTTTTTCTGTTTCCAGTTTCTCAAGCTATCTCACTCTGCTGGAATAACTCAGTTCCTTTGGTACTACCATTCTTGGTAAGCCATGGCTTAACTACCAATAATTATGCCCCTTCCAGGGATATCCTATGAATGGCCATCCATCAGGAACCCAAGGTACCCTCCAACTCAAAGAATTCTCAGCCCTTTCATAAATCTAGCCTCTAATACCAATGGTGGTAACCCCGGCTGTTATGGTTCACTCACTTCAAGAATTTCTTGCTTTTCCTTTGAAAACTAGAATTTTCAAGTGATGTCTTGGATGGATAAAGATGATTTTGTTGCTCCTTATTCATCTTCCACCTGGTGAGCTCTAAGTACTTTTTATTCTCATTTCTAAAGCTCCAAATGCATTTCTCTGACATTCATGTCATGACCATCTAAATTGGGACAATTTTGAAAGTGAAATGGAATGCTATGAGTAATTGTGCTGGAACAATATACATAAACTGAGACTGTCCAAGGCAAATCAGAATACGTGATCATGCTGCCTATAAGACATGTGTGTAAAACAGAAGAAAAGACTGGAAAAAAAATGCTGGGGAGCAATGAAAATTTAAGTCATCCCTGTTGCAACTCACTGAGCCAACACCAGAATTCCTGGCATGAATTGAAATTGGGTGATCCATAGCAGGGGTCTTTTAAAACAATGAAACCTAATGTCGAGATAGTTTTAGATCACTTGGAAACAAAACTAGGCCAAACTGGCGGACTTTGGGAGGTCAAAACATATGTAGTGCCTTTCAATCCAGGGATTGCACTTCTAAAAAATTTGTCCAATGAAATAATTTTGGATATGTGCAGATATTTGACTACAAAAGCATTCATCCTGCAGGACTTAAAGAGATAGGAAAAACAATTTTTCAAAAATAGTGAACTGGATTATATAAATTGTCGTATCCATACAACAAAATTTTATACAGTCATTAAAAATAACACTATAGGTTAAATATTTAATAGCATGGGAAGTTCTCACTCTATAAAGATTTTTTGAAGTAAGTTACGATGTACTATGTTAGCTTAGATTCTGTTAAATTTTTTCCTAATTTTTGAAATTTATTGAAGTATATCTTATTTTTAGTAAAAATCAATTCATCTCTCTTCAAGGAGAAAAATCAGAAATGATTAGTAAGAAAATGTCAACAAGAAGATAGAGTTATACCTGATTTAAATTTTTCTTCCTTCGACTTATGCATATTTTATAAGTGAGAATATTTTGTAAATATGTAATAAAAATTATGATTTTTTTTATATTATGTAGAGTGAATTACAAATATCCACAGACCCAAGTACGACATTCTACCTTCTAATCAGACGGCAGACTGGTGGACATGCGAGGTAGACAAAGTCAGCCTCCATCTTTAAAACAACAGTCATTCATTAAGTTGGCTTCATTCTCAACAATAATACCTCAGAGACTGATGCAATTGAATAAACTATCTGGATGCGCATTCTGATGTTTAAGCTATCTCCTGGGGTCAAGGAGCTAACGTGTTGTCCTAAATGACCAAATCATATGACAATTCATAATGTATTGAGCACTGAAGATTTTAAATCCTAATGTTTCACAAAATTAGTCCTCAAAGTTCACCCTGAGGGCATCCCTGTAATATGTAGGACTCTGACAGATAAAAGAATATGGGCAATTAATGGCATCCTTTCAGAAGGGGGTATTATATGATGTCATATATACAGTTTCTCCCATAGCTTAATTACATTTAAATATTGGTTTTAAGAAATAAAGAGGTAGGTCCTTGGCCACTTGAGTGTTTTGACCATATTGTTCAGTCTATTGAAAAAAGTGAATTATCATATTATAAAATTCTGAAATAGGTTGCAGAATTGTTGTAAAGATTTAGCATACAAAATGAAATACCCAAAATACCCTCTTCTCATGAACTGGAAGTACCATTTTGGGAAAAGCTCATGACTAAGGAAGTTGTTTTGCTCATCAATGACCATCATCACTTGTAGGCAAGGATGAGTTCATTTCACACTAATTATTTTATTAATTATTTCCCTTCTCTGCACCTCACTCCCTACTCTGTTGGCATCTTTTTATAAGAGAAGGAAATGTAGGTAGGCCAATGTAGAGTACTTGAAGTAGACTTGACATTTATGTAAGTGTGAGTTCAAATCAGAGCCTTCTTTTTTTGAAGACCTGACTTCATTTAAAATAAGATTTAACCTACAAGCATGCAATGTATTCAGCATTTGTCAAACATGCTTCTAGTGTATAAAGCAAACACCACGAGTTAATACTCTCCCCAGTTTCTAGAAACCTCACATCGACTCTTCTCCCTTCCCCCTTACTTCCTCAGGGTATCAGTTAACTTGTTTCTCTTTGTCCCAATATTTTCCATAAATTGGTATAGATCTTGAGGTAGAGAGAAACACCCTATGGTGAGGACAAACATGCTGGCTTAATTTCAGGGAGTCATCTACTCTTAGGGGGACCAACTATCTTGGTTTGCCTAAGACTGTCCCAGTTTTTGAACTAAGTGTTCAGCTTCCTGAGAAGTCTTCAGTCCCAGGCAAACCAGGGCATTGGTCACTGTGCTGGCCATCCCTCAGTGTAACCAGACTTTACATCTTGTCATTTGGGCAAGTGACTCAAGCTTTCTGGGACTCAGCTTGCAAGTAGGTTTAAAAAAATAGTACTGACCTCATAAGATTGTAGTGAGGACTAGACAAAATTTTTTGTATAAAGCCACAGTAACACACATGGCCCTATTAGTGAGCGCTAAACGAACAGCATCGTTATCATTAGCTAAAATAAGGAAGGTCATAGAAGAAAAAGCATTCAACCAAGACTTAAGATATGAGCCAAAAGTTAGTCGGCAAAGGAGGGCATAAGGAAGAAAAGATGGAGAAGGATAGGCCACAGCAAATAGGGTATATAAAAATAAAGCAAGATATTTACTTAAAAGCAAAATATATAAATAATGGAATAATGCCAACACCAAAGAAATATTTTGCTTTCTCTGATATTTTTAACAGCTAGATTTGCCCTCAAATGCAACTCCTGTTACCCAGACCTTTGTATGATTTATTTATTACAAACTGTAATCTGACCTTTAGTAAAACATTTAATTGACAAGCAAACCAGGTTTTACTTATTGAAATAGAAGGGGGTCAAGAATTGCAGAACATTAAAAGGGAGTCCTTGTGTATATCTTGCCTCTTATCTTCTGTTGGGGGAAATAAAATCAAAAGCTGACAATCCAGCATTTTCTGTCACAAAATCAAAGGAAAAATTAGCCTAGGATTTTTATTGCGGTAAAGAACGCCATGGCAACTTCAAATTAGCCAAAACATTAAATATATGTTCCTTGTGTTACACTTAAATGTAGACGCGAACTTTTATGACATTATATCACAATGCTTTTACCAATATAAAAACCATTTACATCATTTGAAAAAATGATGCAAAATAATTGATTTGAGTTTGGGACAATTTTTGAAAACTTTTGATAATGGACGCTCGGAATTATCCACTGTGGTAATGATAGTATGATATTGATAGTAGTATTGTATGTGTATTGTGTTGTGCGGCTCTTTACGCATTTAGCATAAAATGCTCAGATTCAACAAAGAATCAACATTTTGCCAACTTTGTTTCATTTATTCACGTAATCACACACACTTTTTTCTTTATGCTGGAGCATCTTAAACCAAATGATAGATATAATGTCATTTCACTATAAATATCTCAGTTTGCATTTCTATCTGATAAAGGCATTATTTGTAACCTAACCACCATGCCATTAACCCAACTAACAAAACTGACAATTCTTTAATATAATCTCACAATTAGTCTATTTCTCCATTTGTCTCAAAACGTCATTTTTGAGTTAATTTGTTTGAATCAGTATTCCCAAGTTCCACTCGTTGCATTTGATTATGGGTCTTAAGTCTCCATTGATTCTATTACTGAGCTGCTTCTTTTTTATTTTTTAGTTTTCATGATACAGATTTGCTAGATTAACTTGGTTATCTGTCTTGAAGAATACAGCATAGTTGGGATTTTGATGATTACTTCCTCTGTTAACTTGTTTCTGCCCCAGTATTTTCCATAAATTGGTACAGACCTTGGAGCTCGATTCAGGTTCAAATGTTTTCAGTGCAAATAACTCAAAGATGATGCAACGAACATCCTATTGCATCTTGTGCTGACGCGCCCATTGTCTGATTGGTCCATTTTTAATGATGTGAGAATGATCATTGGGTTTATGGGCTATCGTCTCGGTTTGTCTATTCTGAAATTATCAACCTTTCACCTAATGGTTTCATATTTGCTAATTGTTACCAGCTACATTCATTATTTCTTGAATGGTTGCAATAATAATAATTTTTAAATTTTGTTTCGTACTTATTATCTAGAATTGTTCTATGAAGAGAAACTTCCTTTCTTGAATTATTGTACCTTCACATATCATTCATACAGGAAAAGCAGAATAAAAGCTTGATTCTAACACTTTATTCATCAATTTTCAGCATAATGTGCAACCTACAGAGATAATTTTTTAGCTGTCATTATCCTTCTGACACAGTCCATGCAGTCTTCTACCTGTAGCCCCCTCTGCCTTCTTGTACAAAGAGAGTTCCAGGTTCATCTTTCCCAAATCCTGTTCCAAACACAGAATCTGTTGCTTTTCCAAAGGCTTTGGTTCTTTTTATCAAAGAATTGTATTTTTACAATGTAGACTGGGGTGTAAACGGGCTTATTGCTACTCAGTTGTCATTAATTCAAGACTTTTTCAGAGAGCATATGTGAGGAAAACATTTTATGAGGAGAAAAAGAATTAAGTTCCCATTGTATTGCCTGTTTATAGCTAAGACTATAAGGTTTTTACTTCTTTGATTTTATACTTGTATCTCTTTCACACTGAAAATCTTTATTTTTAACAACTTTATTGAGAAATTTTTGACATGTAAAAATTGTATATATTTAAGATGTACAACTTGATGTTTTGATATATGTGTACATTGTATAAAGATCACCATCATCAAGCTAATTAACGTATCTATCACCTGTACATAATTATCATTTGTGTATGTGGTGAGAAAATTTAAGATCTATCTTCTTAGCATATGTCAAGTATACAATACACTCCTGTTAACTATTGTCACTGTTATACATTAGATCTCTAGAACTTATTCATCTTGCATAACTAAAACTTTGTACCCTTTGACCAATATCACCCCATTTTCCACTTTCCTCGGACCCTGCAAACACCATTCTACTCTCCGCTTCTATGAGTTTGACAAAAATTCCACATATAAGAGAAACCATATAGTATTTCTTTTTCTGTCTTATGTATTTTACTTAGCATAATGTCTTCCAAAGTCATCCACGTTGTCATAGATGGCAGGATTTACTTTTTTTAAGGCTGAATAATAGTCCACTTTTTTGGTGTGTTGTACCACATTTTTTTTATTCATTCATCTCTCAAAGGATCTAGATATTGGATTGCTGGATCATATATAGTAGTTCTGTTTTAAATTTTTTGAGGAACCTCCATACTGTTTTCCATAATGGCTTTACTAATTTACATTCCCACCTGGCTGTACTGATTTACATTCCCACCAGCAATGGAAAAGGGTTCCCTATTCTCTGCATTCTCACTAACACTGAAAATGTTGATTTCTAATGACAGTAACACAATTACTTATTTGCTTTACCTAAAATGTACCTATAGTAATTATAAAACACCAATATTAATGTTACTACTAACAATAAAGTCATTAATGCAGTTTTTTAATTTGTGGCTTTTACTGTCCTTAGAAGATATCCCACTGGAGATAGTCAGTTCACTGTATTTTACAGTCGTTTGAGGTTATTCTTTTTTCTATGTGGTTATGACATTATCTTGATATATAATTAGGTTTATTCATTTTAATTTGTTTTCAATTCACTTCTTTATTGCTTAATTTTGTTTTTAAATCATGTAAAACATTACATGATTCAAAAACAAACAGAATAAAAGGGATACTCACAGAATCCTTCCTTTACGTCTGTCTCTTCCGTCCTGTTTCCTCCCTCCCTGATAGGTAATCATTTTTTTTTAATTTAGTTATTTTTATTTTTAAAAATATGAGCAAATATAGATATACATATTCATATCCTCAACTTTATTACATAAAAGTTAGGATACTAAAATCCTCTTCTGTATCTTACTCTTTTCTCTTAATAGTATAGCCTGGAGATCATTACATTTTAGTATATAAAGCTTGTCCTTATACAGCTGTATGGAGCTCCAGTTATGTAGACTTACATGGTTTATTCAATTGGTCTTCTATTGATGAACATTTGAGTTGTTTCTAATCTTTTTCTGTTAAAAAAAAAAACCACTGTAAAAATTAACCATGTGCATATATAATTTTTGTGAGACCATTTAAATGGGTGAATTAACCAACTGCAAGCCCATCTAATATATTGTATATATTGCTTGTTTGATATGATGACCCCCACAAAAAATGATGGAAAGAGTTAATTCCATAATTAACTCTTTTATTTATTCCATAAATAATCATACTGATGTCCGTGGTTCATAATCATAATTGTGCTTGCTAATTTCACAATTACACAAACATGCACACACATACACCCATGGTAGTGAATGTACACACAGCTTTGTCATGATAGCGAATCTAGATGGTCACTGAATGTTCCTCTTTCTTTAGCATTCATAAAAGCCAAAGGTTGGTAATTCTGTCAGCTGGCTTAATAGGCTGAGCCCAAAAGTGAGCTTCATAGCAACACTCTTTGGAGTATTCCATAGAGCCAGCACTTGCATATTATACTGTGATTTCCCACCTAATGGCAGAGGTGTTCCCAGGGTATAAAGCTCTTCATCAAAATGACAGTAATGTCCTTAGATTGCCAGCAAACCACCAGAAGCTAGGAAGAGGCAAAAAATTCTTCCCTACAGGTTTTAGAGGAAAGATGGCTCCGCTGACACCTTGATTCAGACTTCTAATCTCCGGAACTGTGAGAAAATAAATTTCTGTTGTTTTAAGCCAAAAATATAAGGACAGTAGCATCTTTGACAGTTAAGGAAGAGGAAGTTCTATCATTGTAAAGTGGAAACAGTATGATTCTGAGTTTATTCATGAGCCTAAGTGCAAATCTGAGCCCTATCACTTAGAAGCTCTTAAATCTCACATAGAAAATGTGAAAAGCAAAGATACTCTTAGAAGGGTGTGACCCTCAGACCTGACTTGCCATGCCTCAGAGCTACTACCACTGGAGCTCTTTGTAAATAAAACCTTTGCATGCTGCCAAGCCTCGGTGGAAAAGCTGGACTTCCCGTAGGTATATTCGGGGGGCTTGTATGACAGGTACGTGCTGAGGAGGGGAGAGAAGTTTTATCCTTACTGTTTTCAGATATAGCAGCTTCTAAAAAACCCGACTGAAACTATATCTGAGTCAAGGTGGACACAGATGGAAGGTCACTAAGAATCCAGATGTCCCCCCATCACTTATGAATTTCTTCCTGCATTTCTCAGGACAGAGGATTTAAGATTTATATTCCCAAAAGAGAAGCCACACTTACCCAAGGCTTTGAAAGAGCTCACAACATTTATTTGTAAGAAACATCACAGATATTATGCTAACATTTTGCTACAAGCCATAGGTAGAATAGCTATTACCTAGGGAACTAGTAATTTTGGTAGATAGATACAGAAGTTATTGGAGGACAAATGATCCAGAATCTAGATTCAGCTATTAGAGAAGAATGAGTTTATGTGATAAACAGGTTGCTTTGGCATTTGGTATTTTTTTCTGTTTTTTTTTTTTCAGTTGCTGAGCAACCGATAAAGCTTCCATTGGATCATGAAAGATTCAGCTTAATAAATCTTTTAGCTAAAGCCTCTTCCTTTGCAAATTATGCTCCTCAACATTCCCTAAGTATGTAATCTGTAATGTAGAAGATTTTAGCTTCACATTTTATTGTCTAAGGTGCAAATTCCAATTGGACACTGATATGGTGTTATGGTTGACATCCATTAGCCTTTAAAATGAATTCGAAGCAAAGACCCTGCAGAGAGGTGGGTGAGCTGGGTTCCCGGGTGTTTTCTGTGAGTCAGGTTCTGGTGGGAGAGCAGACTCCAGAGATAACTCAGGATCAGAAGTAATATATGTTTCGGTGAAGACAAAGATAACCAGATTTGAATCCCGGCTTGATCACTTTCCAGATCTGGACCTTAAGCAAGACTTTCCAATCTATCTCAGTCTCAGATTCTTCACCTGTAAAATAGAAATATTAATAACAGAGTGTGCCCTACAAGGTTGTTGAAAGGATTAAATGAGGAAATTCATATAAAGTACTTAACAGGATGCCTGGAATGCAAAAAAACAACAATAAATGAATAACAAATAAAAAAAAAAAAAAAACAGCAAGTGACTCCAGGCACTTTTCTCTCTTCCTTACTCTGGCCCGCTGCTTCTAACCTAAGAGCCTCCTCCTTCTGAACTTTCATATTCAGGCCATTACATATCATCCTTTTCCCACTGCTTGCTCAACTGTTTAGTGTAAAGGAAAGAGCAAACCGCTCAGACTCGCGAGGCCTGGGTTCAGATCTCAGCTTCACCTCATAGTCATCCTGTTGCCTTGGAAGAGGGATGGAGCTAAACACATGCAGGTGCGGCACTAATGATCCATCGGGCTGAGCGGACCGCATGGCCCATGTGGGTCCCAAGGTGAAGTTGCTGTGGCTCTGGAAGTGCACACCAGCAGACGGGACAGGCCCCCTGCCTCTGCTCAGATCCTTGTCAACTCAGCAGTGGCTATGGGCATCTCTGGGTTAATGGAAGCCCTTTATCAGCAGCCAGATCTGTACCCTTGGCAGTAAGGTGTCCACCTTCCCTGCCACGAACCTCCTTATATTTAGCCGAACCTACTTCTTCTGCTCATAGGCGAAAGGAGAAAACACTTGCTTATCGTTATTATTTACTTTAGTCATCACATCAGAACACAGTTTGACTAGCTCCATTATTAAATTTTATCATTTCTTGGGTAAGCTCGCTGGCTCTCGGTTCCTTCATCTTCAAAACAGGGATCTAAGCACTACCCTTTTGCTTCCTACAGTTACTACCTCCGTAACACCCTAGAGTATTTTTATTATGCTTTCAGTTACCTGGTCAAGAACCTTATACAATTAGTGATTCTCTATGTGATGATCAATTGTGGTAGCAAGTAAAAGTACTTTACTAGATTCTAAAGTGTGCTACAAGTGTTAGATGTTTGCTGCAATAATCCCAGACTTCCCTGCCTCTCTCTGCTCTGCATGCTACACATAGCTCCCCTTTTTCCCCCACCACCACCTGCATCAGGCTTTGTCCCTGTTCATGCACCCCTGAAGCCATAGTTCATACTACCGGAAGTTTCAGCTTATCTCCATGTACATCAGAGTTCTCCGGAACCTGGCTCCATCCTTACTATCAAACCTTATATCCCACTGAGATAGCACATTGAGAGGGACATCTAGAAAAATTGCAAAATATTTGTTACTCTTCATCAATGTGAGCTAGCTCAATCAGATTACCATTTATTTGGGTGAAAAGAACACAGAGTTTGAGACTAACAGACGGAGCTGAAGTCTCATTTGCCTCTTACCAGCTGTAGGGTCTTAAGCGAGTGTGGCAAGCAGATGCTAAGGTGGTCCCAATGGTACCCACCTGCTGGTATTGACACCTTTGTGAGATCCCCTCACCTTGAGTGTGGGCTGAACAAAGTAGTGACTTGCTTCTAACAAACAGGATATAGCAAAGTTGATGGAATGTCACTTAAACGATTAGGTTATAAGAGACTGTGACCTCTCTCTTGCTATCCAGTTTTCTTCATCACCGTCTAAGCTTACATATTTTGACGAAGCAAGTTGCCACATTGGAGAGGCCTATGTGTTAAGGAACTAAGGGCAGCCTCCACTCAGCAGACAGCCAAGGAACTGAGACCCTTAGTCTGACAACCCATGAGGAACTGAATCCTGCCAACAAGCATATGAGCTTGGACTACATCCTTCCCTAGTTGAGTCTTAGGATAATTGCAGTACAGCCAATGCCTTAACTGCTATGAGACATTCTGCAGTAGAGGACCCAGTTAAGCTGCATCCAAATTTCTGACCCACAGAAACCGAGCTTATAAATGTGTATTGCTTTAAGGCACTAAAAATGGGGTAAACTATTATACAGCAACAGATAACTAATTTTAGTCTCCCCATCTGTAACTGGGTTCAAAAACACCATTTTGTAGAGTGGTTGTGAGGATTAATGATAATGTTTATTAAAGTTCTCCAAACATATTAGAGTCTTCAAATAAGCTAATTTATTTCTTCTGCCTCCATCCAGTAAAGCTTAGTTAAAGTTCAGTGCATTGAGGACATGAATGTTTTGATTAGGGTAGATGGAAAGAATTCTGAATCAGAGCACTCTGGGAAAGAGAAACAACCTAGTTCTTGTTGCACCACAAAATAGAGAGAACTTAGGATAGCAGGATTCAGCAGATCAAGAGAGAAAAGCCAGGAAGGATGCAGAAGAAAAGATTGATAATAGACCAACAAGCTAGCTGATAGCAAAAACCTCTCTAGGAATGACCTCAAACCAGGAATAAGGAGGAATGCAATTCCTCTTCCACTTTGCTCCCATTCCACAAAATTTCCAGTTGCTGAAATTATGCCACATTCTATACACAGTATGGGTTCGGGATACTTCTGTGGTTGTTTCAACACATAACTATCAATCACAATATTGTCGCCCTGTGACAAGTGGTCTGAGCTTCAAATAGCCAACTTACCATCAAAAATGTTTTTAAATAAAAACTTTAGCTTTATAACTCTTTCTAAAGTTAGAGGCTGGAATTACTTAATGAGGAAAGACCCTTGGAAAGTATTGAAGTTGAAATACAAAATGAAAATGGACAACAGTCAAGTATGTAGAGAGTGAACTTCCGTGTGGGGAAAGTCAAAGCTATGGTTGAGTACAGGAAAGCTGAGGAAAGGGTGTAACGGAATATGAAAAAGTCATAGGGGCAGGGGGAACTACAGAGATTGAAGAGAAAGGGAGAAGCAAGAAAATCAGCAGAGTAGGCAGTTCTCAGAATGAAAATCAGAGAGGGCCCTTCCTGTTTGGGAACAAGAATCATAGAACTTACTCTCTCAGGAATAACAGGAAAATGGGTAAGATCGGAGAGAAATGTAGGACGTAGTTATTTAGGCTTCGGTCACTGTCATATGTAGGCTGGGGGTGGTGGTATGGTTGGGCGGCCATACTGATGGGAAGGGATTGGCCTTCCCCAGATCATCTTCAAACCAGCATTGTCCTGTTCAGTACAAGAGAAAATCGAGCTTTGCTTATAGCCAGGCTCTTGGTTATTACAAAATGTAATAACTTTTTAGCAGACCTCAGTTCCCTCGGGAGTGCTGCCATGAGGGCTGAGGTCGGCACCAAGGATAAACCTGTTTCTTTTGAGGGTTGGAAAGCTTTCATCTATATGCTTCAGTCATTCTCAGAAATTTACTTTCTCTTACTTTCATACTTATCTTGTAAAATGGCAACAAATAAATTTGGACCCAATCTACCACTTCTCTTGCTCACCCTTACTAGAGTCTTCTCTGACAGTTTTGATAAATTCAAAATGATGCAGAAGTAAGACCTTCCTTAGAGTCTAAATGCTAGTTACATTTATAATGTTATGCTTTCAGTCATACACAGGAAATGTCACTTTCCTTCAAATATAAAATTTTGATTTAAGCAAGCTGGTTAATTTTTTTTATTTATTCAGAAAAGGTGAATTGATAATTTGTTCACTTGTACGGAAGCAAAAGAGTTAGCTTTAAGAAGAGAGGGGCTTCTACAAAAGGGATCGCAATATTTATTCATGATGCTTATGTGCCTCCCTCCCCCCAGCAAGTTTTTCCATTCAAATCTTCCATTTGTTTATTAAACAGCATCATCTGTGGCAGTGGACAAGGTTGAGGGCCTAATATATCACTAATAGAGGCAGAGGTTGGCGAACTATAGCCCACTGGATTTGACCACACAGAAATCAACTGGTGACTTTGGCTAAAGAGAGGAAATGGGTAGAACCAAGTGTCGAAGACAGAGGCTTGCACAGGCACTACTGTAAGGGAAAGAGAAATGTGCTGCTGTGTCATGTAGCTTTTCAAAGTCCTATTTTTCTCAACTGAGAATGAGGATAACTGTTCATCTCACCCCTCTATTGATAATTAATGAGATAACCAATGTAAATGTGATTAACAGACCCTTAGTAAGATACTCCATTTCTTTTCCCTTCAGTTATTCCCTGTCTACCAATACCTCTTGCCTTTCTTTCTGGAACTCTATTAGATATGTTAGAACATTTCTAGTAATCATTTGTGTGTCTTAATTGCTTTCAAATTTTTTAATTCTTTCCCACTATATTTAGTGCTAATTTTTTCCAATCTGTATTCCAGTTCAGTAATTTCTTCTTCAGTTGATCCAAATCTGCTGTTTAAAACTTTCAATATTTTTTTTTTAATTCAGTGATAATATTTTTTATTTCTTGGCACTCCATTTGGTTCTTTTTTGAGGATGTTTGCTTTTAAAAAATATTTAGTTTATTCCTTTGAGTTTAGCTATTATTCCTTTTTTTATCTCTGAATTATTTTTAAATACACTTTTTAAAAAAATACACTTTTGAAAAATAGATTCTTCAGCTGGGTTTATTATCTCAAGTTCTGTGGTTGTGATTTCTTCCGTGTTTTGTATCGCTTGACTCTTCCTCAAAGTAAATCATTTTTTCATGTGGTTTGCAAATTTTTACTGTGAGATCATCTTCAGCAGGATTACCCCACTCTCATTAATGTCACAGCCACCTTAAATTATGGAAGTGTTTCAACAGAACAGTTTTAAATTGTTTCTATTAAAGTATTCAATGAGTTTCATCCATTCTCGATCAACTTTATGTTAATTTTGCAGCTTGGAAAAGTCCTACACAAAGTGAGTAATGTAAATTTAAACTCCACACCCAGGTATAATCTTATCTTAAGGTTTCAATTTTCATGCAAGAATGTTCTTTCATCTAGCTCCCTAATAAAAACAAGAAAGGCAAGCTTCCTGTGCATATCTGGGATGGTGGGCAGAGTGTTTCTAGTTCCTGTTTTACCAAGGGAGCAACACTTCCATGTCCTGGATTTATGCAGAGGTCTTAGGTCCAGCATCTCTGCATTGTGTAGGCCTAAGGCCAAACATCATGTTACTACGTGGTCATTAAAATCTCAAGTCCTATTTTGGTTATCTATCGCTGTGTTACAAACTACTCTGAAACTTATGAAGATAAAACATTCAAGATGGCTCACCCACATGGCTGGAAATTGATACTAGATGTTAACTGGGGGCTCAGCTGGAGCTTTGGTATAGGATGTGTTAGTGTTTACTATATGACCACTCAGTGAGGCTTGCCTGAACTTTGCGCAGCAAGGCAGCTGGATTCCAAGAGGGACCATTACAAGAAGAGATGGTGGAAGCTGTATAGCTCTTAAGTCATAACCTTGAATATTATACAGCATCATTTCTGTCTCATTTTCTTAGTCAAAGCAAGTAACAGGCCAGCCTAGCTACATATGGAATTTCTACTTCTTGATGGAAAAGTTGGCAAAGAATTTGTGGCTGTCTTTAATCTACCTCTGACTCTATTCCACTAGGATCCATATCTAGTCCATTTCTCTCAAACTCCCTTGATCTTCCACTCATAAGATTCTGCTCTGAATTTACATTCCTTCTTTGTTTTGGACAACTGAAGGTTAATCTTATTTTTCCTTTCGAACTCAGCTGAATACTTTTATTTTTTATTTTAATGTAGTCCTCATTTCTGAATTTTTAGTTTGAGAGTAGTCTTGTTAGCTATCCTGCCAGAACTCCATATTTCTTTTGTGTACTCCAATGTTTAAGAAACTAAGATATGTTTGTTAAAACCAGCTTGCAGTTATTATTTTTCATAAAGCAGCAAGATTTTTCTGCTATACCAATGAGCAATTTCTACCACAGAGAAGAAAGATATAATATTTGTATATGTGCCCTGTGGCACAAAAGCACACAATTTGCCTGATCTCTCTCTCTCTCTCTTTTCTATCTAGGAAACACTGCTCCTAAATTGTTCATTGTCTGCTAAGCAATACCCAACAATGGTGCAGCAATCTGTCTCTCATTATTAGAATTAATTATTAGAATTAGGTCAAAAAGAATCTCATTTGAGCCCAATGGTCATGCAGAATCAGGAATCACCAGAGAAAACCAACACAGTGAATTCTGCCTTATAGCTGCTGAGCGATGAAGCAATGAAATGGAACAGAGAATTCACCCTGTTTCTGTTCCCATCCAGATTCTCATGTTCTTTTGAACTGCTAAGACTTCTAAAAAGGTGCATTTGGATATGGAGTATTGTTTTGGCCCTGCTGACAGAAGGAATCTACCCTCCTTTTAATTCCAGAGTTGTATCTACGTCCATTTAGTCTGGCTCATTTCCTTTCTGAATGAAATGAATTTGCATTTATATAGCCCTTAACATACCAAATGGGATACTAAAAATCCCTACATGGCAGAAACTATTCACAAGCTTAGAATAGAAGCTCTTGTAGCAGAAAGATTCATCTTCAAAGTCTTAGACCACCTAAAGCTACCTGCTCTCTGAGTTAGGAATGGAAAGTCAGGGAAGTAAAGTTTTACATACTTTTATTTTCAGCTTTATTAAGACATAATTGACATATAACTAGGTAAGTTTAAGGTGTACAATACATGTAAATATTGTAAATTGCCACAATAAGGTTAGTTAACATCTCCATCACCTCACATAATTATCTTTGTGCGTGCGTGTATGGTGAGAACATTTAAGATCTACTCTCTTAGCAACTTTCAACTATATAATACATTACTGTTAACTATACCCACCATGCAGTATATTAGATCCTTAGAATTTATTGGTCTTATAACTGGAAGTTATTCTACATATATTTAGAATCTTAAAAAACCAAAATCATAGAAGCAGATAGTAGAGTGGTAGTAGCAAGGTCTGGGGGTGGGGGTGAGGAAAATGGGGAGACATTTTGCCAAAGGGCACAAACTTCCAATTATAAGGTGAATATTTTCCAGAAATTTAATGTACAGCATGGTGACTGTAGTTAACAATACTGTATTGTTTACTTGGAAGTTGCTAAGAAAGGAGATCTTAAATGTTCTCAACACACATACAAAAAAAAGATAATTATGTGAGGTGATGGATATTAACTAACCTTACTGTGGTAATCACTTCTCAGTATATACATGTATCAAACTATCACATTATACGGCTTATAATTGCGTATCTTCTTTGTCAGTTATATCTCAATAAAGCCGGGAAAGAAGCTTAATTGAAACACTACTTAACCTGTTTGTCCTTCCATTCCTTGGACAAGAGGAGAAAATTAAGAATTTTTTTTTTTATCAATTAACAAAACTCTGATACAGTCAGCTAGTAAGTAGAAAGTAAAACCTATCATTCATTTGGTTTGCTTGTTAACATAATAATAAAAATGATTAGTTTGGCTGCATTACTGCCAATGTAGACTAGCCATACTTAGATGTAGCTTCTCAATATGTTCATGAGGAATATTAACAATGGAATACCTTCTGTCTTCATGTTGGCTTTTGGCTGATAATGAAAATAATAAACACTGCACTCCAAAGAGAGCAAAAATTTCAAAATTACTGCTCGAGAAACAATTAGGTGACCATCTTTATTGAAAATATAGAGCATCAATAAAGATGAGATTTAGGGAGAATCTGTGAGGAGAATTTCTTTGGACAAAGCTGAATTGTGAGCCCCATCATCCCAAGGACCATGTGGGATGTGTGTCCTTCATTTCTAGTCAAGAGAGGTTTGACATGTTCCCTAGCGTCAAAGGGACACAATAGCCAGATCTTTGACTCCAACCTGCAAAACCCGAAAGCAGAAATGAGCTCTGAATATTGGAGCGAAGGACAGGCGGTTGGGTTGAGACTGGTCTACTGAGGCAGTGGATGGATGAGTTTCCCATGGACCAGCTGGGAGACCTGGTGCCATTTTAAATCCTACCTGAGATATCAGTGTGGAGGGGAGCTGGCACTACAACAGAGGACGGCCATGTAAAGTGGACTACTGCAGGGTCAGCAACTGAGGGGAACAGCCAGTCAGAAACATACCCACTCTGCTTCACAGGAAGTGCCATCAGATATTCCCAGTGAGGGCCCTGAAGGACTCAAGCCCAGAATTGACACAGGCAGCTTCTAACAGTGCCAGATAATTAAGAACATGTCTGCTCTCATACTTCTGGACTCCCCTCTACTCTTTAGACCCTGATTTTATTAGAACTGTGGTTAGGGAGATGGGAGAGGAGGGAGTGGAGCATGGGGCAGGGAAGGGGAGAGAACTGTGCCATGCTTCTCTGGCTTCCTTCCTGTAGATGGCCCCCAAACCCAAGAGAGGAGAGGTTTTCATTTTAAATTAGGTTAGAGCTATTTCATATAATGAGGCCATGATACTGTAAATTCTGAATTGGAACTGTGCTGGCAACTTAAAAAGAATGTTGGGCTTTTCTTTCCCTAAAAGTGGACAGAAAAGTCTCAAGACTTCCTGAGTTTTTGTTCAGCATCAGAGGTGGCTTTTCCTCCACTGAATAAAAAGCAACTTGGGACACAAGAATCAACGTGCTTTCTGGTTATGGCCTACGTGTCTGATTTGTTAATATATCATTTCCATCTAGAAAATATAACTTCTGTAGGGCCTTTTTAAACTGAAGGAGCCATAGAGAGCATCCAGGTGTTATTTTACAGGTGAGAATTCTAAAACCCAGAGGCTTGGGTTCCAATGCCAAGCATTCCCAGGTACTAAGTCACTTTGACTGAGGGCCTTTGTCTTGTGAGTTTCAGTAGCACAGAAGCATGGCCAAAATGCTTCAAAAAGAACTAAGTGATAATAAGAATATCTGCTTCCCTAGGTGTTGATCTCAAACGATACAATGTGTGTAGAGATGCTTTGATAATAGTAAAAAAATACCCGAGTATATATTCCATTATCACTGTTGGTGATAGACTCAAGGTTAGAATCAAGGTGTTCTGATTTAGTCTGGTACACTTTTCATTGTACCACGCCATCTCTGTTGTGCATATTTATGGTATATACTAACAAGGAGATGAAGCTATCTGAAGAACAGCTACCTCAGTGTAGCTGTTTCATTTAATTGACAGGTTGTTGGATTGATCTGAGAAAACGGCTGTTCCATTAGGTTTATATACATATCCTGAAGTGGTCTCATAGCTTTAAAATAGTGATTTGTCTTCATTCGAATTAAAATAAAACAAACATTAAAGCTTACATCAATCACCAAAATACATAGTTAATGTAGAACTCAGGGGTTGATGCGCACCTTTCTGACTCCAGCACATAATTCACCATGTAAAATCTGATGTTAAAATTTTACTTATATAGATACACTAACATGAAAGTAGGGTGAACATATTTTTTAAATCCAATTATTTGAATTTCCTAATTTTTGATATTAAATTATATATATATAAACACATATATGATATAATATACATACATACATAAATTAAATACCCATACATAAATAAATTCTAGCACATTCTACCACAAGCATTCTGTCACTATTCAACAACCACTTCCCCTGCCCACTGATCTGCTTCCTAACTACCTCTAGAGAAATTTCTAATTCACCTAGGAAGTAGTTTTTAAAAACACGAATATTTGGAAATTCCTGAAAATTACTCAGGAAGCGCTACATAAACACATCTTTAACCCTGCCGGTTTCTTGGGATGAAAAACAAACTAAAATAGAGCTTCGGTTCACTAGGATTCAAGGACTTTCCAAACCATGAGATTATGAACTCCAACTTTTAAAAAAATAGCAATATATTTGTGGAGCAGAAGTCAAATGAATTGGCAAAAATATATAAAAGGAAAAAACATTTTTCTAGCAACACTACATCCTTTGTTAGAGTCTGGTACAGTAGAACAGTCATTGTGGACCAAAATTGCCAGTATGTGTCAAAAGAGCCACAGTCTATTTCTAAATTCCCCCTAGCATTGATTCTACCAGGCTGTGGAAGAAAATAGCTATTTTTCAGTAGATGGTAAAAAAAAACCTAAATTAAAATGCATACATCTGAAAGACTCACTGTAATGACAATCAAAAAGAGATGGTATGTGTCCTTTT
The DNA here is from genome assembly GCF_902729225.1 of Pteropus medius. Lineage (NCBI taxonomy): Eukaryota > Metazoa > Chordata > Mammalia > Chiroptera > Pteropodidae > Pteropus > Pteropus medius. The sequence continues at coordinate 1,246,817 of NW_024340697.1, forward strand.
AAGTCCTCTTTTTTAAAGCAAACTTTATGTTCTCTTATGGAAGAGGTTCAGAGGAATTACCTTTAATTATGGTCTGGAGACCAAAAAGAAGTCACATAATATCAGAATGAATGAAAAAGATGATTCTGCACAGGAAAGACATATGGGATAGTAAAAATTCAACATGTTTCTAAGGGAAAATGGTTATCATCAAAGAAATAAAAGTGAAACAAGATCTGTGAAACAAGTGTACAGGTAAAAAAAGAATTGAGTTTTTAAAAAACAAAACTTTGTAGCTTCCTAACCCAGAAAACTCTAAGGCTGACAAGACATGTAGTTTGACCATAGAATTATATTTGTTTGTAATTTTTTTCTGTATCCAGGTGCAGAAAATATTTCTCTGACTTCTAAACTAATGGAAAAAACCTTGCAACCAGGTTTGTGTGTGCGCACATGCGTATAGACAAAAATAGATATAGAGACAGAGATGCAGATAGAAATGTTTTTTTTTTCCCCCACTATAATGCCAATTAGTTTAAACACCATGAAGTTGGAAGTTGTGTGTCGGGTATCTTTATTTCTGCCTAAACTACACTTTTCCTCAGCCAGCACTTAACATAGTTCTTCACCAATAGGCAGGCATTCAATAAATAAATTTTGCAGGATAAATTTCATCTTAGACTATCTTGAACTACTGCTAGAGAACTACTTCTCTGAAAAGGACCTTGGCACACTACTCAAGAGAGATACTCAGAACAGCAGAGATGAGGCATCAGCTTAAAGAAGAGTTTCAGGCTCTAGTTTGTGAGCCCCATTCATAAAGATCCAGCAGGTTCAGATAAGTCTGCAGGTGTCTGGCGGGCTGTGGGTTAGTTTACCAGGCTCCTCACATAAGAAGACAATGTCTCCTATAAAAGAACTAATCCCAAAGAAACAAAGTATGGTACCCAAGTTTCACCCACGGACAGTGGTTCTGTATGAAAGAAGAAGGCACAGTTTTGAGTAAGTGCTCCTCAAATTGGTGTTTGATAGACAGGTAGTATATTGCAATGATTAGAATCCAGGGCTTTGGATATGAAGTCAGACTCTGCAGTAAGTAGTCCTTAGCCTCTCTTGGCCTCAGTTTCTTTGGTTGTAAAATCGGGTCATTACTACTATGGAATCCCATAGAGTTGTGAAAATTACCCAACCACGGCTTCTGGTTTCTGACAAGTTGACAAACCACCTCCTACAAAAGTATGAGGAAACCATGAGGGGAAGAAGTAAAATTATGAAAACCTGAAGATGCCCTGAGGGGCTAACGGCAAGTCTGCCATAAATGAGAAGGCAGCTTCCTCAGGTGGAAGGCCGCAGTGGGAAGACAGCTTTAAAATTCTCCTATTATTTTTATTCCTCACATTACCTTGCTTGTCCCACCACTAGAAAGATCCAGACTGGCAAAGGTCTTTAAGGGCGATATCCATATAACAAAGAAGTCCATCTGTGGCAGTCAGCTAATGGAAACAGGTATGGGATGGAAAGGGAAAACCAGTAACTCCAGTAGAAAGACCTCTTAGACACGTCCTTAACCAAGTGATCAAGGCTAACATCATCAGTCATAAATAAGTCACAATTATGTCATGTATCCCTGATATGACAGAGTGAGAAGGGAAGTTTATCTCTATGGTATTTTCCCCCAGAGTTCTTAACCCCGTTCTAATTTCGATAAAACATCAGACACACAAATTGAAGGACATTCTACTAAACACCTACTAATATACTTCAAAACTGTCAGTCATGAAAAACAAAGAAAGTCTGAGAAATTCTCACAGATCAGAGGACATGACAAATAAATGCAATGTGCCATCCTAAATTGGATAGAACAGGAAAAAAATACAATACTGGAGGATAACCTGGTGAAACATGAATAAAATCTGTAGCAGTTTAGTTAATAGTATTGGACCAATGTTAATTTCTTAGATTTGACAAATGTACCATGATTATGTCAGATGATAACATTAGAAGAAGCTGGATGAAGGCTACACAGGAACCCTTTGTACTATCTTTGTAGCTTTTCTGTAAATCTGAAATTACTTCAAATTTTACAAAAATTAATAAAATAGGTGCAGGTGACTCTGCTATCCTTAATAGTCACTCCTCCACTCTCATACCCTACAAACCCCCAGGCCTAGTGGAGATTGCCTCATTCTTGTGCTGGTCATAAGAGTTTACTATTGTTCTCAGCAAGAGGGATTGCCTGGTGGAGTAGCAGCCTATGGGGTTTAGGAAAAGTGGTTGGTCAAGTTCTGTTTCCAGCAATAATAAATTAGGTTGTTTGGAGCCTACCCTCCCCACTGAGGACAACTAAAATGCTGTGCAAGTATTTAAATGTCTTCTTCGAGTCATCGAGAGCTACAAAGGAAGTGAAGAATGACAAATCCAAGAGTCAAGAGAGAAGAAAAACTCAAGAGAAATAAGCCTAGCATTTGAGGCTTCATGTTCATTTAGGCCAGTTTTCAATTTGAAAAGTAGTGGCTGACAGGCAGTGAAACTGAGCGGATATTTTAAAAGACCATTGCATATAAGGTAGACAAAATTTGGAGTTCAAGGCCTGCCAGAAAAGGGAAGATTCTGAGGAACAGCACAGGTTTCGAAATTGTAACAACAAAGGGCTACATTCTATGAGTAAAGATAAACCAGAAATAAATCAACCCTCCTAATTTCGCCGAAGAAGACATACAAGTGGCCAACAGTTATATGAAAAGGTGCGCAACATCACTAATCATCATGAAATGCAAATCAAAAGCACAAGGAGATACCACCTCACACCTGTTAGAATGACTGTTATCAAGAAACAAGCGATAACAAATGTTGGTAAGGAGTAAAGGAAACCCTTGTGCGCTGTAGGTTGGGATATAGCTTGGTGCAGCCACTATGGAAAACAGTATGGAGGGTCCTTAAAAAATTAAAAATAGAACTACCTAATGACCCAGCACTTCCACTTCTGGGTATTTATCCAAAAGAAATGAAATCAGTATCTCAAACAGACAGCTGCACTCCCATGTTCAATTGCAGCATTATTCGCAATAGCCAAGATATGGAGACAACCTAAGTGTCTCGATAGATAAATGATTAAAGAAATTGCGATGTGTGTGTGTGTGTGTGTGTGTGTGTGTGTGTGTGTGCGTGCGTGCGTGTACACATATACATACAATAGAATATTATTTGGCCTTTAAAAATAAGGAAATCCTACCATTTGTGACAACATGAATGAACTTGGAGGACATTATGCTAAGCAAAATAAGCCAGACACAGAATGTAAATATTACATGATGTCACTTATATGGTTACCAGGGCTTAGAGATGGGGGAAATAGGGAGATGTTGGTTCAAGGGTATAAACTTTCAGTTATAAGATGAATAAGTTCTAGGGATCTAATGTACAGCATGGTGACGGTCATTAATTACAATGTATACTTGAAATTCACTAAGAGAGTAGATCTTAAGTGTTCCCACAGCAAAAGAAGGTAACTACAGTGAGATGATGGACATAAGCATTAACTTCATTGTGGTAATCATTACACAAAGTATATCAAGATACCACATTTAACACCTTAAATATGTACAATTTATTTGTGTCAATCATACCAGAATAAAGCTGGAAAAAATGAGGTCTCATCAAGACCTCTTATTAAAGATCAGCTTAGAAAAATCGATATTTTCCTATAACTAATAACTAAATAGAAAATGTAATAAAAATAAAACATCATTCATAATGGCTATAAAATATATAAAATGAATACACAATACCTCAGTGGAGAAATTATTGAACCATATTACATAACATGAAAGATCTGAATTTATAGAGATATTTCATGTTCTAGGCTGGGTCACCTTAATATTGTGAAGGAGTCAGTTCTTCCCAAATCTGTAAACTCAATGTACTTTCATTCTAAATTACAGCTGGATTTTTTTTAGGAACTTGTTATTTTGAAATTATATGTAAGAGTAAATATTCACAAATAGCTATTCCACTTTGAAAAAGAAGAGCAAAGAGGAAGACTTAGCCTAAGATCTAAAATATACATAAATCAATGCAGTAAGACATTGGCCAAAAAAACTATCAGATAGACCAATGGAACCAAATAGAAACTCAGACCCATAAATGCATGAAACCTTAATATCTGAAAGTGCACCACAAATTAATAGAAGAAAGAAGGACTACTTTTTATATGGCCTCAGGGAAAATTGGCTCATTATACAGAGAAATATAATGCTGTATTTCTATAATGCATCATATACAAATGGGAGCTTAGGCTTAATGAAATATCCAAGTGTGAAAAATTAAAACTCATATAATAGGAAAATATCTTTGTATTGTAGTGAGAGGAAGAGCTTCTTAAACAAAACAACAGCACAAAGCGTAATGCAAAAATTTTGATTAATTTAACTGTCGTAAAATTTTTAAATTCGATTTAATGAAGAACACCATGAATACATTTGAGATGAAGGGTGAGTAAAAGCTTTTAAAAGATCCTTTAAAGAGAATTTTTTAGTTCAAATATCATTGAAGTTCAATCCAGAATTGATGTCTCTGCAACTATTCAAACTCCATTTATAGCCCCAAAGCTTGGACATTTGATGAATACTTCAAAATGGCATATGGGCTAAAGCCTTAATGTGAAATATTCAATGACATTATGATTGTTTCTTTTCAATAGATTTTAAGAAGATCATTGGTGATTACAACTGAAAGAGAGGGAACTTTGAAAATACCTAAACCTATCTTACCAATTGACAAGAGAAAATGGACCCAAAGACATCAAATGATTTACCTAAAGTCAGAGACAGGCTTTTTAGTTTTGTCTTCTGATAGGACTTATAAATGCAAGGGCAAAATCTAAAAGTCTGCACGTTTAAATTTTAATACCTTAAGAAATCATTCCGCATGGAATTTTGTAAATTTGCTCAACCATTTGGCACCCTTCAAGTAACTAAGTTCCTTTCAGGATACCTTCAGAATGAACAAGAAATAAAAGGGAAATGGATTACCTCTTAATACCTCCGTCCACATTTTCCTCAATAAATGAATAAAATCACATTTTATTTAAATTTTAAAAGCAGCAGAGATAAATACAATATATTAGTGTAATCCCACAGACCCACGGACAAAAACAGAGTAACAACCTGCATAATGCACTGAGGGGAGCCTGAGGAGGCACTTTTGCTGTAAACTCAGTGATAGTTCTCCCTGCTGAGAGAGAGAATATTGCCTAAGAGACAATTTTTATAACCCTGGGAACCACTCTGCTGGATGCCCCAAAACTGTTGAAATTCCCTTCCTAAGGCCTCAGTAAATTTTCATCCAAATTTTGTAGATGGAATCATTTTCAATGAGAATACTCAATACTCAAGCATTCACAGTAAGAAAGTACCCTCTTAAGCTACATGCCCCGCCAATTGCCTCACAATCACCACCACTTACCCACTGAGCATAACCCCTACAGGCTCCACTTGAAGGCATCACTTGGGTCTTACTGTTAAATTATAGACCCAGTGGGTCTGTAATTGGTATCTAGCCATCACATAACATTAGCCCCTTTTACGTAGCTTGCACTTTTACACATATGGTGGTTGACTAATATGACAGAAATTCAACTATGTAATCAACTCTAGACATAAATGTTGGTCTAAAAGTAAAATTGTCTTATTATCTGACACCAGGAAAATATCTGCTGGTAGTATTTTTAAAGACATAAATCATTTTCACTCGAGAAAGTTTTAAAAATTAATGTTTGAAAGAATAGAAAAAGGTAAAAAGACGGAAATCATGGCAGTGATAGCATTTCTGAATCTTTTCAAAATCTCATATAAAAATGGCAGAATAATTAGAAAGATTAAAAACTCATAGACAGTATTTTCAAACAAACTAGCTGATAAGGTATCACCAGGAATCCCAAAATACATGTGGGTGGGGAAACATCACCAATAATTCTGAGATCTACATAGTATCAGCTTGTGAGAGAGAGCAGGAAAAAGCACTGGTATCTGGCGGACCAAAGAATGCCAAACTGGCCAAGGTGTTTCCCCTGAAAGGAAGACAGATGGAGTTGAGGGCATCAGCTGAAAAGTGCAAGGAGCTGCCCATTCCAATAAGAAATGAGGACAAGGTAAGAAAAGCAAAGGGGCTGCAGCAGCTCGGACCCTCTGGACTCTCAATTCATAGGGCTCTTTTCCAGAACGAGTTCTCACAATTCATAAAAACTGCTGGGTAAGAAATCAACGTTGAGCACGATGAGGGCAACAGAGATTCAGGAAATACAGGGTCCAGGATCCAGGAACAGAAACAAGAAATCACAGAAAGTAACCATCAAGTTCTTGAACGCTTTGCAGAACCCATACACAATGGAGCTATGTGAAGCTAGAAACGCCATACTGAACCCCACCCTCTTTTAAAAAGTTAAGATAATGCCCCAGAAAGATAAGCGACCAAAAATTATCAAAGCCACATGCCATAAAAAGTAACAAATGCCATAAAAAAAAAACGAAAAAAAGTGAATGAGGAGCAGAATAACATCCCTACAAAAGATATAATCATGCTAGAAAGACAGGCCCATGGAACAGGTCGAAGCCTTCTAATTCAAAACGACATAAAAGATATTAAGGTAAAACATATGAAAAAGATTAGAATTAGAAAAACACAGATGTAAGATTATAGTTCAATGAGGAATTTAAGTAAAAGAACATTTTATTTCAAATATGAAGACTAAACCAAAAGGAAATCAAGAATGAGTAAGTACGACATACAATACCCTAAATGAAATAGAAGGTGAACAGGGAGAAAATTTTTTCATAAAAATGAATAAAGGATTAAAAAGATTTGAGAGAAAGTGTCAAATACCTAAGCTATGCAAAGAAGATTTAACATATGGATAGTAAGAATTCCTGAGGAAACAAAACTAAACGAAAGAAGAATACTACAAACTATTTTTTAGGAAAACTTTACTACAATGATTTTTTTTTTTTACCTTTTGAAACTACATACTGAAAGAGCACACCACTTACATGAGAATATTAATCCAAAACAACCAGCACCAAGACATTTTAATAACATTATTAGACTTTAAATTTTTTTTAAAAATGGGTTTTTTTTATCATTTGGTCATGTAAACAAAAAGAGCCTATGAATTATAATGAAAAACAATTAGCTTATTACCATATATTCAGCATCAATGCTTTAAGCCAGAAGAAAATAGAGTGACATATTTTAAATTCTCAAGGAAAGATGTGAGGCAAGGATTTTATATCCAGCAAAGTTGACTTTCCACTATAAAGAGCAAAAGTTGTTATCAGCATGCAAGAACAGGGAATATTGTCTCCATGAGCCTTTCTGAGAAATCTCTAAAACAATAAACTTCGGATAATCAAAATAACTAGAAAGATATCGACATAAAGACTGCTGGTGAGCCTTAGGTATATAATTCGTACGATGAGACGACATGACGTTTAGAAGGGGGAGAGTATTATGTATTAACATCTATATGTTCAGATAATATACATATAGTTAAACTATGAAAAATGAGAGGCATGAAAGGGAAAATATAGGTGAAAATCGTTTAACCGTTTTTGGCAATTGTGTTAATGGTTGAGTGTGTTAGCATTGTTATTCTGAGACTTTTGTGTATGAAATGTGGGGTAAAGAAAAACAGTTATGGGACATTCTATTCTATAATTTCCTGGGTCCTTGAGAACTGAGTTTCCCTGTATAGAATGAAAGAGACAAGACCTAATATGGAGCAGATTAAGC
>NW_024340697.1:1255122-1266439 GCF_902729225.1 Pteropus medius
GAAAGAATCAAGCATTTATCCTACCTTTCCTATAGGAACTGTACCCTGGGTAGCCAAAGCCTGGGTGATAAGTATCTCTTTGTAAAAGTATTCAAATTAATAAATAACAAATCAGTAACACATGAGAATAGCACCATTTTGCAATCCCATTGAAATTAATGGATCAAGCCATTGAGAAACAATAGCCGTTAACATAATGAAAACAGAGAACCATTTGTCTCCTGAAGAAAGAACACACCATCCCCTTTGGTTTTTGTCAAAGGATTCAATCTGAGTCAGACCAAACTTCTGGAGCCAGTTTGTAGAAAATGTAGTAAACAGAGAAACATATTGACCTGTACCACAAGTATGCCAACAGCAAACCCCAGAATGTGTGAAATTCTATATGTCAAAAGAGGTAAATTGTAGAAAAAGAAGTAGATCGAAGGACCTGTATAATAAAAGAGACTTAAGAACCATATCGGTTTTTTAATGGACAAGATGAAGCTATAGACATATGCCCACTTGGAGAATAATGCCATAAAGAAATACAAGGAAGTGGTTACTATAAAACCTGAGGATAGTAGTTACTTTTAAAGGAAAAGAGAGTGTCGAGGGTGAATTTTAGAGGGTGACTGGCAAAGTTCTAGTTCTTGACCGAGTTCATAGTTAGAACCTTGTTCACATAATACACTAAGATACACATTTGGGGGGTTTCTGTATACATATTTCATTTCACAGCGATAATATTGAAAAAGTAATGTTTATACTCATATTACTATCCATTTTGGCACATTTTCATTACATTTCTTCTCATCAACCTACATTCTCTCTCTCTCTCTCTCTCTCTCTCTCTCTCTCTCTCTCTCTCTCTCTCTCACACACACACACACACACACACACACACACACACACACACACACACACACACATTACTTGCATCTACATCGCTGTGGAGATCCACCACCAACATGGATTTAAAGTCTTGCTCAACTTCCGGAGTGTAGAGCAGTAGAAACCTGGGTAGGTCGTATAGCTTATTGTCCATGAAATTTTGGTGATATTTGACTATTGATGGCATCTAAAAGTTTTTTATAAACCATTTCCATTGCAGAAATATAGGGGTTTGGTTCAATAGAGATTTTGAAAACAATGACAGGTTTCAAAATAGTGAGAATCGAAAGGCTTTCTTTTGTGGATTTTCCTGACAGACTTTGGATTCATAACAGTGGTACCTGTGACATGATCCCTGGGTTCTTTCGAGACCAGATTGTGAGAACATTTTTCCTTTAGCTTTTGCCTCCACGTAGACTGCATCTGATTTTTCTGCGTTTGGTAAGAATAACAATAAAATCTGAAAAGCCTGTCTGTCTTGAAGACAAGTCTAGACAAGTGATTAGGTTAAGTGCCCCAAACAGTTCACAATAGTAATATAAGGTGACATGCTAGAGAGGCATAAAGAATAATCCTATTATATTTACATGCAGATATTGCCCTTGGGGCTGGCCTAATTAGTCCCGTTAATCACCATAGCCCTTTTCAGGGCTAAGCTGGTGAAAAGCTAAACCTAATTAATACTCTCTACGGCCAAGCAGAGTTCCGGCTGTAGCAGTGCCTAGACTCACAGCTGTCAGGGAAATATTGCTGCATTATTTTTTCTTTCCTTCCATAATCTCGGCTCAACTCTCCTTTTCTTAGCTTCCAAAGATATAAGCAACTTGAGGACAAAAACTATGTCTCATTTATCTTTATAGGCTGTCTACCTATGCTTAGCACACTGAACTGCACAAAGCAGAGACAAGGTGTTACCCATTTGATACCTTTGTCGCAGGAAAGAAAAAAAACTGTCTGCAGGAGAAATATGCAACTAAACTTAAAATGTGCTTAGCTTTAGTTTTTTTTAATCGAAGTATAGTTTACATACAGTGAAATGCACAGACTTTAGGACTGTTGTCTGACAAGTTTCGATAAATGCATACTGCTGCGTAAGCCAGACACCTATCAGGATGCAGGGGCAGCATCCTGACCCCAGGATATCCCTTCGTGCCCCTTGCAGTCAGTCAGGCACAGGCCCCCAGAGGCAGCATCTGTGGTGAGCAATGTTCTCATAGATCTTCCAGGCCTATTCGGGAACTTCATTATACAAATGGAATGATACAGTATGGTTTTGGACTCTGTCACACAACATGGTGCTTTTGATATTCATCCATGTTGTGTGAATCAGCGATTTAGTCTTCTTTGTATCTGATTAGTAGCCTGTCGTACAAATATAATGCAATTTCTTTTTTATCTATTAGCTCGTTGATGAACACTTGGTCATTTCCAGTTTAAGGCTATAATGGGGAAAGCTGCTATGAACAGGTCATTTCTTTGAAAAGGTCATTTCGTGAACATATTTTCATTTCTTTTGAGTAAATACTGAGGAGTGGAATTGCTGGGTCATAGGGTTGGCGTATGTTTTACTTTATAAGAAACGGCAAAGCAGTTTTGTAAAGTCATATATTTTCACGTTCCCACAAAAACCGTATGCAAGTTCCAGTTGCTCAGCACCCTCTCCAAATGTTATTATGTGTAGTAGTATCTCAACATGTGTATATTTGTATTTTCCTGATGACTAAAGACATCAATCAAGTTTTCCTGTGCATTTTGGCCAATCATATATCTTCTTTTTGTGAATTTGTTTAAATCTTTAGCCCATTTTTATTTCTTTGTTGTCGTTGTTGACTTATAAGAGCTCTTTACAGATCTTGGATGTTAGATTTTTTATCTGATATATTTTATAAATATGTTTTCCCAGTCCGTAGCTTGCCTATTCATTTACTAAATAATTCATTTCTTTTGATGAGCAGAAGTTTTTAACTTTCATGAAGTACAGTTTATCAGAATTTTTTTGGTTAGTGCTTTCTGTGTCCTGTCTGAGGAATCTTTGCCTATCCAAATATCACAAAGATATTCTTCTGCTGTTTCCTTCTAGAAGCTTTATTGCTTTAACTTTTACAAATTCGGATTATGGTCTATCTTGGGTTAATTTTCTGCGTGTGATAAGATATAGTGGTCAAATTTCATTTCTTCCCACATGGATAACCAGTTGTTCTAGTACCATTTGTTGAAAAGACTATTCTTTCCCCCTTCGAAATACCTAGCACCTTTGTCAACAGTCAATTGGCCATAATGTGTGGGTCTGTTTGTGAAACTTTTATTCTGATCCATTGACTTATCTATTTTTATGCCACCACACTCACTTGATTATTGTTGATTTGTAGCAATTTTTAAAATCAGGGAGTGTGAATACTCTAAATTCGTACTTTTTAAAGATCATTTTGGCTAATCTAGATCTTTTTATATTTGCATACATGTTTTATTTTTTTATTTTTGTTATGGTGACACTGGTTAATGAAATCCAGCAAGTTTCAGCTGAACATTTTGATAGTAAGGCATGTACTGTGTGTTCATCACTGCCCATACTTAGATTTCTTTCTGTCACCACATTTTTGACCCCTTTTACCCCATCTACCACCCCACCTCCACCCTCTGGTCACCACTAGTCAATTGTCCATGTCCATGAGTCTCTGTTTGTTTGTCCTGTTCGTTTGTTGCTTTTAGGTTTGTATTCCAAAGATATTCCACATATAAGTAATATCATGTGGTTTTCAACTTTTTCTGTCTACCTTATTTCACTTAACATGGTTATCTCAAGGCCCAACCATGTTGTCGCAAATGGCAGTATTTCATCTCTTCTTATGGCTGAGTAATATTCCACTGTATATATGTACCATAGCTTCTTTATCCAATCATCTATTGTAGGACACTTCAGTTGCTCCCACTTCCTGGCCACTGTGAATAATGCTGCTATGAACATCGGTGTGCATACACGTTTTATAGTCAGCTTGGCAATTTTTACCTTGACAGTTAGAAATCTCTAGGATTTGTATTGGTATTGCATTGAATATATAGATAAATTTGAGAATTAAAATCTTAGCAACATTGACTCCTCCAGTTCATGAAATATCTATTTTATTATTTTTGCCTTAAGTAATCAATTACCTTTTAAATACATTAAGAAGTTGTTTTTTAAAAATCTTTCATATTTACTAACATTTATCACTTCTGGCACTCTTCATTACTTCAGGTAGATTCAAGTATTCATCTGTACTTAAGTTCTCTTCAGCTTTAAGAATTTTTATAATGCAAGTCTGCTATCGTGAATTCTCATAGCTTTTGTTTATCTGAAAATGTCTTTGTTTTTTTGTTGTTGTTTTTTTTTTCTTTTCCGAAGTAAGGTGTCTCTGGATATTAAATTCTCAGTAAAAAGTTTTGGCTTTTTGACACTTTATAATGTCATTCCATTATTTCTGGCTTACATTGTTTCTGATAAGATATCAGTCACTACTTTTATTATTGCTCCTGTGTGTGTAATGTGTCTTTTATCTCTGGCTGATTTTTAAATTTGTTCCTTACCTTTGGTCTTCAGAAATTTGATTAAAATTTCCCTGGATGTGGTTTTTATTGTTTATCCTGCTTGAGATTTTTTTTTTTACCTCCTCAGATCTGTGGGTTGATATTTTTCAACAAGTTTGAAATTTGGGGGACAATTATTTCTTTAAATATTTGTTCTGTGACCAATCATCTATTGTAGGACACTCTCTCTTCTCTTTTTTAATTAAAAGTACATCTTGTTATATTTCCTGGTGTTGTTACACAGGTCAATACCTGTGCAATAGGTATTTTATTTGTCAGTCTTATTTTTTGCTTAGTGGTTTAGTTTGGATAGTTTCTAGTGACCTGTTTTCAAAAGCATTGATTTTCTTCTTCTGCAGTTAAACCCATCTAGTAAATTTTTCATTTCAGATGTTTTACATTTTAATTCTACAGTTTCTATTTATATCTTTCTTATAGTTTGATCTTTATCTGCTAAGACTTCCCACATGTTCTCTCGCTGTGTCCATTTTTTCCTTAATATTACTATTTATAATAGATGATTTTTAACCCTTCCCCACTAATTCCAATATCTATATGATCTCTGGATTTTCCTCCTGGTTATGTTTCCCACTGAGCTGATTATTCACACATACTATAACTCTTCTTAATGAATGCTTGCCATCACATATGCTTTGTTTTTGAAAGACTAGATTTGGTTGTCTTCTTATAAAGAGTGGTGGATTTTATTTTGGCTGGAAGATGGTTTCTGCTAGATCAGCTTGAACCCGTTGAAGCTTGGTTTTAGACTTGCTTAGGGTAGGTCAATAGTAGCCCTTCCTCTGGGACTAGAGTACCCTATCCCCAGGCATGACCTTTCTAGGGTCTCAACTGAACAACCAAGGTATTAAGTGACATCTCTTCATTTGGGCCAATTGGACCTCTTGTGTCTCTTTCATCTCCCACATTCCCAGCATAGTCTTGCTCTATGCCTATAAAGCTTGTATTTGACCAAAGACTCAATGGATCACCTATGTAGATTTCTAATACTCTTATTTTGCTCAAGTCCCACTCTCCAGTAAATTCCAGCCAAGTTAGCAATCCAGAAACCTGATCTCAGTTTCCTGAGCACAGTGAGACTGCTATTCTGTTTGGGTTACTTCTCTGTGCTATAGTTTAGAAAGTTCGCTCAAGGAGAAAGCAGAGCAAATATGGAGCTTATTTCATGTATCTCCCCTCAAACATCAAAACGCTGCTTTGTCTACTGCCTGAAACCAGATTCTCCTTGTATTTTCTCCAGTTTGATAGTTGTTTATGATGGAAATGTAAATCTAATCACCATAATCTCAAAACCAGAGTCTTTAATTTTTTATGCTTTAATATTGTCTAAGATTTCCTTAAAGGTATATCTGAAGACCTTCGTCAATTAATTCTGGTATCTTTAATGTGGTTGTCTACTTCATGTATTTTAGGTCATAGACATCCTTGAAAATCCAATGCAAACTTTGGAAACTTTCTTCAGAAAAATGTGTATGGTCCCATCTTTCAGGCAATTCTAGAGATTTCTTTGATCCCTTGAAGCTCAGCTATGAACAGTCGCTATCACCAGACTAAAAATTAAGAAACCCTGCTCAATATCCTTTCTCCAACTATTATGTTTGGGTTTTTATCATTCAGCATTTTTTATGTATGGACATGCATATCTGCCAATAATTTTAATAGTATTTAATTTTTTTAAATTTTCAATTACAGTTGACATTCAATATTATTTTATATTACTTTCAGGTATACAGCATAGTGGTTAGAAATCTATATAATTTACAAAGTGATCCCCCAATAAGTCTTGTTTTTTTTTGTTTTGTTTCTAAAAATGGAAACAAGTTGATAATACTAACATAGAAAGTTTAAATAAATTTTACAGAAAGTAAACAGATTTGGATACCTGAGCAAATATATATCTATGCACACCTCAGCTGGTTTATGATTCACTTTCTGAACTTAGTAAAATGTTTCAAATCTTTCAAAGTCTTTTCATAAGTGATCCTAAACTTTATATCCACCGTACTGGGCCTTTGCTTCCACTAACTTTATGTGTGAAAATTTATCCACCGATTGTGGTATGGAAATCAATTGCATTTATGGTAAAAATGGTTGGTCATTATATAGTTAACCTATTCAATCATGTGCTTATGAGTTCTCCTGTGAATAAGAAAGAGAAATGCACCAATAAAATACAGTTAAAAACTGTACAACAGAATCTCACCTTGTCTTCACATGGGTTTCTTCAGAAGCCGACTGTGAGATAAGGATGTAAAAACAAGAAACGTATTTCAGAGGTAGTCTCAGGGAACATTTGAAGGGGACAGAAAAGTGAAATGGGAAAGAGAAGAAAGCCAAGAAAAGGATTATGGTGAAGCAAGTTACTATTTTGGAAAACTGGAATTTAATCCCACTAGGGATCTCTGGGAACCAGTAGAAAACATACACCTCAGATGTGTCACATCCAAAGGACTGGGTTATCTGTCTACAAATTCCCATCAGATATTGGTTGAGAGTAGCACCCAGAGTGTGTTCATCCTCTGGCATATCTGGACTACTATATGTGGGAATTCGGAAGAGATTCAGTGGCCAGAGAGATCCTTGAAATATCAAGCGCTAGCAGTTACATATAAATTCTAGACTGACACATGCAGTTAGAAAACATGTTTTTGGTTAATGATAATGGAACAAGATCATTTTTATTATGTGCCTGTAACTTTGTACCTGATGATGAGGGGGTGTGTGTGTGTGTGTGTGTGACAGGGATGAGGCGGTGGTAGTGAATATTATATAACTCCCAAACTGCTGAATAATGTCTCTCTAAAGCAAATATGAAGCTACCAAGTAGTGTCAGGTGTTATCAAAATATATTAATATTTTTTAAGTAAGAAAAAGAAAGTGAAGTTGTCAGACACATACATTAGTGCTGAGGGGATGTGAGTGGAGCACTAACAGCAGCTACTATCTCCTTCAAACAAAAATGATAACTAAGCTCTGGTGACAGAGTAAATAACAACTCCCCCTTCCTGCATTTTATATAGTTTCATTTTTTCTGCAGGAAGACGGATGCCTCGCTCGGAATCCCAAAGACTTGGTATCTGTCAAACAACAGACGCTCCTTAATATGTCGTGTTCAGAAAATAACATTCAAGTTTGCTTGATTTGCTTTGGTTTTACGGTACTTCCCTCTGGTTATGGCAGCGAGAGCATCATCAAAACATGTTTTAATAATAAACAAATAGAGTCCCTGCCAAACATAATTAATTTTCTCTCATATAAATTTTTAAATTTTTTTTTCCTTTTGTGATGCCACCATAGGCTTCCACATAATAAAGAAAATAAACATAGTCTTGCTTGAGACTGCTTTACTTCATCTTTTAAACTGAAATCTAGAGTAACTTCAGGGGCAAAGTATTTTCCTGGTATGCTTTTTTCAAAATAGCTACCTAAAAATGGCTAATGTTCTTTGAGAGCCAGGCTCTGTTCTAAGTCCTTTACATATAGTAATTTAAGATTCATACAGCACTGGAAGTATGTGCTATCATGTCATATATTATAATTAATAATAAGGAGGCAAATAAAAATTATTTTCCTTAACTAAGGCCACAGAAATGATAAGTAGAAAATTGTGGACGTGAACCCCTCCTAACGACTTCAGCATGTTATTTCTCATCTGAACCTCAACTAACATGAAATGACTTTATCATCCAACCATGTAAGTCCAGAGATGACTTTCTTTCTCTTCTTAAACTTTTTCCAGACTTAGATTCCAGCTGGGTTTTTTGTGAACTCCTCCTGAGAAATGAGTCACTTTAGAATCTTCATGTTCCTCTTGGTAAAGGCTATTCCCACAGATATTCAGCAGACCAAAGCAATATGCTATAAACAGAGGTCAACAAACTCCCTATAAAGGATCAGATAGTAAATATTTTTAGCTTTATCCGCCATATGTAGCCCCAAAACAGCCATAGACAATACATAAATGACTGGGCATGGCTGTGTGCAAATAAAACTTTATTGACAAACATCAGTGGCAGGTTAGATTTTGCCTACAGGCTTTTTGCCAACACTTGCTCTAAAACTATAGAAAGCCATTACATTCCCCGTCATTAGCTGACTATGAGTTCCACTTTCAGAAGACTTTGAATATGTGAAGCCATTATTACACAATTTATAAGAAAAACTCATGAATTTAAAGCTCTATGGGACTTTGAGGTGCCCTTGTTTAATGAGGTAAATATGAAAGATATTCTTGCTTGATTTTATTTCAATGTATAGGCTTTTTTTCAGTGTCCCCTGAGCTTTGTTTATAAATGTTATTAGTGAAGGGAAGATAGTGAGAATTAGAGAGACACTATTGAGGGAAAATGAATGCTTTCCTTGTTAAAATTAGACATAGCCTCACGAAGTTCATTAAAGGTCTTCAAATTACTTAAATGGGGAAACCAGTGTTAAAGCATTAAGATCAAGTAAGAATGCCCATAAGACAAACGTTGCTTTTTCATGCAGGTTAGAAAAGAAAAAGAATTCCATTTATCAAAATTTAATTTTTATTCATATTTCTTACAATAAAATCAGGTGAATATATAGGCACTCTTTGGAGATAACCAAGTGACATAAGTATGCCTAATTTAAGATATTTTTTATACTCTGGAAAACAACCTAGACGTGGAGGAAAATTGACTCAATTACATGTTATAAGTTATAATTGTAGCATCCTTAACTAAAAGAGACCATAGCATTAGCTATTGTGATTCTTTCATTTTACAGATAGGAACCTGAGGCTCAAGGTGTTCAATGTCATGCTGAAGGTCACTCAGTTAGAAGCAAAGCTGGGGTAGAACTCCCATGCATCGAGAAGAGTCATATTTCCATTTTAGAGGCAGAAGGGTCCAATCCCAGTTGTGCTACTTATAATTTTATAACTTCAGGGAAGTTACTTAAACTTCTTTAGCTTCCATTGCATTATTTGTACACTGGGGATGATTACTGACCAATTAAGGTTTTATAATGATTAAATGAATTATCATGCATAAAACCCCAGGTACTTAGTAGTTGCTCAATAAATGATAGCTGTAATAGTCCATTTGATAATTATTAATTGAGAACTTACTTTATGGTCAGCCCTACATCACAGAATGGGGATCCAAAGACAAATAAGACAAAATCTTTATCTTAGAAGTGCTCATAGGAAACAGACACATGAACAAATAATTTGTACTATAATCTATCTTAAGTGCCATAATCGAGAGATGCACAAGGTGCTATTAGAATACAGATGATGGAACATTTAGAACTGTACTGTCCAATCTAGTGATGGGACAGAGGGGAGGGTGTTTAGCGGGCTGGGAGAATGGGGTGAAGAGTTAAAGAAGTACAAATTAGTAGTTGATAGATGGTCACGGGAATGGGGAGCACGGCATAGGGAATGCAGTCAGCATTAATGGAATGACTAAGTGGAGAGCCAGAGGAGAGAAAGAACAATTAGGGGGATCATTTTATAAACTATATAAATGTCTAACCAATGTCCTATATACTTGAAACTAATAAAATAAAAAAAAAAGAACTGTACTGTCTAATTCAGTATCTATTAGCTATATGTAGCTATTAGGCAGTTGAAATGTGGCTAATTCAAATTGAGATGTGCCGTAAATGTAAAATACACACAGATTTTGAAGACGTAATACACACCGAAAAAAGAATGTAAAATATTTCATAAATAACTTTCTATGTTGAGTATCTATTGAAATGAAGAATTTAGATAAATGAGGCAAAACCCTGTCCTTCAAGCATTCCAAGTCTGAAAAAGACAGACAAACACGTATTATAATGCAATCTAGGAAGAACAATATTAGAGACACACACATGAGGGAAAAGCTGTGGACATATTTCTTACATGATTTGTCATTTCAGCTAGATGTGAAAGCTGAGTGGTTCTTCCCGTGAAGGAGGGAGGAAGAGCACTCTCGCTATCCAAATGGAACAAGTGAAAATAAAGGCATGGCAGCGTTCTGCAAAGAATAAGCAGTTGTTTCTTTTGCCAGTTTTTCAGGATGCCCTTCAACCCAATGTGAAGAAGAACTTCGTGTTCTTTACAATTCTCTTCCATAGTTTAGTTATTCAAACAATATTTATTCAGCACCTAACAATATAGTAGCTAGAAGTTACTGAGTTCTTATAATGTGTCAGACACAAAGTACTTTGCATTTAATCTTCAAAATAACCCAATGAGATAGGGAAATGTATCCCCCTATTTTATATATGAGGAAACTGAAGACTGCAAAGATTAAGTAACTTGCCCGAAATCGTGCAATTAGAAACAGGAAGAGACTGCTTTGGATGACTGATCTGCCTGACATCGAATCCTGTGCCCTTAACCCCGTGAAGATGCTGCCTGCCTGCCTGCCTAAACTCTCCCAGGAGGCCTTTAAGAGTAAAAAAGCAGAAAGGTCACAGCACAGCCAGAGGCCATAGCTCCAAGTGTGGTGACCCGGGATGTGACAGCCAGCTCTCATCCTAAAAGCAGCTTAATGGAAAGCACATTTTGAAAGAGCTGAAGGCTCAACAGGGAACTTTCTGTGGAGATATTTAGAGTTGCCAGAAATGGCCCTGGAGGGTAGAACTCCAGAGAGTGGCCAACAGAAGCAGTTGGGAGCTGCCATCAGGAGAGCTGCCCCCACCAGGAGGAGATGTTCCTGGAAGCCACTGTGACCAGAGATTCAGGGAGCCACCATCATCAGAGATGGCTACTGAGGCTACTGCTAATAGAAGGGCAGTCTAGGGAGAAGTAATCAAAGGTTTCCTCACCTCTCTGCCATCTTGAAAGAAAACTCTTTTGACATCAAGGCAACTAACTGACTCCATTGAGGTTTTACTAATCTTC
>NW_024340697.1:1266516-1276532 GCF_902729225.1 Pteropus medius
AAAAAAAAAGAGAGAAAAGAAGAGTGTGTGTCCGAGAAAGAGAGAACTGAACTATAACACAGCTTGTAAGTTTCTGGTGGAGGTTAAGCCTTTCAAGGGAAGTACAGGGTTACATATTGTAGGGGAGGAAAAATAATTTCCTCTACTTTTCTAGCTTCTTGGCTGAGACCACCCTGTAATCAAAGACAGATTAACAGGAGAAAAACAAATTTTGTACGCACATATGTACGTACAAGAGCCCCACAAAGATTTGAGATGGGAGCGATATTTAAAATATATATGAAACTCATACAACTCAATAACAAAAAAGTAAACAATCTGACTGAAAAACGGACAGAGGTCATCAACAGACATTTTTCCAGAGAAGACATATACATAGCCAACAGACATATGAAAAAATATTCAATGTCAGTATCATCAGGGAAATACAAATTAGAACCACAATGAGATATCACTTCACACCAATAAGAATGGCTATTATCAAAAAGTCAACAAATAACATGTGTTGGCGATGATGTGGAGAAAAGGAAACCCTTGTGCACTGTTGGTGGGACTGCAAACTGGTAAAACCCCTATGGAAAAGTATGGAGATTCCTCATAAAACTAAAAATAGATATACCATACAACCCAGAAATTCTACTTCTGGGTATTTATCCAAAGAAAATAAGAACACTAATTTGAAAAGGTATTTGCACCCCCATGTTCACTACAGCGTTATTTACAACAGCCAAGATATAGAAGCAACTTAGGGTTCATTAATAGATGAATGGATAAAGAAGGTGTGGTATATATGTATATAATGGAATATATATTCAGTAATAAAAAAATGAAATCTTACCATTTGCGACAACACAGATGAATCTGGAAGGTATTATGCTAAGTGAAATAAGTCAGAGAGAGAAAGACAGATACTGTATATGTGGAATCTAAAAACAAAACAAATAAGCAAAACAAAAACAGACTCATAGAAATAGACACCAAGGGGATGGTTACCAGAGGTGGGGGGCAGGTGGGAGATGGGTGAAAGGAGAAGGGGAATATAGTCCATAATATAGCACTAAGTGTACACAGTGATAGATGATTACTAGAATTAATAGGGTGATTACATTGTAAGGTATAAAGATGTCGAATCACTATACTGTACCCCTGAAACTAATATAAGCAACATAAGGTTGTATACTAACCATACGTAAATCTTTTTAAATTTTTTAATTTAATAATTTTTTTAAAAGACAGCCAGGTGATTGAGGCTGATATACCATCCTGAGTTAAGTAAAGAGACAGGGGTCTTGGGATTCTAAGGGGAGGAAGAAATTTCACAGGAAGGTGAGAAGAGGAAATATATGGTAAAGTTTGCTCTACCATTTGGAAAGTTTCTCAGTTATAAAAATTGATCTCTTGTGGTCCACGTATACAATGGAATATTACTCAACCATAAGCAAAGATGAAATTAGCAACAACATGGCTGGATCTTGAGATTATCATGCTGAGTGAAATATGTCAGACAAAAAAAGTAGAGAACTGTATGATTTCACTCATATGAGGGATATAAAACTGAAAGCAACAAACAAACACATAGACACAGACAACAGTTTAGTGGTTACCAGAAGAAAAGGAGGGAGAAGGTAAATATGGGTAAAGTGGGTGAAATACATGGTGACAGAAGGAGATTTGACTTTGGGTGGTGAACATGTGATATACAGGTGATGTATTATTGAATTGTATACTTGAAACCTATATAATTTTATTAACCAATGTCACTCCAATAAAATTAATTTTAAAGTCTCTGATGACAGCTCTGTTTCTTATAGTGGCCCCCTTTCTAAATTCTTTTTAGGCAGTTAAGAGCGAGGTAAAAAGCTTTTCCTGAGTCTGCTGGGCCTTGATTGGCTTCAGCTCCACATGCCAAAGTGGCATAATTTGGGGTGGCACACATTCTGCTATCCTTCAATATCTATGGCATGTATAGAAATAATCTATTCTACAAAATAATAAACCAAATAAATAATAAATTTTACTCCATGCTATGCTAGTTTCACTTTTAGATATAACTTCTGGAATTTGGGGTCTCCATATTACTAAATGGTGACCAAAGTTTTGTCACATTGGGAATCAGAGCCTTCAGAAGTTTAGCACATTTGACTACACTTGTGCCCGGGATGTATAGAGTAGGAACTGAGCCTCACAGGAGGTTGCCTGGCCCAAATTCCAGCTTTTTCCACCCAATAGCCATGCAATAATTTACAGTTACTCCTCACTTTTCTGAGAGCAGAGATTTTGTCTGTTATATTCTCTACTGAATTTCCAATGTCTAGAATATGCCTAGCACATAGTCGTTACTCAATAAAAATCTGTTCAATTAAATTGAATAATCATCAAAATCAATTCTTGTCAGACGTTTATTAGGTATTCTGTATAGTGTGGTACATTGATATTGGAAAACTCAAAATTAATGTAAAAGAATTCTAGCAGACTTTTATCCAGAATCTACAAAGAACTCTTACAACTTAATAAGACAAATAACCCAATTAAAACATGGGCAAAAGATTTGAATAGGCATTTTACCAGAGATGATATACAAATGGTTACTAAACACATGAAAAGATGCTCAACATCATTAGCCATTAGGGAAGTACAAATTCAAACCACAGTGAGATACCACTTAACACCCACTACAGTCGCTAGAACAGCTATAATCAAGACAACAGACGATAACAAGTGTGAAGAAACAAACTCTCAAGCATGCTGATAGACCCGTAAAATGAGACTGCCTTTTGGAAAATAGTCTTTTAGCATCTTGAAAAGTTAAACATATATCTACCATACACCCCAACAATTCCACTCCTAAGTACCTACCGAAGAGAAGTGAAAATATATGTCCACACAAAGACTTCTGTACTGTGGGGGTTATAATATAAGCCCCACTGATAGTTGAAT
The DNA here is from genome assembly GCF_902729225.1 of Pteropus medius. Classification (NCBI taxonomy): domain Eukaryota; kingdom Metazoa; phylum Chordata; class Mammalia; order Chiroptera; family Pteropodidae; genus Pteropus; species Pteropus medius. Next base: position 1,269,454 of record NW_024340697.1, read on the forward strand.
CAACTGATGCTTGAGTAAGTTCAGTCACTTTTCCAAGGTTACTCAAGAGTACAGCTAATATTTTAAGCTAATATCATCTGGTTCCAAAGACTATGTTTTTCACTCATTGCACCACACTGTTCCCCAGATGTGTACAGATTGTTAAAGCACTTTTTATTAAAAATAAAATATATTCACACCGAAAAAAAAAAACAACAATCCAATTAAAAAACGGGCAAAGGACCTGAATAGTCATTTCTCCAAAGAGGACATACAGCCGGCCAATAGATATATGAAAAGATGCTCAGTGTCACTAATCATCAGAGAAATACAAATTAAAACCACAATTAGATATCACCTCACACCTGGCAGAATGACTATCATCCATAAATCAACAAACAACAAGTGTTGGAGAGGATGTGGAGAAAAGGGACCTTTGTTCACTGTTGGTGGGATTGTAAATTGGTGCAACCACTATGGAAAATAGTATGGAAATTCCTCAAAAAATTAAAAATAGAACTTCCTTATGACCCAGCAATTGTACTTCTGGATGTTTATCCAAAGAAAACCAAAATACTAATTCAGAAAGATATTTGCATTCCTATGTTTACTGCAGCAATATTTACAGTAGCCAAGATAGAAGCAACGTAAGTGTCCATCGGTAGATAACTAGATAAAAAAAGAGGTGGTACATATATGCAATGGAATATTACTCAGCCACAAAAACATGAAATCGTACCACATGCAACAATGTGGATGGATCTAGAGGATATTATGCTGAATGAAAAGTCAGACAGAGAAAGGTAAAAACTATGCAATTTGACTTATATATGGCATTCAAAGAACAAAATAAATGAACAAACAAAACAGAAACAGACTCATAGATACAGAGAACAAACTGATGGTTGCCAAATGGGAGAGGGTTCGGGATGCTGGCTGAAAAAGCTGAAGGGATTAAGAAGTACAAATTGGTAGTTACAAAATAGTCTCAGGAATGTAAAGAACAGCATAGGGAATATAGTCAATCATATTGTAATAACTATGTATAGTGCCAGGTGGGCACTAGACTAATCGGGGGATCACTTCATAAATTATATAAATGTCTCACCACTATGCTGTACACTGGAAACTAATATAAAATAATATTGAATATCAACTCTAATTGAAAAAATTAAAAAACTGGGATCCAAACTAAATATATACATATTTTTTTTCAAAACTGACAGTAATGAGGATGAGAGATAAAATGCTACTTAAGGTTGGTCTTTTATTCCATAAAGTTATATATTGTACCAGTTTTGATAACCTCTCTGTATTTTCATTTCCTCATCTGTAAAATAGAGATACTAATAGCAACTAATTCATAAAATTATTTTAAACATTAATGGATGAGGTACTACAAGATTAAGTATGTAGCAAAGTGCCCCACCCATGGAAATGCTCTCTACTTGTTATCTATCATTCTAAGTGTCATAATAATAAATATTAGTATTTTAAATTATTTCTTCATAGAAGTTGAGGAAAGGAAAACAAGTATCAGCTAATATATGGGAAATCTCAAGAATATGTTGCGTATTTACTTTAGAGATTATGGGAAAGTTATAATAGATGCTTTGATGATCTTACATTGGATACAGGAAAACTGCAAACATGCTGGATATGCTTAGGTAGAGAATGTACTCTCGAATAAATTAATTTGGGATTATGCCATATTAGTCAGCATAATATGGCCACAAAAATGATTTACTTCCCAGTATTGCTAAAATTTGTCTTCTTAAGCAAAATAAAGCAGTTAAGCACCAGTAATTACAGTTCTGGGTTTCTCAAGTGGATTTTACAAAAACTGAACCAATGAGAAGTAGGCTCTCAATTCTGCTTTAATAGTCATGGCAAAGACCCTGCCCTGCTCTGGAGGACGGGAGCAGCGGCTGGGTTAAGAAGGAGGAGGGGCAACATGACTTGAGAGCTTAGCCCCGGTTAGAGGCTGGGACTACTTTGGGTGAGACCTGTGGGATGTGACCTATTTGTAAACTTGAGGCTGGGTCATCTAGATGCCTCCAAAAGAGTTATCAACATCACGGCCACTTGCCAGCCACATCCATCCAGAAAGAGAAAGAGCAGGCCAGAATATTGCTGCCCCTTGGGATCAGAACTGGAAGAAGGAGCATGTATAAGTTCACGAGGGCTGTTATAACATGATGGCCAAAGCTTAAAGAACAGAAATTTATTTCCCTCACAGTTCTAGAGGCTGGAAATCCCAGATAAGTGCTGCTGGCAGAGCCGGTTTCTTCTGAGGCCTCTCTTCTTGGTTTGTAGGTGGCCTACTTCTTGCTTCCCCTTCACTGGTCATCCCCCTGGGAGTGTGCATCCTGATGTCTCTCTGTCCTAATCTCTTCTCGTAAGGATACCAGTCACATTGGATTAGAGCCCATCCAACAGCCTCATTTTAACTTAATCACTTTAAAGGCCCTGTCTCCAAATGTAGTCACATTCTAAGGTACTCCTAGGCCAATATATTAAATATATAAAATATTTTTCCTTAATGAGTTAAATCAGTCTTGTCAATTGGAAATTTGGTTTTTATGTTAAGATTGAACCTAGAGGGATCATAATTTCTGTCTGGCATGTAGTCGACAGCTATATTCTACATGAAATAGACTAGAAGGTGGCCAAAGCATCAATTCTCCTATAAAGTCATGTAAGAGGACCAGGAAAGATGTCATAAAGTATATTTTCTGTGAATCAATATCATTTCTGAAGGAAAGGACTTTACCAGAAATATATACTATGCTCTCAGCATTGCCTAAGAAAAACAATTGAGATATATGTATGTGGTTGTATGTGTGTGTATATATATATATATATATATATATATATATATATATATTTATATAGTGTGTGTTTATATATATATATGGCTCAGTGTGTGTGTTGTGTATATATATATACAAATCTTTGAGATATATATATACATATATGTGTATATGTATATATATGTCATTAATATTATGAATATGTATATGTATATGTAGTATTGTGTATGTATATACATATACATGAATATATATATGTGTGTGTGTGTGTGTGGCTTTTGTGTTGGTGTGTGGTATTAGCTGTATCTTTGCAAGGACAGAGGTACTAGTAGGGAAGCCATGGTATTCTGGGCCAAAGGCCCCAAGCCAATTGTGCTTAAATGATGCACTTGAGGCTTCCCTTTGAAAAGCCGAGTGCCATCATTGGTCATTCTCTAGCTGAATGGACAAGGTGCCCCAAGGCATCTCCCAAACACGTTTTCATTTATACTTTAAAGATAAAAGGTAGCAGCTCCTTCTAACATATTAGATCAAGAATGCTGGACAAACATAGAGAACAGAGGACAACAATAAGACTACATTTATCTACTTCTATGCTAGGCAACTGGCTTCACAACATCGGTTCCCTGCTCCAGCAAAGCCTCCATGTCCAGTAATAATAAGAATAACAAGAACAACAAGAATAATGGCAGCTAATATTCACTGGGAGCTTACCTTGCATTGGACATTGTTCTAGGTGCCTTATGTATACTACCTTATTGGATCATCATCATCATCCTGGGAAGCTAGTTACCATTATTAATGTCAGCATCCCATTTGGCAGATGGGAAAAGTCAGGACAGAGGGGTGAAGTAACTTGAACAAGGTCACAGAACTACTAAGTGACAGAGCTTAGAGTCAGACTGAGCCAGTGTGGCTCTGGCATTCATTCATGTGTATGCTACTCTATACTACCCGGCCAAAGCATGTTACCTCCCAGGACTTCCCTTCCAGCTGCACCCCTTAACCCCACCTCCTCTACTTCTGCCCTCTTTAGCAGCAAATAAATGATTCTCTAGCCAGCTTCCTTGTAGGTTTATTTTTAAAATAGTGTATTTGGCTGTCAGTCATGTCAATTAAAAACATGAAAGTTGGCCACGTTTTCCTCTTTGTGATGCTTATGTACTTGTCTTCCTCCACTGGATTTAAATCCCTTCTGAGAATGTGGATCATTCAACAAAGTGAGCAATCATGTATTGAGAGGAGCCTACTTTGACTGGTTTCACTTTCTGAGCTTTCACAAGTCCCATTGCCAGGCAATGTACTGGGCAATTAGTAAGGAGAGATAATGCAAAAAACAAATAAGCATAGTCTCTGTAAAGAGCTGACATTCTAATCACAGTATTTCTCAACGCTGGCTGCACATTCGAATCACCTGCAGGGAGCTTCAGCATAGATACCAATGCTCTCTCACCCCTCCCCCCAAGACCTTTTGAGTGAGAATCTCTGGAGGTGAGGCCAGGACCGTGGTAGTTTATCCGGAGTTCCCCCTGGTGACTCAAATAAGCAGACTGAACTTGCCTATCACTGCAGAGAGGCGTACATGTAAATGGGTAATTATAAGGCACTGTGGTTAGGGTAAAAGCAGAGCACTATAAATAGCAGAAAGACAGAGCCACTGCTTCTGACCAGGGACCCTGCAGAGACCTTCGAAGAGTAGGAGACACTAGCCTGGTCTAATTGGATGAGCAAATGCTCGCAGGATAGAAGGAGGCGGGGAGGCTTGGCTATTCCAGGCAGACTGAAGTCCAAGCACAAAGACAGAGTTAGGGAAAAGGAAGATGCATTTTGAAAACAAATACGGTTCTCCATGGCTACACAGTAGGTAGGTGTCGGCAGGGCAGGAGCCAGATCATTAATGGCCTTGGGTGCCATGCTGGGTGCTGCACTTTAATCCTGCAAGTGAGGGTCCTGGCTGCTGTAGCCTAGCCTTAAACCAATACCCTTCTTCCCTTATCAGGTAAAAGAGGCCTTGATATTTTTCTACAGGAATTTTACTATAGAAATGAGGGAGAAAGAATAGAAATAAAACCAAAGAAAATCAAAGGCATAGAAACTAAATAATCTTTGCTATATAATTAATGTATGGGACACATATTCGTCACATGTAAAAAGCTCTCGGGTAGAAGCCCTGATTAAGTAAGGACCCTATCTTCCCTTCTTTCCCATGAGCACCTTTGAGCTCATGTTAACCTCCAGAGAGGTTCTTCATCTGATATCAGTTCTCCTGCGAAGGAGGAGACGATATCAGGATTCTCCTACTTACGTAACGTGGAATGCTTCTAAATCTCATGTATCAAGGACAGAAGATGCTCTAAGCCTTCTACCTGGATGTGGGGGTCCAATTTTTCCCTGTTCCCCAAGTGCTTTAGTAAATCTCTCCATGGAAGATGTGGGCCCTATAAAAGTCTAATTCTTAAACTTTAGCAATAGGATTATTTTGTACCATCAGTAGTATCAAGAAACTATATTAAAGATGATCATTCACTAGTTGTATGACTTAACTACAAGTCATTTCACCTCTTTGAGTCTCACATTTCTCAGCGGCATCATAAGAGGTTATACTCACTTCCTACAAGCTCTAAGATTCTGTCACTTCTATGGATTCTGAATTTTTTGCAGCCCTAAAGTTTGGTGATCAGAATCACTTCTGATGCTAACTCACCATGATTCCTCTGACAGCCCATGAAAGCTATTTTACACTTTGACACCCCCCACCCCAGAGAAATCAGCTTAAAATGTTTTTCTTTGACAAAAATGTGGGCTTAGTACTTAAAAATGCTGTCAGGTTGCATGCAGTTTGATGAAGCTGCTTAAGAAATCTGTCAATAGCATCCTGGGTTAAATTGTTGAGCAAGCAAACCAATCCTCTACTAATGTAGTTGAATATTTTCTGACAGCCTGCGATAGCTTCTTTAGCTCTTTATGTTCTAGAGATAGCTTCTTAAAGAGGGGTGAGTCTTTATGCATTAAAGAACATCAAATGTGGTTCAGTCACTTAGATTTCAAGGGCATTCTATGCAAGGCTGCTCTAGGTCTCTGTTGGAATGTCCAGAGACACTCTGCTATGTTTTATTCCAAATAAAACTATTCTGTTTCTTCCTAGAAGATTAAGGTTAATTCCTGTCTGAATATTTGCATTTCACTGAGAAGTTGTAAAGCCATGGCTTTGAATACACAAAATTAAAATAAATTACTCAGTACCTGTTTTGAGCGTTTCAGTCTCTTACCATGTCAGAGCTTCATACCCTACCTCTTCTATTCTAAGAACTAGCCCAACTGTTTTCATTAACAGTGTAGAATTGGAATCCCAATAACAAACTCAGGTAGTTATTGGTCATACTTTACCCACACTCTATAAGTGTGAACATATTGTTCAGCTCTGATTGCTTCCAAAATGACGTCATTACTTTTATTAAAGTGTTTATGATTGTTCCATGTTCATGTAAATGTTCTATTTCTCTGTTACTCAAAGAATGGTTTATGGACCATCAGTACCAGCATTACCTGGGACTTTATGTGAAATAGAGAATCTAAAGCCTCGCTCAAGACCTGCTGATTCATAATCTACACTTTAACGAGATATCCAGGTGACTTGTAAGCATTAAAGTTTGAGAAGCGCTCACTTAGAGTATAAACTTTGGAGTCAGACTGGCTGTGTGACTAGGCAACGAAAGTAAAACTTGACATTTACTGAGGGTTTAGTGGTACCAGAACTGTGCCCAGGTCATCTGAATTTAATAACACTTCTGAGCCCTTGTTCTTTTTTCTGTAGAACAGAAAACAAAGATAAAGATACTTACCTCATATGGCAAATGGCACCACAAAACTGTTTCATTCTAAAACTGAGCATCGCCCTTTATTCCTTCCTTTCCCCCACCTTCATCCAGCCCTGACTGCCCTACCTGCAAACTCTCTCGAGTTCTTTTATTTCTCTCCATCTGTACAGTCAACAACTTAATCATCATTCCCCTTGCCTCTTGCCTTGTCTCCATGAACCATCCATCTCAACCCAATCCATTCCTCACATAACATTAAAATATATATGATTAAAAACTTTAAACATAAAATGCCATAGAAGTAACCTATAATAAAAGCTGATTTGTAAGATGTAATAATTTCCAGGTATAAGCAAAATAACCTGAGTGTGACCTCAGAGATACAAATTTGATGCAGTTCTCTTGGATTCTAGGAAAGAGGAGCCCAAATTAGAAGAATCTACACATGTAACTCCAGCCTCTCCAGGCA
>NW_024340697.1:1276888-1284990 GCF_902729225.1 Pteropus medius
ATTTGGATTCCCATAAAAATTTGCCTGAAGGAGAAAATATACTGGTAATCAACCTGTCTACCTATCAGTCTTGCTCCTTAATAAATTAATAAATTTGCATTGTTTTATTCATCTGTCCTTCATGAGGTCATTCCCCCAATACCAAACAATTCTGAATAGACTGGCTGTGATTCTTGATACCTATATTGCTTTGGTTGCATAACAAACCACCCAAACATGTAGTAGCTTAAAGCTACAACTATTTATTGAGCTAATGATTCTGAGTCATCAATTTAGATTGTGCTAAACTAGCTGGTTCTACTGATTAGAGTTACCTTGGTCGACCTTGGTTGGGACTCACACATGTAGCTGTAATCGGCTGCCAGGCTGACTGAGGACTGGCTTACTGTTAATTTTCCTCCACATGGTATCTCATTCCCAAGTGGGTTAGCCTGGGCTTGGTGACAAGATTCCAAGAGCACCAAGAGGACAAGCCCCAATGCACAGGCACTTTTCAAGCCTGTACTCATGTCACATATGCTATTGTCCCATTGGTCAAAGCAAGTCACAAGCCTAAACCCAGAGTCAATGTGAGAGGGCACTACTAAAGGATAGAGATAGTGGAAACTCTGAACAAATTGAACCATCCTTGTAACCAGTTCACCAAGCATCGAAAGCTGATAGCTAGGACATAGAGATGACATTAATGAACCACCATCATGACAACCAGGCAGCTGCAGACATTCTTGAGTCATTGTCTATTTTCAGCACATTCAGGAATTGCAATATTCTACACCATTTCCTTAAAGTAAGGTAAACCCATGTGCATGAGATGAATTCTAATTAAAAAGCTCATAATCCACAGGAGGCACTGCCACCTGTGTGCCCCATATTTGAATGTCATTACTGTGGACACAAAGTATTAATAGAATGGCTTAAATCCATTCTGTATTGTCAGGAATGAGAGCAGACAGTGGAGAGCCAATTCTACCCCTTGGCATGTGAAGAATCACAAGTTTCAGCATCCATAGGACATGTCAGATTTTTTTTTTTGCCTTTCATGAAATTTGATTCACTGTGTCATGCTACTAGAGCAAAAAGAGTTTAAAAAAAAAGAAACCAGGTATGTGTTTCCAAAATACAATTGGTGACGAGAACTCTTTGTACTAACAAAACTAAATTAAAAGCTGTCTAAAGCAGTTAGATCAGAACTCTATGGCAGATTTCAAAAAGATGAACTCAATAAAATCTAGGTTATCTTATGGAACATTTGATGAGTGCTGCATGCCTATGGGGGTGCCCTGTGAGCTTTCTCCCCAGAGTCCTAAATAGGAAGTAGGACATGAGCCCTCCTCTTTTTGGCATCACCCATCGAACTATGGATTTTTTTTTACTAATGCATCTTTACCTCTTGAGATTCAGCCATTAGTATTGGAAGAAGTAGAGATACTCGTGTCTATTCTCTTAAACCTCTTTCTCTTTCATTTGGTCGTTCTCCCAGAACCAAAACAACTTCCTGTCCTAATGGAATAGAAGCATCTCTCCCCCATTTCCTCTTTCCTTGCATACGATCTTTGATTTCTCCCATTCCTTCTCTGGCCATAAACCTTATGACTCACAAGATAATAGAAGGGGAGCTACACCTACAAAGAAATAAAAAAAATATATTGAGTTACTATTTTCAAAATATTTCCTCATCTACTTGTTTTCAAAATTGTCTTTTTGCTTCAGCAGACATGGAAACATTTTCCAAGTATAACATAAAAGAAGTAGCGCCTGTGAAATAGCAAGTATGTCCCAAAACTTGGCATAAAAAATAAGCCAGAAAGGGATTTGTGTTGGTTACGGCATCAGTCTTACATCTCTCTTGTCATCTCTCTCCTTCCTTTCCTTTCACTTCTCAGATATTAATGGAAGCAGAACTATATAGTGGCAAGAAGTTGGTTGTCATTAAGAAACATGGTTTTGAATCCCAGATTTTCTACTTGGTAATTGTATTACAGAGAGCAAATTCATCACATTTCCCTGAGTCTCAGTTTCCTTTTTTGTTGTATGGGGATAAAAATGCCTTTCCTCACAGCATTGTCATAAAAATGGAATCAGAAAAGGTATATAAGCAGACACCCTGTTCAGTACCTGACCTATAGTAGACACGCAGTAAACAGTAATATTATACCCTCAGCTGATAGGTTTTTCTACTCAAAGCATAATATCCAACATCTTCATCCATCTCATCCCATGACTCTCCCTCCAGCCTGCAGGTGTTACCAGCTTGTGTTATCAACTCTACTCTTTTAACAGCTCAGCCTTTTTCTGCAAAGACTTCTCAGCAGATCTGCACTCAAATTCTTCCCAGGGCTGGGGCAGGTAGGAGGAGAGGAGTGGAAATTTCCCACCACCTGCCTGCAATGTGGATGCCATTCTGTTTACATAATCTCTTTATGCAATGCCTTGGGTCCAAATAGCTCATGAAGCACTTTATAAACTTTACCGACTCTACAAAGCATGTTGTAAAGACAAAGTACTAGGCCCACCGCTGAGATGGTGCCCCTCCAGGGTACGGTGAAGAAGTTGCAAAACCTGGCGCGGTAGCTCTTCCCGGCAATTAGGAAGGTGAGTAAGGAGAAATGCTTCGACTTAACCTCAGGGCACAGGGGAGCTGGAATCTTATGAGGAAATGACCCTGGCTGGAAGTATAATAAGAAAAGAGAGATGCCTGGGTTTTATAACCACGGGTAGCCAAGAAATTAGATTTGTGGTGTACCTAGAGATTTAATTTGTTTTCTTTGAGCCAGCATAATGCTCAGAAAATAATAGATCAGGGTTTATATATAGAGCCACATCAGAGTCATTTGAGATATTTTTAGATATGCAGATTCCTAGGCTAACCCCACCCTCTGGCTGATCCAGGAATCTAGATCGAGGCCTGGTAATCTGCATTTTAAAGCCACCTCTGGTGGACATAATGTCCACAAAAGTTTTGCCTTTTGTTTAATTTCCATCTCCTTATACTATTCTCTGCTAGAAAACAAATTACCCTAAAACTTAGAAGCTTAAAACAACAATAAATATTATCTCATAGTTCTGGTGGGTTAGGAATCCAGAAGCAACTTAATTGACTCAGGATGTCTCCCAAGGTTGCTGTCAAGATGTTGGCCAGGCTGCAGTCATGTAAGGATTTGACTGGAGGAGGAGGACTCACTTCTAAGGGGGCTCGCCCACGTGGCTAGCAAGTTAGTGCTGGCTTTTGGCAGGAGGCCTCAGTTCCTCTTCACACGGGCCTCTCCATAGGGCTGCTTGAGTATCCTGATGACAGGTATCTGGCATCTCCCCAGGGCCAATGACGCAAGAGAGGACAAGTTAGAAGTCACAATGTCTTTTGTGACCTAGCCTCAGGAGTCACGGGCCATCACTGCTGCAGTATCCTTTGGTTACACAGGTCAGCTCAGTCTGGTGTGGGAGGGGACTACACAAGGTTGTGACTACCAGGAGGTGACACTCACGGGGCTATCTTGGAGGCTAGCTACTATGGGAGTATTCTGAGCAACAAGAGGAAACAGAACAAAGGCTCTATGGTGGGAGTGTGTGGAATAGCAAGCAAGTTGGTGTGGCTTGAGAAGATTGAGCTGGGACATTGCAGGTAAGGAGCTTGGAGAGGTAACATAAGCCTTTGTAGGCTGTCATGAAGACTTTGACTAAAAGTGAAAGGATGGGAAAGATATTCCATGCTCATGGATTGGAAGAATTAATATTGTTAAAATGTCCGTACTACCCAAAGCAGTTTATAGATTGCAATTCCTACCAAATTTCCAATGACATTTTCACAGAAATAGAACAAACAATCCTAAAATTTGTATGGAACCACAACAGACCACAAATAGCCAAAGCAATCCTGACAAAGAAGAATAAAGCTGGAAGCGTCATGCTTCCTGATTTCAAACTTTATTATAAAGCTATAGTAATCAAAACTGTGATACCGGCATAAAAACAGACACGTCAACCAATAGAACAGAATCGAGGGCCCAGAAATAAATTCACACATATATGGTAAACTAATATTCAACAAGGAAGCCAAGAATACACAATAAGGGAAAGGATAGTCTCTTCAAGAAATGGTGTTAGGAAAACTGGATATTCACATGCAAAAGAATTAAATTGGACTTCTGTCTTATACTACTCAAAAATATTAACTCAAAATGGATTAAATACTTAAACATAAGACCTGAAATCATAAAACTCCTAGAAGAAAATATAGAGGGTACGCTACTTGACATTGGTCTTGGCAATTTTTTGTATATGACACCAGAAGCATTAGCAACAAAAGCTAAAATAAACAAATGAGACTACATCGGACAAAAGCTTCTACACTGCAAAACAAACAATCAGCAAAATAAAAATGTAACTGATAGAATGGGAGAAAATATTTGTAAACCATCTACCTGAAAAGTGGTTAATATCCAAAATGTCAGGAATCCATATGAACTCAATAGCAAAAAGACAAATAATCTAACTTAAAAATGGGCAGAGAACTTGAATAGACATTTTTCAAAAAAAACAGAGACATACGGATGGCCAACGGGTACATGAAAAGATTCTCAACATCACTAATCACCAGAGAAATACAAATCAAAAACAATGAGACATTACCTCATACCAGAATGGCTATTATAAAAAAGAGAAGAGACAACAAGCATTGATTAGCCTGTGAAGAAAAGATAGCCTTGTGCACTGTTAGTAGGAATGTAGATTGGTACAACCACTATGGAAAACAGTATGGAGATTCCTCAGAAATTTAAAAATACAACTGACATGTGATCCAGCAATCCCACTTCTGGGTATATATTCAAAGGAAATGAAGTCACAATCTGAAAGAGATATCTGCACCTCCATGTTCTCTGCAGCGTTATTTACAATAGCCAGAACATGGAAACGACATACGTGTCCATCAATGGATGAATGGATAAAGAAAATATACACAATAGAATATTATTTATCCATAAAAAAGAAGTCCTGGCTTTTGCAGAAAATTGGATGGACCTTGAGGTAATTAGGTTAAGTAGAATAAGTTGGGCAGAGAAAGACAAATACTGTATATTCTCACTTATATTTGGAAGCTTAAAAAAACTGAACTTATAGAAACAGAGTAGAATGGTGGTTACCAGGGGCTGGCACGGGTGAGAAATGGGAGGATGTGGGTCAAGGAATACAAGCTTTCAGTTATAAGATGAGTAAGTTCTGAAGAGCTAATGTATAGCACATTGACTATCATTAATAGTACTGTATTATATACTTGAGAGTTGTTAAGAGTAAATTTTAAAAGTTATCAATGCAAAAAGATAAATATGTGAGAGAATGGAGGTTTTAACTAACTTTATTATATGACATATAATATATGTATCAAATGATCACACTGTACACCTTAAACTTACATATGTGTCAATGATATCTCGATAAAGCTGGAAGGGAAAAAATGTAGCTGCTTGGTCCTCACCCCAAACCTACCAAGATAGTATCTGCGTTTTAACAAGACTCCCAGGGTATCTGTATGCTCAATATATTTTGGGAAGCCTTGACTTGGGATATAGCTATCTCTGTGGTATTCAACCTGGGTAAATGTACTGCTGAAAAGGTCCCCCAGTTGATTTTAGTACACAATCAGCATGGAGAGTCATACTTTAAATCAGTGGTTCTCAAACTTTAGAAAGCTTGGAAAAACACAGATTGCAGAGCCACGCCCCCAGAGTGATTAAGTATGGCTGAGATGGAACCTGAGATTCTGTATTTCTACCAAGTCCCCGGGGAATACTAACACAGCTGGTAGGGGCTGCCCTGTGAGAACCACTATTCAAAGCCCATCATCCATAGACCAAAACCCTGATTCAAAGACAAGTTGAAGAAGCAAGATGGTCGTGAGGATAAAAGGAATCATTCCTCACAATTATTCCAATTATTTCTGGGTCCCAGCTATTGCCACCAGCTCAGGCAGAGAGTAAAGCACACTTGTGTTGAAATTCAGTAAACTGGAGTAATCCTTATATTGAACAATCAGGATGCAGGGTAGTGCAACATAAAACTTTACTTTTCCCCTTCCCACGCAACACTAAACTATTCATTCTGAGGACTGAGTTCTTTCTAGTACCTTAAGTGAAATTAGAACAGCATCCATGATTTCCTTCATCATTCTGAGATAAAAGAAAATCTTACGGCAGCTTTAGTTCCCCAAACAGTATGAGTTCAATGATTAACATGACCTGTCTGGCTTAATAAACAAAACTCCTAACTTCATTTACAGCTTTTCCCTTCCTCAGCTCCCAATGTGCCCCTAAGGAAAGGGATGAGTTGACTTCCCTGCCTGCCTTCAGCTCCAGGTTTGGAGGAATATGTGTAGAGATGAGGGCCAGAAAAGGTCTGGGTCAACCCATACTGTCACCACCAGGCATTGAAGGGCTCTGTGCTTGGTAGGCAAAACTCCAGAAGGTACAATTTCCATGAAATACAAAGTGAATATCTTCCCCACCCCTGGGAGTTGAGTGCCTGCATTTCACTAATGCTGATTGTCTTCTCCAGCTTCCCTCTTGGGAAGCCTCCCTTGACTCTTGCCACCCCAGCTCCTCTCCAACAGCCTCCTACTGCTGGAAACCCTTAACCCTGCGAAGCTGCCCTATTGGCCATTCATTGCAGGAAATGCCTGCCCAGTCCCAGTTCTCCACTTGGACTCTGAGAATGCCATGCATTCTTACCACACCATGTAGTGGAATTGCGCTCCGCTCCCATGGATGGCATAGCTCTCCCACCTTTCCTCATGAGCATCTCAAGCCACCTCTCTTTAAGCTTCTCAGTACTAATCAACCATCTGTTACTTTGTACCCTCATATTCCAGAGTATTTCATTATTTCTCCCCCTCTGAAATGGCTGCCTATAGTGGAGTATGGAGGTATGATTGGCTTCTTTTTTCTGTCATTTCCCTACTCATCCCACTAACTGGATTTCAATCACCTCACAATGGAGAAGGGAGAGCAGTGAGGAAGAGAGGCAAGAGACAGGAAGAACTTATTCTTTCTTTCGTGGAGTGTTATGAGGGAGTCCTTGCAAATTATCCACTGGGAATCTATATTGCATTTCCCCTGCCTTGGACAAGGCATGCATTTCTGACTGATGGTTTACAGCATTGATCCTTAACCCCCTTGTGCTTGTGCTTCCAAAAGCCTACATTTGGACAGAGTATTATTAAGATAATTTCAGGCTGGCCAATATCTTGTTCTCAGGAAACACTCATTTAATTTGCTCCCACTTGGTGGAAATATAGTTTGCTCAAATGCATCCCTGACCCTCTGCTGCCAAGAATGGTTTTGGGTTAAATTGTGTCCCTGAGTCCAAAGCAAGGTCAAAGTCCTAACAAACCCCAGGACCTCAAAATATGACCTTATATGGAAATAGGGTCACTGCAGATATAATTAGTTAAGATGAGGTCATATTGGAATAGATGGGCCCTTAATCCAATATGTTTGGTGCCCTTATAAGACAATGCGAAGACAGAGACACACAAGGAGAAAACTGAGGTAGAGATTGGAGTTAGGCTGCCATAAGCCAAGGGATGCCTGGGGCTACCAGAAGCTGAAAGAGGCAAGGAATGAATCTTCCTTAAATCTTCTGATGAGCATGATACTGCTAACATCTTGATTTCTGACTTCTACCTTTCAGAACTGTGAAAGAATAGATTTCTATTGTTTTAAACCACTCAGTTTGTGGTACTTTGTTACAATAACCATAGGAAACTAATACTGCCTACTTCAGTTATTCCCTTGCCTAAATTCTTTCTTTCGTCATGAATCCGGTTCCAATCTCTTCATGCTCACCGATTCCAGGGACACATGGAGCAAGCTCCCTCTAAGAGGTGCCCATGAAGCCCCCCTCACCTTCACCTCCACCTCCACCTCCACTATGGGATGAAGAAAGAGAAAATGGCACTGTAACTACAGAGCCCAAAGAACTTCCTTCTCTCTATCTCTTTCTCTTTCTTTCTCTTCTCCTTCAAGTGCGAGTCAACCCTCAGAGAGCATTTTCTTTTAGTTGATGTTCTGGGCTTAAGATCCATCTCTCCGAGAGGTCAATCTAGTACTAAA
>NW_024340697.1:1285001-1365379 GCF_902729225.1 Pteropus medius
AAGTCAATCTAGTACTAAATGCTGGAATGATGGAATATGACAGTACCTAACACTTTGTTTTTTATTAACAGCCTTTGAGACCTTAGCAAAGAATAAGACAGGTAGAGTCTCCTTTTAAAATCCTGATACACTGGAAGGCAAAACATCTTGATTTTCTGTCAGCTTGGAAACTACTTTCTAATTTCTAATCATATGAAACTATGATCCGATAAGCAATTAAAGTCCTGTTGCTAATTGGCTAAGTCTAAAAAGAAATGAAATGATATTCTGAAAGCATCAGAACTCATGTTCCCATGAGTTCCCATAAAACTCATTACATCCACTGAAATCATAACCATGTACTATTTACAAAGTGAAGTCTTTAGTTTTCCAATTCAAGGGGTAAGGGGAAAAAAGGAATTTTCCAGAATATGTACAGGTCATTTTCAGACTTTGGATAGGTGGTG
This sequence comes from Pteropus medius, assembly GCF_902729225.1. Classification (NCBI taxonomy): domain Eukaryota; kingdom Metazoa; phylum Chordata; class Mammalia; order Chiroptera; family Pteropodidae; genus Pteropus; species Pteropus medius. The sequence continues at coordinate 1,285,448 of NW_024340697.1, forward strand.
TTCCAAGAATTTATTAGTAAGGTTTTTGAAATTTAGAACATATTTGTTAATAAAATGGCATCCAAAAACTGATTAATTTTACAGATTAACCACCGAAACTTAGTGTAGCTTGACTTTGTTTATTCGAGTATAAGAAATATAACGTGAACCACAAGTTTGTGCTAGGCACCAAGCTAAGCATTAAGGTTGTAGCAGTTGCTATTCATGCTCCATCCCTGACACCCAGCAGATGCTCAATAAATATTGCATACAGCGATGCATTAATTAAGAAATAAATGGATCTTAGTTGAAGGGGCATGAACTTACCATGTGATAGACCTGGATTTGAACCTTGGGTCCATCTTTTACTGGTTTTATGACACTGGGAAAATCACTTACTCTCCATGAGCCTCATTTTCCTTATGTGTGATAAGGTAATAAAATGCTGTGAGGGCCAAATGAGACACAGTATGTAGAGCAGCAGGTAGCATGCTTCACGATGGGCTTTTAATAATGTTAATATCATTATAGTCTTCTTGAATGAATTAATGCCTTCCAGGTCAGTATGTCAATCAAATACAAAAGAACAGTCTCATCTAACTCAGTGTTTCTCAACTGGGAGTGACTTTGCCCTCCACACAAGGGGGATATTTTGCAATACCTGAAGACATTTTGGGTTATTATAACTGGTATGGGAGGTTGCTACTGGCTTCTACTGGGTAGAGGCAAGAGATGCTGCTCAACTTCCTACAATGCACAGGACAGTCCCCCAAAACAAATGAACAAATCCAGTCCCAAATGTCCGTAATGCCAAGGTTAAGAAATCTTGCTATGTACTCACGGGACACCCTGCTTGGTGGTACGCACTCTTCTTTCTGACTCCAGTCATTCTCTTGCTCTTCTCCACTTCCAGCATCTTTAGACTCATGGAATCCTAGTGTCAAAAGAGACTATCTTAGTTTGGTTTCCCCCAGAAGCAACTTCAGACAAGGTTCAAGTGTAAATTATTTGGGAGGTAGAGAAAATAATAAGAGAGTGAAGAAATGAGTCAGGGAGCAGTAGGCAGATAGTAAATGATACAGAATCAGCTGCCATGGTGGGCAACTACAGCCAGGAGCTGGGGTAGGACATGTCTCAGAGTTATCCCACCCAGGAGCAAGAGAGTCAGGGTGTTTGTCCATGAACCCACAGCAATCTTTAGTCGAGGGCTTCTCCAGAGGTGTTAGTTCCCTCACACCTTTGGTCTTCCACATGAGTGATGAAGTAGGATTTGGAGGCCAGAGAAAATCCTCGAGCAACAAGATGTAGATGCTGGGAGTTGGAAGTTGGGCCAGTGTGCCCTGAAGTAGTAAGAGTAATGGGATATCAGCAGGGCAGTGACAGATCTCTTACATAGCTTTGTCTTTATGGCTTTGCTCGTGAACATGGCCTCTGAGTGCTTGGATGCAGATTCTGAGTGCATCATTGACTTACTCTGTGATCTTGAACAAGTTACCATTCTCCCTTCAGTTTCCTCCACTGTAGAATACAAATGGCAGTGGTGCCGACCTCAAAGGGCTGAGGACGGAACAAGAAAATACGAGTGAATCATATAAAGTGCCTTGCTCAAACAGACTTAGCTATTATAGTGATAGAGGTACTAATAATAGCTATCCATGGTCGAGAATTTACTTTGTGCCAGGCACCTTTTTTTTAAGTTTATTGGAGTAACATTGGTTAGTACAATTACATAATTTTCAGGTGTACATTATAATTTGACATCTGTATATTCTATTGTGTGATTACCACCCAGAGTCCAGTTTCCTTCAGCTACCATATATCTGGTCCCCTTTACCCATTTCTAATTCTCCCCAAACCCCTCTATATTTGACCCCTCTTGTCTACCTCTTCCCGCCTCCCCTACCCCTACCCTCTGGTAACCACTAGTCTATAGTCTATGTCCATGAGTCTCTGTTTGTTTGTCCTGCTCGTTTGTTGCTTTTACGTTTATATCCCACATATAAGTGATATCATGTGATTTTCAAATTTTTTTGTCTGGTTTATTTCGCTTAGTATGATTATCTCGAGGTCCATCCAGGTTGTCACGAATGGCAGTATTTCATCTCTTCTTATGGCTGAGTTATATTCCATTGTATATATGTACCACAGCTTTTTTAGCCAATCATCTATTGTAGGACACTTCACTTGCTTCCATGTCCTGGCCACTGTGAATAGTGCTGCTATGAACATCGGTGTGCAAATATCTTTTTGGATATGGGGTTTCAAGTCTTTGGGGTAAATACCCAGTAGAGGGATTGCTGGATCATATGGTAGATCAATTCTCAGTTTTTTGAGGAACCTCCATACTGTTTTCCATAGTGGCTGTACCGATTTGCAGTCCCACCAGCAGTATATGAGGGATCCTTCTTCTCCGCATCCTCTCCAACATTTGTTACTACTTGTCCTGTTGATTATAGCTATTCTAACAGGTGTGAAATGGTATCTCATTGTGGTTTTGATTTGCATTTCCCTAGTAGCTAGCAATGTTGAGCATCTTTTCATATATTTGTTGGCCATTTGTATGTCCTCTAGGGAGAAGTGTCTGTTCAGGTCTTCTGCCCAATTTTTGATTAGATCGTTTGTTTTTTTGTTGTTTTGTGTCATATGAGTTCTTTGTATATTTTGCATATTAGTCCCTTATCGGAAGCATTGCTTGCAAATATATTTTCCCATTTGGATGGTTGTCTCTTTACCTTGTTGATGATTTCTTTTGCTAAGCAGAAGCTTTTTAGTTTAATGTAGTCCCATTCATTTATTTTAGCTTTTACTTCCCTTGCCTTTGAGGTCAAATTCATAAAATCCTCTTTAAGTTTGAGTTCCTTGAGTTTAGTTCCTATGTTTTCTTCTATGCACTTTATTGATTCCGGTCTTATATTCAGATCCTTAATCCATTTTGAGTTAATTTTGTTGTGTAGTGATAGACAACAGTCTAGTTTCATTCTTTTGCAGGTGGTCTTCCAGTTTTCCCAGGACCAGTTATTTAAGAGGCTTTCCTTTCTCCACTGTATGTTTTTGAATTTTTTGTCGAAAATTATTGCCAGGTACCCTTTTAAGTATGTGGTGTGCACTTATTTAATCTTCCCAGTGACTCTTTGAGGTAGAAACCATCATTATCCCTGTTATGCAGGTAAATACAAGGTACTGAGAGGTCAGCCACATAAAGCTGTGTTGCCTAAGATAATATCTGAAGGTTGGGAGCCATCAGTTATATTAAGAAGGAGAAAAGGACATTCCAGAAGTAGGAAGTATGCAATGTTCATGTATGTTAAATCAGAGTCTGCTTTAAAAATCTTTCTTTCTTTGTGTGGTGACAAAGTCAGACACTGTGAAATATGACCCAATATTTCCTGATGATCCAAGTGCCAAGTACCATCATTCACATGAATTGTATGGTGACATTTTGCCCAAGCCCTGCGCTCACCAAAGGAAGCAGTGGTTGGCAGCTCGGTCCTAAGAAGTGTGGTCTTTACTTCACCATACCCGGCAATCACAATGAAACCTGACCTTTGTGGTTTCATTTTCAAGCTTTTGAAATAAAGATGTTGGGATTCAAAATTGGACGATGTTGTCAGTAGGGAGACGCCTGGAAGCAGAGGAATATTTATGATAATAAAAAACTTGAGCTCTCAAAGGACCAGCTAAATTACAGTGGCACAAGACATATTAGAGCTTGTCCAGATTTACTGTCAGTCGTCTAAATTCATGGCCTTAAAAGGCAATAAATTGTTGGAGGAATATACTGCTTAAGCGTATCAGAGGTAAAAATGAAAATGGAGAGCCTATAAAATAAAAATTACTGAATTCTAAATTTTTCTCCTAAATTTTATCAAAATATAAGATTTCCCGACATTCACTGGAGTGGTATTAAGGACTCAGAAATTCTTGTTGCCATCTTATCCCTCTATCTGATTTCTGTCCCCCAACTTTACTGCCATATTGAGGTGAAGGGTGTCTCAAGATGTTTGAAGGAAACAAAAGATTGAGCAAGATCAGCAACTGAATTCACATCAGTTTGCTCATTTATTTTATTTTATTTTTGCCCTTCAGTGCTATAAGATTTTGAACCCTAAATCTAAAAATTGAAAACACTTGCCAAAAAAGGAAAATTCACCATAAGCGTCCTGTAAGACTCTATGGTATAAGCACAGATTTTATTCCTTTCATGACACACCCATCTGTAATACAAATATCCTTAATTTACAAGTAAATTTATCACATTAGAAAATACTATACCAGCATTATGTGCTGTATAATAAGGGAATGATGATTAAACATTTATTCATACCATCCTTAATAAGCAAAATATTTCTCCTGAGAAAGCTGAAAAGAAGTTGAGCATAATAAAATACATGACCATAAAACGATGCAGAACAAGGTGTAATCAGTGGTGGAAATCTGTATCTTAACCCTGCTTAATGAGATGACAGCTCTGTGCTGCCTCAGTCCCATATATCCACCTGCCTACAACAGTCAAGTTGCCCTCTCTTACACTCCCTAAACACCATCTAATTTTCTAGTAACAGTGCAATCAACGACAAAAACTACAAGATAAATAGAATGCATAAACAGCCTTTGAGTATATTTCACCCAGAATACCCATGCCTATGAGAGTCAAAGATGATAAAATTCTATCTAACTTGAGGAATATAACCAAAAAAACAGCCCTCCTTTTCTCACACCAGCTCTTGGGAAATGAGATTCCATACCCTCCCATTATAACCCAGTCCAATTTTGAACAAGCAGGACCCTGAGAGAAGATCTTTCTTATGTCTAACTTAAATCCTTAATCTTGCACTTAAACCACTTTTCCCTTTGATTGTCTTTACCAGAAATAGAGAAATTTTCATTTACCTAATATCCATGTTCTTATTTCCTTTATCTTCTTAGTCGCACAATTTTACAACCATTCTTATTTTCCTACAATTTAGTCATTTTCTGGGCTGCATGTGAACTGTCTAAGGTTTCTAAACTTTATGACTTTTGGAGTTCATTGTTACATAGGTTATTTTTAAAAAGTCTTAACTGAGACTGTATATAAGCTTCCTTTTATTTCAAATTTATATGAGTTAAAAAAGAAAAGTTCCATCTCAAACCATTACCCTTCCTGGAAGTAATTACATTTAAAAATTTGATATGTGTCCTCTTGGACTATGGTCTTTCTATTTATAGACTCGAGTGTGTATATAAACATAAAGTATGTTGAATTTTATATAGATTATTTTATCTCTGTTTATGTCATTTATCTTTGCTTATATATTTCTTGACGGCTTTACTATACTTGTATGTAAGACATATCTGTTCAATACTAACACTGATATAACTGCAATTGGCAACAGAGGCTAGAAATAACAATGGCTTAAACTAATTAGAAAATCATTTTTTCTCTCAAAATGGCAGAAACTAGCTGGTTATTCTCCAAACCATAGTCCTTTTCCTCCTGGGCACACAGTTCAACCACACTTCCTAGATTTCTTTATAGTTGGGCATATCCATGTCACTGAAGTTCACCAGTGAGCTATGAGCGGAAGTGACCTATGCCACTTCCAGGCCTGGGTGATCAAACCCTACCACAGATGATCATCTACTCCCGATCTGAATGGAGCTAGAGGATAAGGGAGTCACAAGATGGAAGACTAGATCCCTGGTTACCACTTTGAAAGGATCTCCCAGGAGAGTCATTGAACCCGAACATCTAAGATGGACATTTGCATGAATTAAAAGAAACTTTCATTGTCTTAAGCCAATACAATTGGGGGTTGTTTGTTAAGTAGTTAGCCTATCATGAACAAATACACTCACATAAAGTAAACCTGAGTCAAGCAGTCCAGGGCTGGTATGGTAGATCTACAGAGTCATCAGAAATATGAGTTTTTATCTCCTGCCTCACCATCCTTAACAAGTATTGTGGAACCTGGTACTATCTGCTGTGCATGGTCTCTGGACCTCGTAGGGAACTGAATGTGTGAATCTTCAAGCTATCATCATCCTTTCTTGTGGTTACAATATACTACATGTCTGATGCCTATTAATTGTTATATAGCCTGTGAACAATATAGCAAGATGATGCTCATAGCATAGTAAGAAAATGTAGCCAAGTTTCATATAAGATTTCAAAAAACTATATAGAGTTTCCCAAAGCCCCAGAGCAATCCATCTGTTCACCCCCTCATACTTCAGAGGCCTCTTTCTTGCCATCTCTTCCCAGAAGGCTGCTAGATTAATACCAGGGAATAATGGTCTGTATGTATAGGGTTTTGGTGTTCCCTGCCTTAGGCCATGCCTCACTTGTGAGTGACCTGCAGTATTATGGTTCTCCTGGCCCCTGGAATGTAGTCCTGATTTATTGCTCCCCATCAAGGGCATAAACTGAGCCCTCTATGAAGACGCTAGTCTTCTGTTCATACTGCTTGTGGCAGAGATTGTCAAGGTGTTTACCAAACCCATATCCTCTTCCTCTTGGGCACATAGCTAGACGACATTTCCCAGCTTCCCTTGCAGTCAGGTGTGGCCAATGCCTTACTTTTGGTCCATGTATTATGGGTGGTAGTAATGTACACCTCTTCTAGCTCTGGCCTAAAGGGATATTTGTCAGCTTTCTAGTAAATGTGAACAGATTCATAATGCCTAGATAAATATAAAATTGTGAATTGAGTGTGAGAGGAGCAAAGAAGCCATTTCTTGGGGGAAAGAGGAAATAATAGAAAAAGATACATTTTTTTTTTAAAGAGAGAAAGGACAAAACATATGTACATATACATCCAAAAGAGATATCTGAAAAAAACTGTCAGGACCGGATAGCATGCCTAAATCATATACCAAATCACTTCCATTGGTTTAGGATAAACCACTATTAATATTGAATTCTAAGCCTAACCAACAGAGGGCTAAAGTGTGACTCAGTAACAAATACCTGGATTAGTGGCTTTGCAGGTAGATAAAAGTGGGTTCACATCCTGTCTCTGTCACCTATTCACTAGGTAATTTTGTATGAATGGGTTAATGACTCCAAACCTCAGTTTCACACCTCAAAGTAGTGTGAAAAAAAATACTATTTATCTAATAGGTTAAATTAGCAATTTATATAAAATGCTTAAAATAATGCCATGCACATAGTCACTCCTTATTAAATTAACGATCAGTAGCAGAGACATTTACTGGTCTCTGAATATCCATGTGCTCTCCCATATTTTCTTTCGAGTTGTGACAGGACTGTGTACCCAGTTCTGGCTAATAGATGGTGAGCACATGATGTGTGTCACTTCTGGGCCAAAGCATTGAAAAACTACTGTTTAACCTTTCAGTTCTCTCTTCTCCTCTAGAGAATTGATCACAGAGGCAATAAGATGAGATGACAAAGACAGGCTGGTAACAGTTTGGATTGCTGAGTCTTCAGATGGAGGATGGCTGCCTTGAGGAGTCATCACCTCTTATTAGACTGTGTGAGTGGGCAATATGCCTTTGTGGGGCTCAGCCGCTGAGACTTCAGAATCAGCTTGTCACTGCAGCATGGCCTAGCTTAACGTGACTAATACACCATTATAATGCAGTCTCATCATGTGCACAATTAAATAAATTCAATTATATGATCTTGGTAAAAAAAAAAAGAAAGTAAGAAGTAAATAGTTATTCTGCTCCCCTTTTTACTAAAAAAGTATATGATAGCATGAGTGTGAGATAAGAAACATCAATGTATGGCTGCACCGTCACTTGATCTCCATTTTTACTGCTTCTAATATAGTATAAGCATCTCACTACCTAAATATAACTCTAGTTTTCAAAGATACATATTTTATATACAGTTTAGTCCCTAAACACAACTATTTTATCTCTGTTTAACTGAAAAGCAGACATCAGAGTTCTGTTCCAAAGCTAGAGAAAAACATGGCCGTGTTGGGCTTACTCAGAGAAGGAGAAGCTCTTGCCAGGGTGGCACTTTTCCTAAGGGGTTTTCAAGGATAATTTTGACCGCAGAGTCTTGCTAGCTAGCTTTAGACCCTAATATGATACGTGACTCCTCCTGATTAGCGTGAGCATTAAATGATGTGATGGTGAAGTTCTATAAGTATGTAGAGTTATCGGAACATAGTAGATACTAAATAAATGTTAACTTCTGTCCTATGCTGCCACATTTACTTAAACAGCATACTTCACAGGCCCCAATCCAATGAATTACCTTCCGGTCAGTTGGGGTGAAAAAGGAATGTTTACACCACGTCTTCATGCCAACACCCCCCCACACACCTTGTGTTTCCATGCAAGAAGGGACTTCCACACCTCTCCATCTGATGGCCAACGGGTAGTGAGAACACCTTCAATTTCTTTTTCCCCACAGGTTCCTCCCAACCAAAGACACGAAGAACCCAATTGATTAGAGTCCAGAAGATTCACAGGGTGATAGTTTTCTTAATCAGTAGGATTATGTCTTTGCCTTTTGTGAGCTTAGGTAGCATTTCAGAAGAGAGTCTTGCATCTTCATATCTCACATCCAAGGTATGGGGCCTCCTGGACAGGGCTTTCCTGTGAAAGGAAACCTTCCATTCCTCCTCTCTCATAGTGTCCTACCAGCCACTCTGTGAGTGAGATGGGTCCGCATCCCCTGAAGTAATGTGGCTAAGTGAACATCAAGACTGCCCTTCAGATTCCACTCTTCCAACAGGCAAATACAAGGCTCTGGGTTCCAGAAGGAAGCAGAAAGCTTCACACTGGGCTTCTCACTAAAGCGTAATTCATTCCAAAGAATTCTATATTTGAGAGTTCATAGATTTTTATCTCGCCGTTAATAACGTTGACATCATTTTAGTTTTGGTACTTTGTTTATGTTCTCCATCACCCAGAAGCTTGGAAAGGAAGAAGAGTGAGTATAAAACTCACCCCAGTCCCTAACACAAAGAAAGGTACGATGTTTTCTGGGAACACTGCCTGTTAAATGTTTCCTTTATAAACTGCCCTAGCTCTCTTTCTTATCTTTTGTGGAATTACAGGAGCTATAACTAAGGACTCATCTGGAAGTAACTTATGATAGCTATGTGTAGTCCAACTTAATGTCTTTCATAGGAATTGCTGTAGCCATTGATTCACTAGGAGCTTGGGAAAGGGAGCCTCTTCTGTGGTTACATATAAAAGTCCTCTGATCTCGGAAGCTAAGCAGGGTCAGGCCTGGTTAGTACTTGGTTGGGAGACCACCTAGGAAGACCAGGTGCTGTAGGCATAAAAAATTTAAAAAATAAGCAATTGCAAGCTGACAAGGTCCTTGCAATCTGTGAAGTCAACTAAGGGTTGCTTCACCTAAAACAATAAACAAATAAAAATAAATAAATTAATAAATAAAAAATAATTAAATAAAAGTCCTGCATCACTTACAAAAGAAATTACGTTGCTCTTACGAAGCATTTCTTTACTGCACAATGGAATAAAATATGTAAAATCTGATATATTCAACGTGCACGAACCCAAACTGCTTGTTCCTGCTGGGTCTTATTATGAAGACAGATGCTATAGGAATGGGTATTCGTATATTTCTATCTCTATTATATACACAGAAAGATGTGTAACTATGCATATATAGAGAGAAAGTATTTTAGTGAGTTAAAGCCTAAAATACCTAATGTAACAAAGTGAGGTAAAACTTTTAGGTCTTAGGAATTGCACGGACCTCACCTTCAGACGTAGTCATAATACATCATTATGAGATGAGGACAGCTCAAGCCATGGCAGTTACAGATATAGCCAACATGTTTCAAATGACTTCATTTTAAACCATCGCTATGTGCCAAAATACTGAACTAGGAATGTCTAAAATATTCGTTTTGAGGATAATGTTGCACATATATTTTTAGTCTCGTGTTACAAAGGAAAAATTTAAAATACAAATGCCTATTTCATGAAAGCTACCTCATGAGCCTAATTAAGAAATTATAAGCTCTGTAGTATGTGTTCCATGCTCCAAACCTGTGGGGTTTGTTTTTTTATGATGGAAATTGCTGTCTTCGACAACTTTCTATTAAGATGATACATGCCAACTGATTCCTATCACATTATGCAGTGACAACAGTCCACTAAATTTATTTTCTTCCAAGAGAGTTTTTTAATGTAACCTCAGGAGAAATTTTCAAGCAGAGTAAGCCGGTAAAAACCAGTGTATGAAGTGTAGCAGCTGCAGCTCCAGCCCCCAAAGTCTCTGCCAGAAACATCAGTAATAACACCTGTCCATCAACACACCTGAAGTCCTCTGTGAAGCCTTCTCCAATTGCATTGTCCTCCCGCCCTTCCCCTCACAGTTACCATTCCCATACATTCCTTTACGTCTTACCACATATGTATGTATCCATAAGCGAAATGGCATTGCTTTGCATGCTTTTATTTTTTATTTTTTTAATTTTTATTTTTCAGTTACAGTTGACATTTAGTATTATTTTATATTAGTTTCGGGTGTACAGCATAGTGGTTAGACGTTCATATAATTTGCGAAGTGATCCCCGCCCCCAATTAGTCTAGTATCCACCTGGCACTATATGTAGTTATTACAATATTATTGACTATATTCCCTATGCCGTACTTCACATCCCTGTGACTATTTATTAACTACCCATTTGTACTTCTTAATCCCTTCACCTTTTTCACCCAGCTCCCACCCCCAATCTGGCCATCCCCTGTCTGTTCTCTGTTTGCATGCTTTTAAATGACAATAACTAAATGGTACTTTTTAATGATAATAGTATCAGACTTCCTGCATTGCTCTATATCATGCATTCTCAACTGGGATAATTGATTCTTAGAGGGGGGAAAAATCTGACTCCCTGATGTATGAAGCACAGATACACGCAGTATATACAATATATATATACATATACAATATATATGAGGTATTATAATTTCATGAGAGGGAATTAAGAATAAATGTCGAAAAAGGCTCTTTTGGAAGGCAATAGTGGAAAAAAATGTTGAAGAACACTGTTCTACATTCCGCTATTTTCCCATAGTTTTAAGTCCGTGAGGTGCATCCATGTTGCTATGTGTAACTAGCTTATTCCTTTCTCACAACGAGAAGCGTACCGATCCGTGTGTATGTCACAGGTTATTTATCCACTCTTCTGTGGATAGCAATGTCAGTTGTAACTGTAAACATCCTTAAGCATGTCTTATTATGCCCACATATGGGTGCCATTGCTGGGGCTTGAGTGGCAGTGTACTCAGTCTCACTAAATGTCAATCACGCAGTCACAGAGCCACCCAGATTCAAGGGAAGAGACTCAAACCTCACCTCTTAAAAGGAGTTTCAAAAAATGTGCAGCCATCTTTAATTTATCCAGGATTGGGATGTGGGGAGGGCATTCACAAAAGAAAATAAAATCACTCTTTCTGTCAACAATACTCTACTTTCACTCAGTCACCTATTTTTATGGACTGTGTGTGTGTGTCCATCCTTAAGGATACTTTTGTGCATACAAAAGAATATTCTAGGAGTTTGGATGTATGTTAAAAATCAACATTCAATTTATTAAAGTTATAAATGCAAAAATCTAATTCCTTAAGTTTTTAAGGCTAGCAAAACTTAGGAATAACCTTTAAAAGGCCCTTGAATAATGTTGGTCCCATTTAAAACTTAATTAAATGCCTTGAAGCATTTTGACTAAATTAACAAATTGAATAAATTCAATTTTCTTTTTTAAAAATAACTGTAATTGTCTGACTTCGCAAATAAAACTTTTAAGTTCTTAAGTAATGTTTATTAAGCTGATAAATTAGATTTACAAATTGGATAATACTAAGTACTTTAAATATTCTGATTCGGCTTAAATATTTAGTAAAATTGCAACTTCACGGCGTAAATCTAAATTAATTACTCAATTACATAGTTTAAAATTGGAATTAAAGGACTGACCCAACATTCTAAAGAGGTTAAATTCTTTTAAACATTACAAATACTTAAAATTCTAAATATGTATCAGTGCTTTAAAACAAAAATATAGTAATATTACAACTCCAATTATCTGAAACATGTCTACCCTGAATTGTGAATTTTCCTGGAGATAAAGGCTGCTTATCCACTAAAGAAGTTTATGTTATCCCACACAATTTATGAGTTAGTTTCCCATGTCATTTGGGGATTGGCCAGGATGTGATTGAATGTTTGACCGTGGCACTGATGGAACTGACTAGGCCCTATTTATTCTTTGTAACGGCTACTTCAAAAATTTCCAATTGGGTGGCACATAGCATCTTTTTTTAAAAAATTCATTTATTTAAATTAGTTTCAAGTATACAGTATATTGGTTAGACATCTATATAGTTCATAAAATGATTCCCTCAATTGCTCCCTTCCACCCCTGACCCTCCACCTAGCCATCATATTAATGCTAACTACATTCCCTATGCTGTGCTCCCCATCCCTGTGACCATCCATCAGCCTCTAATTTGTACTTCTTTAACCCTTCACCCCATTCTCCCAGCTCCCAAACTCCTCCTCCCCTCTGTCCGTCACCAAATTGTCCACTATATTGGTGAGTCTGTTTTTGATCTGTTTGTTCTTTTTATTCGTTAGATTCCACATTAAGTGAAATCATATGGTATTTATCTTTCTCTGTCCAACTTATTTCACTCAGCATAATAACCTCTAGGTCCATCCATGTCGTTGCAAATGGTAGGATTTCATTTTCTTTTTCATGGCTGAGTAATATTCCATTGTATATATGAACCATAATCACATAACATCGTTTTAATGTGAGTTATATTTTCAAACCAGATTACATTCCCATCATTTTTTTTCAGCTTATCAAATACATACATGCGTTTTCCCTCTAACTTGAAAACTTTTGAACTTGATTCTTTGTAATTCTTGCTTCCTAGTACCACATAATTCTTGGAGAAATTAAAAGCCCAGCCAGATGATCTCTAGATCTCTCTCGCAGTTTTGTCTGACCATTTAGTCACAAACCCCAAGGCCATTCTACCCAAAGCCAGCCCTGGATAACCGGGGAACACCAGGCAGTAATTCTGGGCCCATATTTGAGGCTTCCCAAATGGAGAAGAACAGTGACCCCAGTTCTGAACACAGAGCCATAAAGATTTCTAAGCACACGCTGCCACCACGTCCCCCTCCCTACTCTCAATGAAAGAATGGGAAAAAGACTATGCTGCTTCCCCAAAGTGTTTCAGAAGTTTACAGCTCTCCTGGAAACGTCTGCACTTTCCTTTAAGAGTCAGTTTTACAAAATGATGAAACTCTCTCTCTCTGGCTAAGCAACAAAGTGAACACTAACATCTGGGGGTGCGAAATGTAATTTACCGAATACTTATCATGTACGCTGCTCTGTGCTAAATGTAATTTATATGCATCATCTAAACTTCGTATTTATAGCAATAGCCCTATGGGGTAGACTGTCCCTCTTTTACAGATGAAGAAAACGGAGGCTAAGAGAGGTATATCCCATAAAAATAAGTCCAGCGAATCGTGGAATTGATGTTTAAAAATACAACAGCTTTTATCTAAGTAAGGCACATTTCATCAAATTGGCCAATTTTCACTGTTTTCAATTTTCCATGTTTCCCTTTAAAGGAGTAGTCAGAAGATGTTGCCTGTAAAGGGACAGTTAGTAAATATTTTGAGTTTGGCAGACCAGACGGTCTCTGTTGCAACCACTGAACCTGGCTTTGTTGCAAAGGGAAAGCAGCCCTGGAAAATACGTGAATGAATGGGTACGGCTGTGTTCCAATAAAACTTTATTTATAAAATCAGGCCATAGTTTGCTGATTATTAAAATATTCTGAAACTGGATTGTGGTGATAGTTACTCAACTCTATAAATTTACTATAAAATGTTTGACTTGTACATCTAAGATGGGTAGGTTTTATGATATGAAAATTATACCTCAATAAAACTGTTAAAAACAAAAACAAGTTGACTCCTGGTTTAGAGCGCATAAGCACGTTCACTAGCCACAAACATTCTTCTCACATAGAGCAAACCACCTCTTGTCTTTTTTTTTTCTTTTCAAATTCCTCAAATTTTATGATATATTCCTCACAGGATCATCAGAAAAAGCACCCAAAAACCTACTGATGAACTAGACAATTGTGCTTGCAAAAGATTTGGTCCTGTGGTTCCTTATTTATATTTACCTTTTTCTCTTAAATATACTTCTCCTTCAGGCTGAACAGAAGCAGCCAAAGCTCTACTGAGAAACACAAAACAGTTCTGGAAAGTTCTTTATCAGCTCACATACAGAAGGGGAAATTCATGCTTCTGGTTTGATATGTTCAGCCTCGGCATTTAAATATCTGTTGCCCAACCACAGATACATTTGATCTTTTGTAGGTACTAAATATGCAACATTTCCTGTTTTCATTTGTAAATCTGAACACATGATAACCAACTAAGAATCACAGCATGGCGTTACTTTCCCTGCATTTGAATGTCATCTTGACTGTGTAACACATTTTTAAAAAATATTTCAGGTACTTCTTTTATCCTCAGTAGAACTCTAAAAGATACAGAGAAAGGTTTTGGTCTCCTCAGGGGTATAGCTCAATTGGTGGCAATTAATGAGGACAGAACATTGAACTGCTTCCTTCAATGGTATTACAAGCTGTGGAGTCATGTAAAAGGTCCTTGCCATGTGTGAGTATGGCTGGACTGTGGAAAGTGCCAGAAGAAAAACATCGGGCAACCTCAAGAACATTGTAAGTCCCAGGCCTGTGCTACAAGCTGGGTCAGGATAAAGCTGCAACAGAAAAGGAACAGAGAACCTCAGAAATCATTGCCCATGGGCAGAAAAGCAGTGGTTTTCTGTCACATCAGATGCTGGTCACTTCCCAGTGAACCCTTATCAGGCTGTCAAAACGAAACGAAAGAAAACAGTCTCATCTTTATAATTAATTTCCCTGTTTCTTTCCTTAATCTGCACTGCCCAGGCAGTTAATCTTTGCTTGATATGCTTTTGTCTCCTTACATAATTAAAATCTCCTTCTGTGTGAGAAGGCACAGTACTGCACGCCGCCTGGGAGAGCAAGCTTCAAGGCTATGGGAGACGAGAGAAAAGAGTAGAGAAGGAGGAGGGGGTGATGAGGCCAAGTAGGGGAGCGGGGGAAGGAAAGGAGAAAACTTGGACTTTGAGGAAAGATAAAACATCCAAGTTCTCCCAGACCAACCATGTATTGGAAGCCAACTCACAATTACTTTGTGAAGAAAGCCTCGCCCATCCCATGGATGACTCCCGGGGCGGGTCTGCCTACCACCATACAGTATCTGAACGGATTTCTTTTTAGGCAAATACTCAAGTTCTACAACAGTCAACCTGACCCCTGTCTCTGCTGATTTCAAAGCATCTGGATCCAACTGTATTGATAAAACGGATTCTCTACATGCTGACTACTTGCCAAAGAGGAGAACCACTCAGCAAAAGCTAAATTGTAAGAAATAGCATTTATAGGTCATTGCCAACACACCCTGCTGCCTACTCTATTTGATTGCGTGTCCATTAAATTTTATCCTTAGAGAAACCTGACAGTCAGAATTGTGCTCTTTATCCATTTTATTTGGGCCGTCTCTGGTCTTGCTTTTACTGAATGACTGAGCTTTGGTATTAGGCCATCAGGCAATATCAAAGGAGTTGATAAAAAGTGGCTCAAATGCTTTTCTGGTGTTTGGGGTTTATTTGTTTATTTGTTCTTGCACGTAGTACACTTTCCTCTTTGGGACAAGCTAGAGGAGAAAATCCTTTTAAGATCCAGGAGATGAGTCAGTTACATGTGCTCCTTCTAGACTGTAAAGGGTCTTTACTTTGGCTCAGGTTAGGATTTGGGGCCCATCTCTCTTTTTTAAAAAATATCCCCTGCTTATACACACACACAGCCTCCCCCACTATCAACATCCCCCACCAGAGTGGGACATTTGTTAACAATCAATGATCATCACCCAGAGTCCATAGCTTATATTAGGATTCACTCTTGGTATTGTACATTCTATGGGTTTGGCAAATGTATAATGACACGTATCCACAATTATAGTGTCATACAGAGTAGTGTCACTGCCCTGCAAATCCACTATTCATCCCTCTCTCCCTCTTAACCCCTGGCAGTGATCTTTTTACTGACTCTAAAGTTTTTCCTTTATCAGAATGTCATATGGTTAGAATCAGACGGTATATACTTTTCAGATGGGCTTCTTTCACTTAGTCATATGCATGTAAGTTTCCTCCATGTTTTTTCATGGCTGGATAGCTCAGTTCCTAGCACTAAATAATATTCCACTGTCTGGCTGTACCACAGTTTATCTATTCATTCACCTACTGAAAGGCATCTTGGTTGCTTCCAAGTTTTGGCAGTTATGAAAAAAAGCTGCTATAGACATTCATGTACAGGTTTTTGTGTGGACATAAATTTTCAGTTCGTTTGGGTAAATACCAAGGAGCATGACTGCTGGATTGTATGGTGAGAGTATGTTTAGTTTTATTTAAAAACTGCCAAACTGTCTTCTAAAGTGGCTGTATCATTTTTCTTTACTGACAATGAAGGAGTTTCTGTTGCTTTACATCATCGCCAGCATTTGGTTTTGTCAGTGTTTTGGATTTTGACCATTCTAATAGTGTGTAGTGGCATCTCACTGTTTTCATTTGCAATTCCTAATGGCGTATGAGGTTGAGTATCTTTTCATATTTTTATTTACCATCTGTATATCTTCTTTGGTGAGGTATCTATTCAGTTGTTTTGCCCATTTTTTTAATCGAATTGTTTGATTTCTTATTGTCAAGTTACAAGAGTTCTTTGTGTGTTTTGGATAACAGTCCATTATCAGAGATGGCTTTTGCAAATATTTTCTCCCAATCTGTGGCTTCTCATTCTCTTGAGAGAACAGTGTTTTTTAAATGCAAGCCCTCTCTCTTTTCATGTACTGGACTTTAGAGCATGCATTTGGTGTATTAAATTTATTTTTCCTTTCATATCATTTTTCTACCTTTAATTCTTTTCACCATATTTCTATGATTCTTTCCACTTATTTTCTTACATTATAACCCTTTTCTATTACTTACCTGTGTCCTTTGTCCATCTTTTTCTAATGGGATGTAACCTCTTTTTTTCATTGGTTCGCAACAGCTTTTATATGCTAAGAATCACAATATTCAGCCTACACATCACAAACATGTTTGCAGTTTGTCATTATTAAAGTCAGCTGTTGACATATAGAACTTTTAAAATTTTTACTCAAACCATTAATTGTTTATTTTATTACTTTTGGATTTTGTGTGATGCTTCTATAATTGGAACTTGAGTGAGAGTTTTTTTCTGGCCAGGATTTGGCACTAAAGGCAAAATGCTAAGGGACCCCTATTTTAAACAGAGCCACAAATACTTAGGAACAGACACCTCCCCATAGGGCTTCCTAACAGGGAGCTGAACCCCAGGTGATGCCCTCTCCCTGTAGTTCTCCCATTTTCTCAGATGATGTTAAAAGACTGGGGAGAAGGAGAGTCAGTCGGGTCAGAGAGCATGCAGCTGTTTCCTCACCTCCTGCCTGGGGATCCTCACCAAGTCCGAGTCCAAATGAAGGACAGACACCAAGAGGACCACTGATTGTGTGTGTCTACAAGGAGAACACAAGAAGATACTGGCATCTAGATACCGGCTGGACATCTACTCAGGCAGAAGATGTGCTTCTGTACCTCTGGGTTACCTGAGCAAGAGAAAAGTGAATAGGGAGTAAATGCTGGGCAGCAGGTAAGGGAGAGCCGGCGAGCCTCCTGCATGCCCTCCATTTTGGTGGTCAGGAGGAAATGAACCATCTTATTGGCACCCAATCCCAGAGGACTACCTTCTGCAAGAAGGGAGCCAGCAGCAAATGGGCATGGAGTACACCACCCATAGCAGTAGCTGAAGGAGAAATAGAAGAGAATGTGCTGGGCTCAGATTGCCACATCAAGGAAATGTGTTGTGAAGTAACTCTCTATAGCACCCTTCAAAGAAAACATTGGTGCCCCATGGAGACATGTAACCACCAGGATACATGTCACACAGACAACCTAGAAGGTCACTTAGCATTGGCCAGAGAAACAGCAAGACTAGGAGAAGGAACAATTGAGACCAGTTAAGCAAAGAGGTCTTTTTCTCTTTCCTTCTCCATCTTCGTTGATGTAACAGTCTGAAGGGGGTCATGGGAAAGGAAGAGAAGGCCACCCCCGCCACCCCTGCAAAATGATTCTCCACGGGGTGCAGAAGTCAGGTTCGATTTTATGGGTTTTGAGATTGGGTACCTGGTATATTTTGACTAAACTGTTTATTCAAAGAATTCACTTTAAAGGTAATCCATAGAGCACCAGCAATTACCTGGGGTCTCTATGTTAAGCTGGCTGATAATGCATAACCCACGATGTATAACTCACGTCAGGAGGTAAAAGAGATTATTCTTCAAACAAAATAGATTTTTAACAGAACACAATAAACAAAAGAGGATAAGAGAAGTATTGCTTCGTTCTTATTCTCGCTTTCTTCAGAATCTGTCATCTCTGAAATGGTGTAATGTGGACACTCAAGCTCCAAGTACAAAGCAACTTTATTCTGCCCCTTTCTGGAATGTCACCAAGAAAACCTTCCCCCTCTCCCACCATTCAAGTGTATAGGCTCTATCCCTTGTACCCTTAGAAATTGTCGTAGTACCTTCTTCATAGGCTTGTTGGGAAGGCTAAGTGAAGTAAGGCATTTTAAGTATTTGGTACAGCACCTAGCATATAATACATGCTCAATAAATATGATTATTATAGTATTATTGTTAGCTCTACTCTTGTCCCTCTCAGAATGACTTCCCACCAACACAAACTAGAATAACCCTCCAATGCCTTAAAAATAATGTCAATCCTTGTTAGGGAGTGCAGTTAATTGTCATGATCTGTTTCCATCCATGTGTTGAATCTCATCTCTTGTCACTTCTCATCTCCGATTCTAGTTCTATCCAGGTTGAATAACTTGTACTTAATTGAATGCACCTTGTTTCTGGGTACCAATATGCCTTTGTACATTCTGCTTCCTCTGCATACCACACTCTATGGAATCTTTCCCTATTTTATTATTTTTTTTATTACAGTTTACATTCACTATTATTTTATATTAGTTTTAGGTATACAGGTATACAGCATAGCGGTTAGACATTTATATAATTTACGAAGTGATCCCCCAGATTAGTCTAGTACCCACCTGGCACCATACATGGTTATTAAAACATTATTGACTATATTCCCTGTGCTGTACTGTATATCTCTGTGACCCCTCTTCAGATTCCCACTCATTTGTCATTTCCTGACCTTCCTGCTCATATCACTTGCCGTCAGCAGACAAGAACCAGACAGTGTTCCAATGAAATCTGACAGCATTCTGTGTTTACATCATTTCTGACACTTCTTCACCTATTGACCATTGGCCTTTTACTTATCTGTGCTTTCTAGTCAGGTGCTTCTCAAACTTTAATGGACCTACAGATGACCTGGGCATCTGGTTGAAATGAAAATCCTGATTTAGTACATCTGAGTGCAGCCTAGGATTCTACATTTCCAACAAACTGCCAGGGGCTGTTAATGCAGCAGTTCATAGCCCACACTTTGAATACCAAGATGCTAGATGGTGGTCCCTTTGATATCAGGAGTCCTGTCTCCTTAAATCTTTATATCCCCAACACCCAGCCCATCTGTATTCCCAACACTCAGCCCATTCTCAGATAGGTAAAATCTTCTTCCTAAATGTTGCTTAAATGGACATATGATTGAATAAACCATAGCAGATACTCTGCCCCGATTACACATTTCTATAACAAGCTAGCGGCATGTTTCCTGGTCTGGAAGGTTTTTGCCTCAACTTTCTATACTATGCCCAGGACTGGGTTATAAAACACTTACACAGCTCACTTCACTTCTCATTTGCCTGTTCCAACCTGTGATTCCCCTTTTACAGTTACAACTCATGAGAAGACAACAAAGTCACGGTAAAGTGGGATAGACAAGCAATAGAATGAGACATAAAAGAACAGAAGAGGGGAAAGAAGAAAGGAAGAGAAGGCGGGTATAGATAAAAGGAGAGGATTAGAGAACGTGAGAGGAAAGAGAAATGCTTAATTCCTCACCTCATATAATTCCAGTTCACACACATATTATCCTTACACATATGAACTTCCTCTCACATACTTTCCTCATGTACTCACCTTAAACTTTTTCATTTATTAATTTATCCATTCAACACATCTACCTTGCATCAGCCACTGAGCCGAGGATATATATTCATGAACAAAAACTTGGAGTTTAACATCCACAGGGCGGGTAGAGAAAGAGATTAATTAAATAAGCACCCAATATAAATTTACAACTGTTAAAAGCAGAGAAGGGTTTTCTGAGAAATAGATGATTGAGCTGAGGGTGAGTGGAATTTCACAGGCAGAGATCACTTCCCGTACACAGGCAGTGTGGCCAGGGTGAGCATGGCACATTGGAGGAACTGAAAAGTCAGAGGTCCTGGAGCCCTGGAAAGAAGGATTGGCCAGAGAAGAAAGAGCCTATGTGGTAACCAGCCTCCAAGATGGCCCCTAATGATCTCTGCCTCTTGGTATTCATACCCTTGTGTAGTCCCCTCCCACACTGTACCAGGGCTGGTCCGTGTGACCAACAGTATACAACAGAAGTGATGGTATGGCACTTTCAAGATTAGGTTATAAAAGACTGTGGCTTCTGTCTTGGGTACTTCCTTGGTCTCTTCTCTCTTGGATCACTCACTCTGAGGGAACAAGCTACCATGTTTGAGCAGCCCTATGGAGAGGCACATGTGCCCAATAATAACAAACTGAGGCCTGTCAACAACCATATGAGTGAGCATAGAAGCATATTCCCAAGCCCCAATCAAACCTTCAGATGAATGCAGCTGAATTTCAATCTCATGAGAGACCCAAAGTCAGATCCACCCAGCTAAGCCACAACTGGATTCCTAATATTCAAAACTGTGTGAGATAACAAATGTTTGTTGTTTTAAGCTGCTAAATTTCAGGGTAATTTGTTATGCAGCAATAAATAACTAATGCAGCCTAGGTCAAAGTACACGCTACATCACTAGCATGTTAAGATTTGTGGGGCCTTCTAAATTCTCCCTGGTACCCTAAAGAAAAAAAGATAGGATATGACAGTTAATATCTACCACCTCAGAAGATAGAATCACCCAGAAAATGTGGAGGAAGTGGCAAGCCTATTGTGAACACGGAGGTAATGGTTGGGCCCCTTCATTTGTTCTCTGTAGCCCATCATAATCCATCGGTCTAGGTAAAGTCCAGGATACTATGTGCACAAATAAGTTCAAATAAAGTAGGTCTTATAAAAGTTTAAGATCTTTTCATTGGTTTTTAAATTTTACTTTAGTAATTAACCCTAAGATCCTAAGTATTAAAATTTAAGCAAACAAAAGCATATACTCTTGCAGTTATTCTATACTGCATAATGTGGGAGAAAGGACTACCGTCCGGAAATAATGCCTGTGGAGCCCCCAAGGCAGACAGAGGTAATACATCTTGAACACCTGCAAGGAAGTTCTCCAAGGGCCTCAGTGGAATTGCGCCCCTCTCAATTTACCAAGGGTTATCACTTGGGAAGCCTAGAGCTGAACGTCAAGACTCTAGGCTTCAGTAGCTTAACGCAATGACATGAGAGCAGCTATGCTTGCTGGAGGACTCTCCTGCTCACTGGAGGGAAGGAGAGACCTTGAGATTGATCACTTTCAAACTGAACCCCCAGGTGGAAAGACAAGCCTGAGGTCCTGAGAGACAACATGGGCTGCTGAAGAACATTCTAGCATCTGAGTTAATAAAATGGGGGAAATAAAAATCAGAGGAGAGGAAGCAAGTTAAAACTAAACCTATCAGTAAATAAAGCTGAATCAAGTTGTATTATAGATTCTCTTAACCTGTGACTAACCATAGAAATCCTTAATCACCAGTGAGCTTTAATGATATGCACTGGAAATTTTATGATAAGAGTATTTTATTTAATATTTCTTTATCAGTATCTTTGGGGGAGGGGGATCCATTAGGGCTATAGCCATCAAACTGAAAATGCTTTTCTTTTGGTTTAGAACTTGAAATCAAAAGACATCAAAAATAAATCTGCTTGGGAAAAAAAATATTAGAAGTTCTTTTCATCTTGGTGAAATTAGGATAACATGCAATTTTGGCCTGGGTAGAGAGAAGAGGAATCTCTGTTTTAGAAAAGATGCTGAAATATTGCTCTCCAGAGGATGGCAAGAAGTCATGGCACCTCCAGTAATTTTAGGAGTGGTCAGGCTTCTGTCACCTAGAAGCTGGGTCCTTTATGAACCTCCATGGATATTTCTCTAAAGGACCCCTGGTTCAAGATTCATCCACATGTTATTGAAATACGTCTTATTTTGGTGCATTAGAATGTCCATATAATAATTTCCAGACTCTGCTAGAACCCCAAAATCTGCTTTCCAGATATTGGCCTATAGGAGTGCTCTTTTTACCATTGCTTACAAATGTATCAATAACAAAAAATAATAATATTTAAGAATTAAAATGTCAGGGACTGCAGTTAGCTTCCAAATAAAGGCTTTTTCTTTCTCCTGTATGTGTTCATATTCCCACTGAGTTAGTCAGGATAGGATAGGATAGGCTGCAGTAACAAATAAACCCTGGAATCTCAGTGACTTCATGCAAAAAAAGTTTATTTCTTAATCATATTCAGTTTATCCTCTGTCTTGTGGCTCTGCCAGCTAGAACATGGGGCTTACAAGGTCAAGGTGGCATTCAAAGAGAGATGGATGTGACATACAGAGTCTTAATTGCTTTAGCCAGAAATGGCGCATGTCACTTCCAATCAGAGTTTATTGGCCAGAACTAATCGCACACTCAAACCTAGTTTCAGGGGTGTATGGGAACTGTCAGGTAGACATGGTGATTTAGTGAGCAGTACACTTCCATACCCACAAATAACAGAATGGATGTTTGATTGGGAAAGGAGCAGCATTGATGTACACATACTCAGATTCATACATTCACCACCTTCCTGGACCCTTGTGCCTAAGGCTAGAACTCACATGGTCAGTGAAATTACAAGTTATGGGGGAACCACAAGTGCTGCTAGAAAAGTCTCTGAGCAGAGCCATAAGGTCCTCAGCAAGACAGGCCCATGTTCTTGGCAGTAGTAGCTTTGAGATGACAGGTAACACATAGCAGAACAGAGGAAAAAGAAACAGGCCAAACTCCTGCTGAAATGCTTGTGTTCAAGCTCACCTTTTCATCAGAGATACAAGATTTTTGGTGTCTAATAATTAAGTATGATACTATTCTTCAGAGAGAGAAATGCCTACCTGAACTATACTTGGAAGGGGAAACCTACAATGAATTATATATTATATATTTTTACATGGTGTATAATTGGGAAGCAAGGAAGCAAAATCTATTACCAAGAAAGCGAAGGTGTGGCACGTGACCCACCCTGAGGCACGCAGTGGTGCCTCTGCGTGGTTTCCCACTGTCTCCTGGGGAATCTGCTTGCATTCCTCACGAGACTGTTGAATCAAAGAATCAACTGTGTCCTACCGTGACCTCTGGCGTAATTCTGTGGTCATTGCACCTGAATTATTCGGACATGCACTGGCGTTCGCCAAGGGAAGAAGCGGTCTGCGAGGATCAGAGCTAGATGACGGCTTAGAGATGATCAAGTATGAGCCCCTCGTTTTACAGAAGAGGAAAATCTAATTTTGCAAAACAGGGTGTTTCAGAGGCCAATTTTAAACCTTAAATAACTTAGATCCCTTCAGTTCCTCAGGTGGCAACTTATCAAATTACAATAGGCGGGCAGGTTCCACCTTAGCGATTTTATATATTTCCTTTAAACCCTCACAACAGCCCTGAAAGGTGGATATTATTGTTCCTCAAAGAAATTCGCCCTAGGTCTCACAGCGAATAGTAAGCTTTCTTCTATGCTTTCCTTCTCTCTCTCTCTCTCTCTCTCTCTCTTTTTTTTTCCCCACTTTCCATTTGTCTTTCCTTCATGCTTCTCAGGCATGCTAGAGGTATATATGGGCTATCCTGCTCTTCCAGGTGCACAGATGTTGGAAGGTCGTCATCACTATGCTCTGCTTTCCTGTCAATGATCGTTCCTGACATGGTGGCAAAGGTGGCCATTGGCAGCTCCAGACCTTCCCTTTACTGGTTTGACAAGACCCAGGGAGAAGAAAGCTTTCCTGAGAGATCACTCGGAGTCCTGCACAAGGTTCTCATGGGTCACATCCGGGCCTCATGACCATGCCTGGACTCTAGGGGTGGGATCAGCCCCATCTGGACCATTTTCCCAACCAGATACTGAATTATTCACTATAAGAATTAGAGAGGTAACTTCCACACTGTGCTCTCCAAGGTGTTTTCAGGTCAAGGTCCCTTCACACGGTAGTTTAAAATTCCTCAGCCACCAGAACTGCTCTTCCAGGGCAAATCTGGGGTACTTAAATAAAGGGTAGAAGGAACTATAGCTTCCTTGCCACCAACTCAGAAGACTCGTGTATTCCTTCTGTTCTGTGCTATTCGGACTGGAGGTGAAGTAGTGATGTTTTTGGCTTTAGCTGAGAAAAGTAATATTTTCTAGACTTTGTGCTTTCTACGAGAACCCATGACTTTATTTTAAAGTATTTTACCCTATCAATGTCTCCTACATTCCACTACAAATGACATCACATTGCAGAGGCTTGAATAAAATCTTTCTTTTATCTAAGGAAATGCTGCCTTGGCCAAAAACATGTAGCAGGAAGAATCGCTGCTGTCTTATTCTTTCATGCCCCCTACAGTTCAATTACACCAAGTTATCCATAGCTTCTAAAATTTCATTTTTAAAAACTTGGCCGTTTGCATTTTTATCGAGTGGTTTTATGGGCAGTAAATGTACCACAAGAGCTAGTTTACATCTTGAAACCCTAAAATGGGTGGAGCAAGAACTTGGAGAACCAAAAACTCAAAATAGTTCAGGCGATGAAGTAAAGAAAACCAAGCGGTCCTGCCAGGTAGGACCCTCTCCCATAGTTCTGGCTCTCACTCTGCTCAGGTCACACCTTCCTTTGGCCCTGTGGTTGGCAGTAGCTTCCTGCCATTGCCCTTGGTGTAGTCAATCGTCCTTGTTCCCTAATCTTTCACATTCTCCTAAGGCTTTCTTTCATTCAATTCTTCACTCAAACCATTTGAGTTGAATTCAGTTTCCTCCTGAGACCCTGACTTGATACATGCAGAAAATTCTCTTTTGAGCTTGGAGGAGCAGGGTCCCCTTAAGAAAATATAAAAGTAAAGAAAGAAGAGGAAGGTTAAGGGATGGGGAGGGAAGGGAAGGGAGCCAGACAGTTATCTCAAGAAAGCTGTTTCTCCACCCGAAAAGCAGATGCACCCAAGCTCTCTGAAGCCAGGCTCAGCCATTTATCAAGTATCTTCACTTCATTTTAGAATAAGTGATAAATGATATCGTCATCCAAAGGTCTTAAGAAGAGTCAAGTCTTTAAGGATGATAAATCTTCTGATGATAATAGTTCTGTTCAAACTCTCACTTCAGGATCAGTGAGAAAACCACAGCCTCTATAATGACTCAATCGAAAGACGTTTACGGTAAATTAGCCAAAGCCTGGGGTACAGCACCTTCATCCTGAACTTTCTCTACCACTGTGGAAAAATAGATTCTATTACTTCTCTCATGGTAAAATTTTGAGAAATAGGTACTACCACAAGTAGCTTTTGAGACATTCCTTGAAACCACACCCATTTTTAGGTTACATTATTTTGTTTTGTCTTGACTTGTCTCCTTTTCAGGTAAGAGTAATTGGGTGGAAGAGGTGGCTTTTCACAGTGTACCTGAAGCAAACCTGTAGTTTGCAAAGGAACCAAGAGGTCTCATGCAGCCAACATGCCTACTAGTAACACCCTATCTTCAAAGATGTATTAGCTGTGGCTTTGGCCATGCCTGGAGTCAGAAAGTCTGTGGTACCCTGGAGAGTTCCAAGTCCACCAAATAGCTTCTGAACTATTTTTAATTTTTCAATTAAAGTTGACATTGAATATTATTTTATATTAGTTTCAGGTGTACAGCATAGCGGTTAGACATTTATGTAATTTACGAAGTGATTCCAATTAGTCTAGTACTCACCTGGCACCACACATAGTTATTACAATATTATTGGCTGTATCCCCTATGCTGTACTTTACATCCCCATGACTATTTCGTAACTGCCAAATTGTACTTCTTAATCTCATCACCTTTTTCACCCGGCCCCCCAAACCCTTTCCCATCTAGCAACCATCAGTTCGTTCTCTCTATCTATGAGTCTCTGTTTTGTTTGTTCATTTATTTTGTTCTTTAGATTCCACATATAAGTGAAGTCATGTGGTATTCATTTTTCTCTTTCTGACTTATTTCACTTAGCATAATACCCTCTAGATCCAGCCATGTCATTGCAAATGGTAAGATTCCATTTCTTATGGCTGAGTAATATTCCATTGTAGATATGTACCATAACTTCTTTATCTAGTCATCTATTGATGGACACTTAGGTTGCTTCCATGTCTTGGCTATTGTGAATAGCACTGCAATGAACATAGAGGTGCATATACCTTTTCAAATTAGTATTTTGTATTTTTTCAAATAAATACCTACAAGTAGAATTGCTGGGTCATATGGTCGTTCTATTTTTAATATTTTGAGGAACCTCCATACTGTTTTCCATAGTGGCTGCACCAATTTGCGACCCCACTAACAGTACACAAGGGTTCCCTTTCCTTCACATCTTCACTAACACTGGTTTGTTCATTTATTGCTGATAGCCATTCTGACAGTTGTGAGGGGTTCTCCCATTGTGGTTTTAATTTGAATTTTTCTGATGATTAGGGACATTGAGCATCTTTTCATATGTCCGTTAGCCATCTGTATAGCCTCTTTGGAGAACTGTCTGCTCAAGTCTTCTGTCCATTTTTTAATTGAATTGTTTAGAGGTATTTTTGGTGTTGAGTTGTATGAGCTCTTTATAAAAAATTGGATATTAACACCTTATCAGATGTATCGTTGTCTTTTTGTTTTGTTGGTGGTTTCCTTTGCTGTCCAAAGTCCTTTTAGTTTGATGTAGTCCCATTTGTTTATATTTTTTGTTTCTTTTGCCCAAAGAGATATATCATTAAAAAAAATTACTAAAAGCAATGTCAGAGTTTATTGCCTATCTTTTCTTTTTGGAGTTTTATGGTTTCAGGTTTTACTTTTAAGTCTTTAATCCATTTTGAGTTTATTCTTTATATAAAGCAGGTGGTCCAGTTTTTTTTTTTTGCTTTGTATCTGTCCAGTTTTCCCAACACCATTTATTGAATAGACTGTCTTTACACTATTTTATATTCTTGCCTCCCTCATCATAGATTACGTAACCATATAGGCACAGGTTTCTTTCTGGGCTCTCTATTCTGTTCCTTTGACTTATATGTTTGTTTTTATGCCAGTGCCATGCTGTTTTGTAGTATTGTCTGATATTAGATAATGTGATACTTCCAATTTTATTCTTTTTCTAAAGATTGCTGTGGCTATTCAAGGTCTTTTATGGTTCCATATAAATTTCAGGATTTTTTGTTCTAGTACTATGAAAAATGCCATTGGTATTTTGATAGAGATTGCACTGAATCTATAGATTGCTTTGGGTAGTATGGCCATTTTATGATGTTAATTCTTCCTACCCATGAACATGGTATATGCTTCTATTTATTTGTATCTTCAGTTTTTTTCTTCAGTGTCTTATAATTTTCCAAATACAAGTCTTTTACTTCCTTGGTTAAATTTATTCCTAGATATTTTTTTTGATTCAACTGTAAATGGGATTGTTTTCCTAATTTCTCTTTCTGATAGTTCATTATTGGTATATAAAAAGGCAACTGATTTCTAAATATTAATTTTGTATGTTGCTACTTTACTGAATTCATTTATCAGTTTTAATAGTTTTTTGATGGAATTTTTAGGGTTCTCCATATACAGTATCATGTTATCTACAAATAATGACAGTTTTACTTCTTCCTTTCCAATTTGGATGCGTTTTATTTCTTTCTCTTGTATGATTGTCATAGCTAGGACTACCGATGCCATGTTGAATAGACGTGATGAAAGTAGACATCCTTGTCTTGTTCCTGATCTTAAAGAAAATACTTTTAGCCTCTCCCCATTGAGTGTAATGTAAGCTGTAGGTTTGTCATATATGGCCTTTATTATGTTGAGATATGTTCCCTCTATTCTCCCTTGGCTGAGAGTTTTTATCATAAATGGATGCTGGATTTCGTCGAATGCTTTTTCTGCATCTATTAATATAATCATATGATATTTATCTTTCATTTTGTTTATGCGATATATCACATTAATTGATTTGTGAGTATTAAACCAACCTTGAATAAATCCCACTTGGTCATGTTGTATGATCTTTTTAGTGTATTGCTGAATTTGGTTTGCTATTTTTTTTATGAGTTTTTGCATATATGTTCGTCCAGGTTATAGGCCTATAATTTTCCTTTTTTATAACGTCTTTATCTGGTTTTGGAATCACGATAATAGTGGCCTCGTAAAATGAGATCAAGAGCCTTCCCTCCTCTTGAAATTTTTGGAATAGTTTGAGAAGAATAGCTGTTTATTCTGCTTTGAATGTTTGATAAAATTCACCTGTGAAGCCATCCAGTCCAGGACTTTTGTTGGAATCTTTTGATTACTGATTCAATTTTGTTAGTAGTAATTGGTCTTTTCAGATTTTCTGTTTCTTCTTGATTCAGTCTTGGAAGAATATATATTTCTAGGAATTTATCCGTTTCTTCCAGATTGTCTAGTTAGTTGGCATATAATTGTTCATAATATTTTCTTATAACCTTTTGTTATTTCTGTGGTATCAGTTGTCATTTCTCTTTCATTTCTGATTTTATCTATCTGGGTCCTCTCATTTTTTCTTGATGAGTCTGGTTAAAGGTTTATTGATTTTGTTTATCTTTTCAAAGAGCCAGCTCTTGATTTCATTGACCTTTTGTATTGTTTTTTAGACTCTGTTTTATTTCTGCTCTGATCTTTATTATTTCCTTCCTTCTGCTCATGTTGAGCTTTGTTTGAAGTTCTTCTGGTTCCTTTAAGTATAAGGTTACATCGTTCATTTGTGATTTTTCTTCTTTCTTGAGGTAGGCCCGTATTGCTTTGACTCTCTCTCTTAGGACTGCTTTCTCTGTGTCCCATAGATTGGGGGTTATTATGTTTTCATTTTCATTTGTCTCAAGGTATCTTTTGATTTCTTCCTGATCCCCCTGTTAACTCATTCATTGTTTAGTAGTGTTTTATTTAGACTTCATGTGTTAGTGTGTTTTTCAGTTTTTTTCTTGTAATTGACTTCTAGTTTCATACCATTGTGGTCAGAGAAGACGCTTGATATGATTTCAGTCTGCTTAAATGTATTGAGACTTGTTTTGTGGCCTAACGTGATCTATCTTGGAAATGTTCTATGTGCACTCAAAAAGAATGTATATGCTGCTGCTTTGGGGTGAAATGCTCTAAAAAATATCAGTTAAATCCATTTGGTCTAGGGTGTCATTTAAGGCCACTGTTTTCTTGTTGATATTCTGCCTGGAAGATCTGTCCACTGGTGTCAGTGAGGTGTTAAAATGACTGTATTACTGTCAGTCTCTCCCTTTACATTAGTCAATATTTGCTTTATATATTTAAGTGCTCCTAAGTTGGGTACATAAATGTTTACAAGAGATTTATCTTCTTGTTGGTTTGATCCCTTTACCATTATGTAATGTCCTTCTTTATTTCTTATTTAGCCTTTGTTTTAAAGTCTATTTTGTCTGATATAAGTATTGCTACCCCGGCCCCTTTTTAGTTTCCATTTGCATGAAATATCTTTTTCCATTCCTCTCAGTCTGTGTGTATCTTTGGATTCGAAGTAGGTCTCTTGTAGACAGCATATGCATAGGTCTTCTTTGCTTATATATTCAGCCACCCTATGTCTTTTGATTGAAGCATTTAATCCACTCTCTTTCGTAGTCATTATTGGTAGTAGTACATAGCTCTTGCCATTTCATTATTCATAATTATGCTCCTTTTCCCTCCTCCCTTCTTCTTTTTAAGGAAGTCCCTTTAACATTTCTTGTAATCTCGATTTGGCGATGATGAACTCCTTTAGTTTTTTCTTGTCTGGGAAGCTCTTTATCATTCGATTCTAAATAATAGCCTTGCTGGGTAGAATAGTATTGGTTGTAGGTTCTTGCTTTTCATCACTTTGGATATTCTGTGCCAATCCCTTCTGGCCTGCAAAGTTTCTGTTAAGAAATCAGCTGATAGTCTTATGGGAACTCCCTTGTAAGTAACTAGCTGCCCTATTCTTGATGCTTTTAGGATCCTCTCTTTGTCTTTAACATTTGCCATTTTAATTATGATGGGTCTTGGTGTGCATCTTTTTGGGTTTATCTTATTTGAGACTCAGCACTTCCTGGACTCATATGTCTAGTTCCTTCACCAGATTAGGAAACTTCTCAGTCATTATTTCTTGAAATAGATTTTCAATTCCTTGCTCTCTCTCTTCTCCTTATGGTACCCCTATGATGTGAATGTTGGTACACGTGATGTTGTCCCAGAGGTTCCTTAAATTATCCTCATTTTTTTATTCTTTTTTCTTTTCGCTGTTACAATTGGGGATTTTCTGCTACCTTGTCTTCCAAATCCTCTGCTTCATCTAATCTGTTGTTGATTCCTTCTAGTGGATTCTTCATTTCAGTTATCGTATTCTTCATTTGTGACTTCTATGTCCTTTTTTATCTTACTATCTCTTTGTTAAAGTTCTCACTAAATTCCTCGAGCATCCTTATAATTAGCGTTTTGAACACTGTATCTGATAGGTTGCTTGCCTCCATTTCATTTAGTTCTTTTTTTGTAGTTTTCTCCTGTTCTTTCATTTGGGACATGTTTCTTTGTTTCCACATTTTGGCTGCCTCTCTGTGTTTGTTTCTATGTATTAGGTAGATCTGTTATGTCTTCCAGTCTTGGCTGGGTGGCCTTATGTAGTAGGTGCCCTATTTGATCCAGTGGTACAGTCTCCCTGTCACCTGTTCCAGGTGTTCCAGAAGTGTCCTTTGTGTGGGTTGTATGTGCTCTCCTGTTGTAGTTGAGCCTTGATTGCTATTTGCATGTCAGTCAGTGGGACTGACCCTCAGCTACTCCTGTGTAGGGGCTGACCCTGCAGAGTGGGATTTGCCTCAGCAAGCTCTGGTGCACGCCTGGACCACCCTTTGGGTGTGCCACTTGTGGGGCTAATTAGGCGGTGCTCTCTTGCGGTCTGAAGCCAGCCTTTGGCTATGTTGGTTCTGGAGCTTCTTGGGAGGGGATCCTGTGCAGACCATGGTCAGCTGCTGCCTGTGACCAGCCCAGGCCTACCTGGTAGGAGCTACAAAGCGATCCATGGTTGGTCGCTGCCTGTGCTGGACCTGGGGCCACTTGGGAGAGACCACACTGCGAACTGAGCCACCAGTACCAGGGCAGAGGCAACACAGCAAAAGGCCCAGGGCACCCTGAGTCCTGCAGCCACCTGTCAGCTGCCGAAAGAACCTCGGACAGTTCATATGCCCAGTGAGGTGGGGTCTCAGGTGGTAACCAGTGTGGGGCAAGCGGTGTTCACCAGGTTAATGCAGATTCAGAATTGACCATTTGAGAGGAGGGCTCAACACAGACAATGGCAGCTGTCCCTACAGTCCTTGCCCTGAAGCCACACATTCAGTCTCTCTCTGTATAACTCTGGCACCTCCTGAGCCACCATTGTTCCATCAGAGCCCATAATGAGTGCCTGGGAGCAAGAAGTCTGTGCACTGGCCCTTTAAGAGGATGTTTGCATTTCCAGCCACCTTCTGTCTCACCTAGATGGACAGAATCCATGCTGGTTTTCACAGCCAGATGTCATGGAGGCTCCTCTTCCTGGCACTGGTGCTCTGGGACCTCACTCTTCATGGGGAACCTCTCTGCAGCTAAGATCTCTCTCCTGATTCTCAACTGCCACATATGGGTGTGGGGCCAACTCATTTCTCATCTCCGCTCTTCCTGCGGGTCTCTATGTGGTCTCTTCTTTATATCCCCAGTTATAGGAGTTCTGTTCAGCTAGTCTGCAGATGGCTCTCCAGGTTGATTATTCTATAATTTAGTTGTAATTTTAATGTGCTCATGGGAGGAGGCGAGCACAGTGTTTACCCACTCTGCCATCTTGCTCTCTGGGGAGAGCCTCTTGTGGACATTTGATCTCTCTGTGTTGTGGTTTTTCATTGCTAAAGAACTTTATATTGTGATTCATTAACTATTCGGAGGAATAGTCATGCGTTTTAGATCATCCCGAGTACATTAAAAATATCAGTAATTCATATTCCACAGCACAGAATTATAGTTTGTAAGATATTAACTACATCTAGAGGGAAATATGTCAGACCCATGGAGGGAGCAAAATACTCTCGAATGAAAACTTATACTGCCGGTGTCTGTGAGATGTGGAATTCCAGGTGCTATAATACACTCTCTTTATTCAGTAGCAGCTAAACAGGCGAGTAGAAGAACCTAAAAGGTAAAATTATGCAAATGGTGTATGCACCTCAAGAAAATCCTACACATCAAGTTTATCGGGTCATTATATTTGTCCCTACGACAACCAGCTTATAAAACCAACTTTACAAGTCCCATGAGCTATTTCACTATTTCAGTTACATTTAGTTTCATGGCTGAATTAATAATGAATGATGTTTATGGTTTGGTAAAGATCATAAATACTTGAGGTGATATTTTCAAGAGTTCACCATATTTTAATTGCTATTTGTAATCAGTCTCATTTTCACACATGAAACATATGACCCACAAATAGTAGCTCCAAGTGAAAATAATATACATAGAAAATTATCTTTCTCTTAAAAATGTGACCACCACTATAATATATTCAGAAGAAGTTGGCATCCCATGGGATATGTTTTGGTCTCCACCCAAAGGAATTTATTTCCAAACCGATGTTCGAAAAATGATCTTGTAAAAGCACATCTCATCTATAAGTTCCACACAACACATAGCACTAATATATTAGAGTGGAACTTGAGTGGATTTTATAAAAAGCATTGCTAACAATAAGATTTCCAGGGAGTTGATGCTAAGAATAAATAAGAGGAGCTATCATTATACATTTTTATTAATTTGGAAATTTTTCCTTCCATCCGAATGACCTCCTATGCACCAGGCACTATCTGATACTTTGTCATAAAACTTTGCCTCGTAAGCTTTCATCTTCTGCCCATTCCTAAAAACTTATATGCTGACCACCTCTTCCTGCCTTTTAGCTACATTTTCCTAATCTTTTTGATCTATGTACCTCTTCCTTCTCTCCCACTATCTTCCACAAAACCACGTCTAACATTCAAAGGTCTATTTTGGAATTTAGCTCCCCCAAAGCTTCCTACTTAAACCCCACTTCCTGTCCTCAATCTCATACTTTGGGGTCCTCTAAGAACTACTTTAAATTTGCAAGATTGTACTTTACATTGGGCAAAATATTCCCTCCTCACCGAGGCCTTCACTAACACCAGTCTAAGCAATTTTCTCTACCATTGTATTCTGATCATTTCCTTCATTGCATATATCACAATTCATAATTGTGTATTTATGCTTATTTACTTGGTTATCATATGCCCCTCTCAAATACACTGTAAGCTTCATGAAAGAGAAACCCCATTTTGTTTGTCACTCTATATCCAACACCCCATATAGTCCCTAGTATATAGTAGGTACACGAAGAAATGAATAAATGAATTCATTGTCCTAAAATCACTTCCTTTGTGTTTTATTGGACCCAAATTATTCCATGGCCAGTGTGTCTTCCTGAACAGTTTGTAACCCCACCTTAATTACTAGTATAAGTACTCATTCAAAAAATGATTAAGAAAAGATCTATATTCAAACGATAGCAGTATTAATTGATACACAATTTATTAATTGGTACCAAGCAGAAAACTAGATGGCTAAAAACATTGTATCCGAGGTTCTCAAAATGGCATCTTAGGACCCACTTTGACATATTATTAAGGGTCTGCAAAGCCTGGGAAATTTTTTTTAATTTTGCATTTTTCATTTAAATAATAATCTAAAAAATTTTACGTGCCCCATTCTAGATCATCAGAATGTCTTCTTTAAACCACAATCTGTCTCTTACCTTCAAATATATCTCTTCCTTTTTTTTTTCCTTTTTACAATCACTTTGGCCTCCGAGCGATTTCACAGAGTGACAATGTTTAACGCACGACATGTTGATAAGCACGTCTGGCTTCCTCTGGGTTGGCATTTCCTAATGTTCAAATGACAGCAATCAGCCCACATCTGCCTTTGAAGTCATCCTGAATTCTTGTACTAGGTATAAAGGCAAAACTTGATTTTTCAGTAGTAATTTGTACTTAAAAGACATGTACATAGAATAAGACTTTAGTTTCTAAAATATTTGTTTTTCAGAAAGTGAGATTTTAACATAATAAAAACGTCATAGTATAATGGAGTAAAACTTAGGTTAATTGTCTTAGGTTAATATGAAAACAAGAAAAAAACAGCCAATTTTTTGTAGAAATTGGAAACTAATTCTAAAATTTATGTAGAAATACAAAAGACCAAAATTCCTGAAAAAGAAAAACAAAGCTAGAGGACTTACGTTTCGGCCTTCAGAAATTACTATAACGTTATAGCAATCAGTACACTGTGGTATCGGCATATGATCCATGAATATATCAACGCAACACCATAGAGAGAAAGAAGACCCACACACATATGGTCAAATCATTTTTGACAAAGATTCCACAACAATCAAGTGGGGAAAAGAAAGTATTTTCCACAGATGACACTGGAACAAGTGTAGATCCATATTAAAAAAAGATGAACTATGACCCATACCTCACACCATATACAAACTTATCACAAGATGGATTTCAGACTTAAATGTCAAAGCTTAACAATAAAGCTACTAGCAAATAAATTGGGCAAAGATTTCTTAGAATGCAAAAATCTCTATCCTTTAAAGAAAAAATGATAAATGGCACTTAATACAAGCATAAAACTTTTATTTATCAAAAGACACCATTAAGAAAATGAAAATTCAAACCACAGACTAGGAGAAAAACGTGAATTTCATATACATTTATATGTGTGCATGTGTGTAAAGAACTCCTACAAATCAATTACAGAAAAAGCACAAACAATTGACTAAAAAATGAGCAAAAGATTTGAGGCATGTTAAAAAAAAGAAGATATATGAACGGCCAATGAAAGCATGAAAAAATGCTCAGCACTGTTAGTCACCACACAAATGCAAATGAAAACTGCAATGAGATGCCACTACATAGTCACTAGAATGGCAAAAATTTTTAATTTTAAGTATAGAATTTAAATTTAAAAACTAAAACCTAATACCAAACAAACATTAACAAGGATTCATAGCAAAGGGAACTGTCATACATTGCTCGTGGGAATGTAAACGATAGGGGCATATGGCAGTTTCTTAATAAAGTTAAACATAAAACTACTTCATAATCCAGCAATTCCATTTTCAGAGACAAAACAAAGATAAATAAATACATATATTCTCAAAAACACTCTATCAAGAATGTTCATTGCAGCTTTATTCATAATAGCCCAAAACTACAAACACCTCAGGTGACCATCAATTGGAGAATGAAAAACAAATCATCTACCTATAGTATGAAATACAACTCAGCAATAAAGAATGAACTACTAATACAGAAACATGGATGGATCTCAAAATCATTAGGTTGAGTGAAAGAAACCAGGCACCAAAGAGTATATTCCTATGATTCCGTGTATATGAAGTTCTAGAACAGGCAAAACTAATTTATGGGAATAGAAAGAAGAACAGAGGTTGGCTGGCAGACAGGAGAATTAACAGGGAAGGGGTACAAAAGAACTTTCTGAAATGATGGAAGATTCTATACCTGGATCGGGGCGTTACTTACATAGGTGTACATATTGTCAAAATTCATGATACAGTGAAGATTAGAACATTTATTGTATCTAATTATACTCCACACAAACACAAAGAAAACAGGAGTAGGAAGAACAGCTGCTGGAACGTTTTTTTTCTGACATTGTTGCATGTGTTTTTATTTTCCTTCAGCTGTGGTAAACCTGTGAAATGCTATTTTTAGAATGAAAGTCATAGAGGCAGGAGCTACATCTGTTTAACTTGCTTAACATAATACCAATCCCATTGCCAAGTACTAATGAAGTTGTTTCATGAAAGAGTGGAGGGCAGAGGATAGCAATGATTAAATAACAAAAAATTGCTTTTAATGTAGATAAAGAAATAAGCACAAAGTGAAATAGTAAATATCTTAGAGCATTTCAATTCATGGTATATCATTTATGAAGCAATCTGCACCATCCAAGTGTGCAGAACATCAGTTAAATACTGTCTAACTGTGCAAGTAGTTTGCATTCCATTTCTTCTCTACTTCATTTTAGTTCAAATGATACCATCTGTTACATGAGTTTAAAACAGATGTCTTTACTACCACAAGTATCTCATGCTCTCTATCAGAACAGAGGAAGGAAGTGTAGCAGGTAATATACTAATGATATTTTGATGTTGCTTGAGAAGTAAAACATGAAGACCTGTGACCCCATTTATCCTAAGAACATGGCCTAATTAAAAGAAAAGGATTAGTTAGAGCTCCTAGTTCATGACCAAAGAAACTTAAAAATACAAAGTGTTTTGCCTGGGCTGGCTGAGATGGCTTAAAACGAGGAGGTAAAAAATATATATATATCTGTAGCATTATCAGATATCCATTGTAGGAATTCTATCTTGAGAGGAAGAAGAACAAGGTCAAAACCCATTCAGTAAGCCCCAAAGGTAATAGAAAACAGTCAAGCAATGCTCATCCATGACTCATGGGTATAGTTGAGTCATTTATGAGACAAGATAAGAACGACATGCCTGAATCCTCAATCCCACGGATGTCAAAAGAAAATAGAGGTGAAGGGGGGCCTCGAAGCCTACTGGTGTTTGTGAAAGCTCCCCCTAAATACCAAAGAGAACCTATACTATAAAGGGATACATCAGAAACATAGGAAGTGTGATTTAGGGAAACATTTATGACCAGGGAAACAGAAGCCTAGTTCTTATCTCAGGTTCCTATTAATAAGCTGTTGTAACTCAGACAAGTGAAAATAGTTCCTTAAATGAAGTGTACAGAGATGGTAGCTAAGCAGTATAAGAAATTAGGTATCAATCCATTTTACTAAAAAAGAAAGTGGAGTCAGACAGTTGAGTAAGAGTATGAGGTAAATGAAAATTACTGTTATTATTTTCAATAAGGCTGTCAAATTCTTAAAAGATCTTTTCAGCTACAGACATTTTGGTATATTTACAAATTCTCATTGTAATGAACAAGTAGTAATTTGTATCCTTATGTTGGGATATCAGTAAAAGGCAGAGAAAAGCAGCACTTTGCAAATTATTTTCTAGGCTGCTTTTAGAAGGTTTGCCCACAGACAGAAAGGGATTGCAGGGAATCTCGAAGCAATATCTGATGTAAAATTTTATAGTTAAGGCAGTATATAACAAGATTGATAAATATCCCTATGTAGTTTGAATAGTAATTATATACTAAAGAATATATTTTTAAAAATTCATCAACAGAATAAAAATAATAAGCATAAAGGTATTCATGCAGCAAGAACCATGATAGCAGAAAACTAAAAATAAGATCTGCCTAACATTAGTGGAATAGTTAAGAAAATCGTGATATTTCAGTTAAATGAAATACCATTCAGCTATTAAATCTATAATACTAAAAAATATATGTCTTGGAAGCTAAAGAGGGTTAGGCTTGGTGAGTACTTGGATGGGAGACCACCTAGGAAGACCAGGTGCTGTAGGCGTAAAAAAATAAAAAATAAGGGGTTGTAAGCTGACAAGGTCCTCGCAGTCTGTGAGGTCAACCAAGGGTTGCCTTGCCTAAAAAAAAATAAATGAACGAATAAATAAATAAATTAATTAATTTTTAAAAAAAATTTTAAATATAATAGTAAGGATCTTAAATATATACAAAGATGACACAAGGTGATATTCAAAAATTGATATAATAATTTTTTCTTTTAAAAAAATGTAATGCTACCTTATATTGCTTTATAATAAGTAAGCATTTGTAAATTTGTAATTGAAGCACAATTCTGACATATTTCATTTATTTAAAATGTTAAGTATAATAGATATAGTGCTAACATCTTTACATACATTCCCCATTCCTGTCAACCCCACCCCGAGATATCCAATAATAAGAATTCAGGGCCTATCCTACTACATCCCTCACTACGCTGATGTACAAACACATACATGTGAGAGAGAGGGTCTTTTTTTATCTACCAATATTATACCATACTCTATATTTTACACTGAAGATTGTTTCTCCCCTTAATAACATGCCACTGCATCCCTCTAAGCCAATATATAGCTGTAATTCATTTTTCTAGTAAT
The DNA here is from genome assembly GCF_902729225.1 of Pteropus medius. Lineage (NCBI taxonomy): Eukaryota > Metazoa > Chordata > Mammalia > Chiroptera > Pteropodidae > Pteropus > Pteropus medius. Next base: position 1,324,019 of record NW_024340697.1, read on the forward strand.
CGTTCGCAGTAAGAATTAGCATGATTAATCCAGCCATTTTTCTACTGAGGAACATTCAACTTATTTCCAGTTTTACCACTACAAGAAAAAGCTGCCTGGATATACATATCGTTATACCTTACATTACAGTGTGTTTGATCCTGCAGGATACATGCCCATAGCTGGGGTTGCTAGGCTAATGACATATCCATTTTTACATTTTTAACAAATACTTTAAAATAGCTTTCCATAAATGTTCTACATCTACCTTCCCATAGCAATATACAAATGTTTGTTTTCCCAGATTGTCACCACTACTGAATGTTATCAACCTTTTAGTCTTGCAATTGGACAAGTGAAAATCGTAACTCAAATATGCATTCCCTTGAATGCTAACGAGATCAAGCCTTTCTCCTTATCATTTGCATTTTAGTTTCTATAAATATGAACTTTCCTTTCTATTGTGTTATTTTTCTAATCAGTTTGTGGGAGTTCTTTGAAAATTGGAGGTATTAAGTTTTTACCTGTCATATATACTGTGTCTGTTTGACTCGGTCTATTTCTAGTCTTTTGATTTCTTTATTATACATTTTTCCATTCATAGATCTTTTTAAATTTGTATGTCTATTGATCATTTCTTCATTGCCTTTTTTCCCTGTCTTAATTTCTGATCTCTGCTCACTCACAATGTTACAAAAACATTTTCCTAATTTTCTTCTAATATTCATAAAGATTTCATTAATCTACTTGGTATATATTTTATAGATGGTATAAGGTAGGAGTTTATATTACCTTACTTCCAAGTGGATATCAAATTATACCGACATTTGATAATCTTTTTCCTTTGAAATTGTAATGCCAGCTTTTCCAATATTAACTCCTCCTCTATTCTTGGATACATGCTGAGAGTCTTTACTATGTTCAATTGTTCTAGTTATTATTGCTTATGACATTGACATGCTGTTTTAATTACCATAAAATTATTATAAGTTTTATCTGGTAACACAAGATTCCTTCCCCCTGATTACTGTTATTCTGAAACATAAATTCTGTTATCAAATCTTATTCACTTCTTCTTCTACCTAAATTTTAAAATAATTTTTCCAATTCCAAAAACATCTTTCTTTAGATTTGGATAAGAATCATTTTGCATGTAAATATATTTTGGGGAAATCATGACATTTGTGTAATACTGAGTCTCCCCAAACAGTACATGGCATGTTTATTCAGATGTCATTTCATGTCCTTCAATAAAATGTTAAGTTCCTTATCCTTACTGCTACCATCCTAGGAATTTCAGAGCTTTGTTATCCATTTGTAATGAGTTAGAAGCTGCTGCTTTATATATACTTTATGCTCTATTCCTACATACCTGTTCCTACATGTATAGAGAAGAGCAGCTCAGGAGGTGGCCCAGGCCAGATATATGCCAGGAAGCACCTCGTCCATCTGGGAGTCATATTATACACAGTTTGACTACCGGGTGAGGAATAGTACAAAATGCTCAGGCATGAACACACACCTCATTCATTATGCCCGACGTTCCCAGGCTGCCAGAGCAGCCTGGTTAAGTATTGTCCTGGCCGTGTTTCTGTGCCTCCAGAATGGGGAAATTTTCCAGAAGCCCCTAGAGTCTTGCTAACAAACCCTAAACTGACTATGGCAAATGTTCACATCATCACTTATTGAAGTCTCTTCTGTTGGTTTTGAAGCTATTGCTTGTGTGTGTGTGCGTGCGTATGCGGCGCAGGTGTGTGTGTGTGTGTGTGTTTCTAATATAAAGCCATTTTTAGTATCTACCTTACGGGAAAAAATCAGCCCTCTAAACATAAATCGATTTTTTAAAAAGATGAAAGAAATTTAACTTAAATGTCTAAAAACAGAAATGGTCGAATACATTATGATACATTCGTATAGAGGAAACTGATATATCTATACAAGAGTCTCATTAAGCCTATATAAAAGATAATTCAAAGAATATTTCCTGACATTACAAATGCTTGTGCTAGCATATTCAGTTCAATACACAGCTTTCAAAACTGCATATTTAATTTGATATTATTTTTGGAGATAACAGGAGAGACAGAAGAGGTGGGAACTACATATATATCAATATGATATGTGTAGAAGGAACAAAGTAAAAGAATTATACCTCCTTTTTTTCCAGATTTTCTACAATAAACATACTCAGATAGAAAAAGATAAACCTTATTTAAAAGATGCACTGTTTTCGCCATTCATACTTATAGGATAGGTAAATTGATTTTGCCTTTCGTTTTGTCATTTTTGTCCTCATTTATGATACATATTAGTTTCCTAGGGCCGCCATAACAAAGTGCCACAAACTGGGTGGCTTAAAACGACAGAAATTTATTTTCTCACAGTTCTAGAGGCCGGAAGTCTGAAATCAAGGTGCCGGCAGTGCCGTATTGCTTCTAAAGGCTTTTGGGGAGATCCTCCTTGCCTCTTCTAGCTTCCAATGGTTGCCGGCAATTTTTGGCATTCCTTGGCTTATAGATACATCACTCCAATCTCTGTCTTTATCTCCACATGGCTCTCATCCCTGTGTCTGTGTCCAAATTTCCCTCTTCTTATAGAGAAATCAGTCCTTGGATTAGGGCCCATTCTAATCAAATATGATCTCAAATATGATCTTTACTCGATTCCATCTGCAAAGACTCTGTTTCCGAATGAGGTCCAATTCACAGGTTCTGGGGGTCAGGACTTCAACATATCTTTCTTTAGGAGGACACAAGTCAACCCATAATATCCCACCCTCTGGCTCCCCAAACATCATGTTCTTCCCACATGCAAAATACATTCACCCCATCTTAACCTCACCAAAAGTCTCCTCTTTCTCTCCCCACCTGCTTTCCCTCTCTCCTAAATTTTTGTGGTTGATTCTATAAACTAGATGTGAGCATGACTGCAACACAACCAGTGCCCAAGTAACCAGACCTTTATCAGGCTAAAATTAAAGCAGAATAGACCAATCCACCCCTTCGCTCCCAAACAAAATCCCTATTTCTGTCGGTGATAAGAAGTCCTCACTTGGCTGAAGCCCTCATCTCTCTCAGGAGCTGTGGAACAATTTTATCAAGTACGTTCTGGGCCAACACAAACAATGTGGCTCTGCCTTCCAGGCCACTGAGCAGTATTTTGACTATTTGGTCCCCAAGCAGTGCTCCCTAATTTTAAAATCATGCCGTTCAGTTCAGTGTTTCCATGTCTGCAGAAAAATTAATATCTCCCCTTCGGGATGGAAGTGATAATTCACAGTTCAGCCTTGACAACAGCATGAGCTAATTAACCAACCTTGGAAACAAAATAGAGCCATTTTTATTTTATTTTAAACCTGTTTATATGATATACATAGCTGCTAAGGCAGTAGTCACACTAAGAAATTGTCATAAACATAAATTGGCAGAGCAGTTGTTTAACCCACAAGTAAGCAAGTTTTCAGAATGATTTGGTTTTGAAACAAATCAAAGTTGTCGAGGCAAAAATTACATGCAGACATGCTGAGGCATTGATGCAGAGCCGGAAAGGCAAAGTTTCTGGCAATTAAGGGAACAGACCACAAGGTTGCATTGAAGTCATAGATCCCAAGGTTGATGGAAATGTAGTGTAATAGAAGGAAGAGAGAACTCTAAGTCATAAAGCACTAAACTCCACCAACTGCACCAGTTCTGTGTGCCCTTGTGTGAGCGAGGCTGTCCTCCGGGCAGGACCAGCTTCTTGATTTGCAGAACCCGATGCAAAATGAAAATGGAGGGCCCCTTGTTCATAAATTATTAAGAATTTCAAAAAACATTGCAACAGAGCATTAAACCAAACACAGGGCCCTTCTAAGCACGAGACCCTGTGCTACTGCGCAGGTTCTACCTGTCTCCAGGTTTCAATCTTTTAATCAGTGAAACAGGGGGAAAAAACAAAATTATATTTTCCTTACCTCCTTCATGGGATGATTGCAATGATAGATTAAGATAACATCTGTAAAAATGTTTCGCAAATGTGAAAGCGCTTTACCCAGAGCAGAGGCTATAGAAAGTCTGGAAACACAAGTAGGGGGTCTCCTGGACACCTCCTGCCCACTTATAGGAATTTAATAAGAGATAGCCAAATACTTCACCTATACGTAGTGCTTTATAAATCACTAAATTGCGATGGAGCTTATGCTTAACAGTTTTCACTGAATTAAAACAAACCAGTTTGCTAAATGCGATGTGGTTTCCTGGATTGGATCCTAGAACGGAAAAAGGAGATCAGTGAAAAATCTGGTGGAAACCCTAGAGCGGCAGTCCCCAACCTTTTTGGCACAGGAACCGGTGCGCCTATGAAAATCTAATGCCTGATGATCTGAGATGGAGCTGAGGCGGTGATGCCAGCGCTGGCGAGAGGCTGAAATTCAGATGAAGCTTCTTTTGCTCACTTGCCCTCTGCTCACCTCCTGCTGTGCGGTCCGTTTCCTAACAGGCCATGGTACCGATCGGTGGCCCTGGGCTTGGGGACCCCCTGCTCTAGAATTTAGTTAATAGTGCTATGCCCTGTTAATGTCTCAGTTTTGACAAATGTACCACGGTTGTGTGTGAGATGTTTAAATTAAGGGAAGCTGGGTAAAGCTTGGGCAGGAATTCTCTGTACTATCTCTGCAAATTTTCTGTAAACCTAAAATTATTCCAAAATAAAAAGTTTATATTTTAAAAAGAGTGAAACTAGTCCATTTGACAGACTGGGAGGAAATGACCGTTCTTATTTTCTTAAAGGCAAAATAATAAGATTAGCTTCTATGTTAGAATATGGAAACCTGTCCTATTATGTAGACAGTTGTTTTAAATTACATATACTGAAATAGATAGATAGATAGATAGATAGATAGACAGACAGACAGACAGACAGACAGATAGAGAGCCAAAGGGGCAGGGGAGAAAACAGACTGGATAAATAGAAATGACTTGAAATTTTGCTGCATGCACTCAAAGATTTTACTTATTTCTAATTTACTCAGAGGTTTTACTTCGATTCCAAAATCTTCTTCCTTTTGCAGATATCACTCCATATTCTTTCCTTGTTAACATTTTTTATGACTGCAAGAATAATTCATGTTTGTTCTAGAAAATTCATAAAACTACCATCCGCCAAAAATTCTCTCACTGAGAAGTAGACATGATCAACATTTTGACTCAGACTCATTTTTATCACTCTCTCCTGTGTGCATGTGCATATGAACATACAATATACTTTAGAATAGAAGCCATTAAATATAAACCAGCATTTCCAAAATTATATTCCATGGAAAATTGAGATCCATGGGCAAAAAATGGGGGAATGTATCATACACTATCCTCCCTCGTGCAGATTCACTCTGCGTAGTATAGTGAAAACTGTGAGAAGTCCTGCATAACTTTTTCAACTCAGATTTCTCAATGCCTGAATTCTATTATTATCCAACAGAATACTCCTTGGGAAACTGGTATAAATAGCTCTGTTCTAAATCTTTTTCACTTAAGATGTTATGAGCATTTTCTCATGTTACTAAATATTAATTGCAAATATCATTTTAATGACTACAAGTATTACAACATCTGAGCATTCCATTATTTATTATACCAGCAGTAGACAAAAAAAAAATTCAAACAGATCCAGATAGCAGATATGTGGGACTGCAGGCCATATGGCATCTAGAGCACGAAAGGAGCCATAGATGTTACGTGCAGTTGTGTTCCAATAAAACTTTCATATAATTTTCACGTGTCATGAAATATTATCCTTTTGAATTTCTAACCATTTAAAAATATAAAAATTATTCTTAGCTCACAGGCTGCACAAAACCAGATGGCAGGCCATAGTTCACTAACCATGTTTTTCTCCCCAATTTAAAAAAATGTTGTATCACACATTTGGAAAAATAAATTGTTGCCTGAATGTCTGACCACTTCCGTTAGACAAATTCCTAAAAAATTTCTAGACCTGGACAACTAAGCCAAGGAATAAGAATATCTGGCAGTGAATCCATATTGCTAAATTGCTCTGTAGAAAAGATGGACAGTGCTCAACAGCAGTGTTCAAAAGTGTCTGTCTCACTGCAAACAGGCCAGTTTTGACTATTATCATTTTTTAATGTTTGATAATTTGATAGATGAAAATTAGTATCATCTTTTTCTCTGCATTTCTGTGATTGCTGTTGTGTGCACTTTTCCTGTTTGTTACTGAAATATTGTTTGTTTTTTAAAGTCATGAGAGTTCTTTATCTACTAGCCATATTAATTCTTCCAATACTTGGCAAATATTTTCCCAATTTGTTGACATTTTTATTTTATTTTGATATTTTGGGTTGTGGAGATGATTTTAAATTTCATAAATTGATTATAGATTAAATATAGATATATATTATTCACTGATGTTGATTTATAAATCTAATAGCACATCTATTTTGGTTTCTTCCTTTGCTTTATGCATGGAAAGTCACTTCCTACTTGAGATCATTTGAATAGTCAACCAAATTTTCTTCTAGATTTTATTATACTTTTGTATCTTACATCATTGACAACTCTTCATATCATCTGTATTCACTTAGTGTGTGGTGTGAGGTGAGGTACTGAACTGTTTCTTTTCTAAAACTTTTTTTTTCCGAATTTGATTTTTCCATTTATTACATAACCCACCTCTTCCCCCACTGATTTGTTAATGTTCTCTTATGTAAATACTGGGGTCTAAATAGGGGTAAAAAATGGGAACTAATGAGGGTAAAAGTGGGGGGCATTTCTAAGCCATCCTATTCATCTGTCCTTTCTTACAGTAGCTCAACACCATCTAAGCTACAGTGTCCCCCTTATCTGCGGTTTTGATTTCCATGGTTTCGGTTACCGTGGAAATATTATTGGAATGTTAACTAGAAAATTCCAGAAATAAACAATTCATAAGTTTTAAATTGCATGGCATTCTGAGTAACATGATAGAATCTCGTGCCATCCCACTCTGTCCTGCATGGGACATGAATCATCCCTTTATCCAGCACCTCCAAACTGTATACACTACCCCATCCATTAGTCACTCAGTAGCCATCTCGGTTATCAGATCAGCTGTGGCAGTATCGAAGTGCTTGCGTTCAAGTCACCCTTATTTTACTTCATAATGGCCCCAAAGTGCAAGAGTAGTGATGCTGGCAATTCGGATACGCTAAAGAAAAGCCACGAAGTACTGTCTTTAAGTGAAAAGGTAAACGTTCTTGACTTAAATAAGGAAAGAAAAAAATCATATGCCGAGGTTCCTACAATCTACAGAAAGAATGAAGCTTCTATCTGTGAAATTGCCTAATTCGTAAATTAAACTTTATTATAGGTATGTGTTTATAAGAAAAAAACATAGTATATCTAGGGTTCAGTACTATCCACAGTTTCAGGCATCAACTTGGGGCCTTGAAACGTATCCCCATGAGTAAGGGGGACAACACCTGTTAGTGTTAAAATGTACAATAAAAGACCACTCCACTTTATTATTTTTAGTTCTTACTTCTCAGAAGAAATTAAAGGGCATCTTGGGAGTATTTAAGTTAGGAAAGTCAAACCCAGCATATAAGTGAATCATCTATGCGGAAACCACGCAGAGATCATTGACATCAAGTTTACTAAGAGAAAAGAACCAGATGCAAACCAAAAAAAAAGTGATCTGAGAGCAAGAGTGGCAGACACACACTGTGTTGGGAGAAATTGTCATCCCATTTATTTTAGGCCTATAGATAACAGTCAGTCAGTTCCTGATTCTTCCAAGGAGATCTATAATAAAAATGTCGCTAGAACTCCATGGATCATTAATCTCATATTAGCTATGGATTTAGCCTTGTCCCTGACCAAATGCATTAGCAGAATCTTAACAGAAAATGTGCTGTTTATAAAGAGCATCTCTCTCTGCCTTCCCTGGTCGCCTTCCCTGGTCACCTTCGTTGGATGGGCTGTAAACACAGAAAGCCTCAAAAGTGTGTCAGCAGGAGGAAGAAACCCAGCGGTCAAACCTCAGATGGATGGTGTAGACCTGGATTGGCAGACTACCCCCCACGAGCCAAATCTAACATGTAACCTATTTTTGTACATAAAGTTTTATTAGAGCAATGCCGTGCTATTATTTTCTCTTATTGTCTATGCAATGGCAGAATTAAATAATTGCAACAGAGCCTCTATGGCCTGCAAAGCTAAAAATATTTACCGTCTGGCCCTTTACAGAAAAAGCTTGCCACGTATCCTGGGACATCAGCTTCCCTACTCCCCAGACGTGCAGGCCCCTGCCAGTACGCCTCACCGACTGTAAAGGCAGACTCTTATTTCTCCTCAGTTTCACCTCAGTCATTTTGTCCGCTTTTAATTAGAATCAAACCCAGACCTCAGCCATTCACACAGACCAGAGGATAATGCAGTCACAACTTTTAATTTCCCTCCACTAGGCTGCAAGCAGCTCCTAAATTCAATCTGATTGTCAAGGCCTGAGAAATGCTCAAGCTGGGACTAAAAAAAAGAAAAACTCAGGATAAAACAGCTAAGAAAAGGGCACGATGCCTCTTTTGTTGTGCTATTTCTGGTGTATAAGAGAAGCCTAGACGAAGGTGAAAATATCAATGTGGAAATGTCCAAGTTTGGGGATCTCCAAAATAGATGCGTTATTTTTAAGTACATTTCCGGTGTCAATCTGAAACCTCTTCAGGTAAGAGCTGAGACATTTACAGGCCTTTGCTATCAGCGAGATAATTGCTGGCCACAGGCCAAGTGGTTCGGTTCCTGAGCCATAAATTGAGTGACACTTTGTACCAATAATCTTGTGTTTCCAGAGAAGCATATGAGAACAGAAACAAAGCAAATGATAACAATGTTCCTAGTCTTATAGGCGTTTCAGACTTCAGGGTCCAAAGCATGAAAACTGTTTTTCAAGTCATTTCCTTAAACCTCAGCCACGAATGTGAACAAAATTATAGAAACACTTCATTTATTCTGCTTTACTAGAAAATGAGATATTCCATATACATAAAGTTTCCAGATAAAGATATTTGAAGTGCAGAACTCTTTGGGTCATAATCACTTTGGAAAGAATTTTTTCTAAAATGTATTACTTTATTTGGACTATATGCAGAACACAAGGTTTTTCGGTGGCCACAGGCCAACATTTTGAGCATTTAAGGCTCTGTAAAGAACCATCCCTACCCTAGAGAAGTTGATAGTCTAGGTGTCAGCAAACATTTTCTGTAAAGGGCTAGATAATAAATATTTTAGGCTTTGTGGGCCGCACATGGTCTTTGTTGCATGTTCTCTGAGTGTGGAGAAATAAATTCTAGCTGGGAACATTAACCTCTTTGGAGGATCTGAGTTGAGTCCTCAAAGCATGAGTAACACTCTTTGTTTTCAAAGGTAAATATACATCCATGATACATAAAGAACTCTTACAACCCAACAACAAAAAGACAAACAACCTAACTGAAAATGGGCAAAGGACTTAAACAGACATTTCTCCAAAGAAAATGTACAAGCAGTGAATAAGTACCTGAAAAGATGTTCAACATCATCAGTCATCAGGGAAATGTTACTCAAAACCACAATCAGATGCCACTTTACACTCACTAGGGTAGCTATATTTTTTTAAAAAAATGAAAAATAACAAGTGTTAGAATGTAGAGAAACTGGAACCCTTATACATTGCTGGTAGGAATGCAAATTGGTTCAGCTGCTATGGAAAACAGTTTGGCAATTCCTCATAAAGTTTAGCATAGAATTAGCATATGACCCAGCAATCTCACTGCTAGATATATATAAAAATGAATTGAAAAGGGTACTCAAACAAGCTTTTGTACATGCACGTTCATGGAAGCACAATTCACAGTGGCCAAAAGGTGGAAACAGCCCAAATGTCCCATCAGCTGATGAATGGATAAACAAAATGTGTGATCTAACCATACAATGAAATATTATTTGGCCATAAAAAGGAACGAAGCTCTGATATATGCTGTAATGTGGATGAATCTCAAAAACATTATGCTTAAGTGAAAGGAGCCAGTCGCAAAAGGTCACATATTGTAATAATTTCAGTTCTATGAAATGTCCAGAATAAGTAAATCCATAGAGATGGAAAATAGATTGGTGGTTCCCAAGGGTGGTTCCCAAGAGAATGGGGAGTGCCTGCTTAACAGATAGAGGCTCTCCTTCTGGGGTGCTGGCAGTCTTCTGGAACTAGATACAAGTAGCGATTGCGCAACACTGCGAATGTACTAAATGCCACTGAGTTGTTCACTTTAAAATGGTTAGTTTTATGTTATATGAATTTCACCTCGATTAAAAAAATAAGTAGAAAAAAATAAATTTACAGGGCGATCATCAAGTCAGGCATTATAGATGCTATTTTACTCTAGTATGATATAATATCAACAAGCCATTTTTATGTAAATGTACCTGTGCTTCCGCAGTTTTTGGCCACCTTGTATATATTGCTTTTTTATGGTTAAAATGATAGACGTTTATTGTAAGATTCAAGGCATAAAGAAAAATGTCATAATGACAGCTAAAATGTATTAAGACCTGGCCATTTGCTAACGCCGTGCTGAAATGAAACAATCAATACATGTATGAATACTCATAAGGATTCTGTGAGCCAAACACTGTGTCTATGCCCAGTCTAAAAGACGAAGAAATAGAGGCAGAAAGAAATTAAGAAACAGGCCTAACAATAGGAAGCCAATAAATAGCAGAGCCAGAACTGGACTCCCACAATCCGCCCCCAGAAGTCTGGCTTTGAAACACTCCTTTCCATTGCCTAGAAAGAAGCGATGGCATCTTCCCTAACTCCACTCTCTAGAGGAAATCACCGTGGACTAAACATTTTCAGATACTTTTTTAAAAAATGAAATGAAGATCCCACTGTAGTCAATATTCAAAACACACCTTTTAATATATCATCAGCGTGTTTTCATCTCTATACACTTATTTTATTCTTATTACTGGCCGCATGATATGCCATTGCATAAATATACCATCATTTAGTTACCCAATCCCCTAGTTTTGGGCACTTAAGTTGTTTCCATTTTTTCACTTTACAGTGTTGCAATAAAACTCTCGATATCTTCGTTCACTTGCTTGATAACGTTGTCAAAATAAATTTGTAGAAGTGGAATTGCTTAGGCAAAAGATATGCCTCTTAGTCACTTCGATGAATGTTGCAGAATTGTCCACCCCAACTTTGTATGGATTTAGATTTCTACCACTAGTGTGTGAGAGGGCCTCTCTGCTCACACTGTCTCAATCGCGGGCATTGTCAGTCTTTTTAGTCTCTTGACCAACCGATAGGTCGAAATGTATATCTTATTATTTTACTTGGCATTTCTTTCATTATTAACAAAATTGAGCATAGATCGATAAATGTATTGGCCATTTGAACTGGTTTTAAGAATCGATTCTTTACATCCACGTTTCGCCCATTTTTCTGTTGAGATGTTTTATTGATTTATAAGACTCTGTTACATTAGAGCTAATAACTTCTCCATATTTTTTCCTGTCATATGTGTTGCAGCTTTTACCATGGGTTAATATTTGTCTTTTAACTTAGGGTATTTTTGGTCACCTATTAGGTTTTTTATGTTTTTTTTTTTCTTAATGAAGTCAAATCGCTCAATATTTTTAATGTTTCTGGTTTCAGCGCTATTCCTTAAGGGGGATTTAATGTAAAAATTATGAAAATATTTTCCTAGTGTGATTTATAATAAGAAATACATATTTCATCTTCCTGTTTCTGCCCAGGAGCTTCTAAAACCCTTGGAATTTCTTAAGTGGTAAGAGCAACAAAGGTGTCTTTTGTTTTGTTAATGAGGTACCTTTTAGAAGCTAGGGATGGGCTGGTTGCCAGGACAACCAACCTGTGGTTAGAGGGTGGGAACTTTCAGTCCCACCTCCTGACCTCTGGGGAGGAGAGAGAGCCTGGAGGTTGAATTAATTGCCAATGGCCAATGATTTAATCAAGCATGCCTATGTGATGAAGCCTCCATAAAAATCCAAAAGGACAGGGTACAGAGAGCTTCCGGATTAGCGAACTCATGGAGATTTGGGAAGAGTGACGCTCCTGAAGAGGGCATGGAAATTCTACACCTCATACCTTACCTTCCACATCTGTTCCATCTGACTGTTCTTGAGTTATATACTTTTATAATAAACTAGTAATCTAATAAGTTAGATGTTTCTGGTTCTGTGAGCTGCCCTGGCCAATTAATCAAACACGTAGAGAGGGTTGTTGGAATCTCTGATCTATAGCCAGTAGGTCAGAGGCTCAGGTGACAACCTGGACTTTCATCTGGAGTCTGAAGGGGGAGGAACAGTCTTGTGGGACTGACCTCTTACTTGTGGGATCTGACACTGTCTCCAGGTAGATAGTGTCAGAATTGAGTTGAAGCGTAGGACACCCAGCTGGTGTCAAACACTTGCTTGGCAGTCTGGAAACTCACACCCCCACACACACTTTGAAACTGGGTGTCAGAACCCTTTACCTGTTTTTCTAGGAAGGTTTTACTTTTCCCGTTTAAGTCTTAGTCCATCTGGAATTGATGTTTGTTTAGGGTGAAACTTAGAGCTCAAACTTTAGAAATGTGGAGGACAGCACATGAGATTATCTCTAAATTTGTTTTTTGTTTAATTGGTTGCTTGCTTGGTTGGTTGGCTGGCTGGCTGACTGGCTGGCAGGTTGGGTGGTATTTTGAAATTTGGTCTTGTTTTTGGAGGAATGAGCTTTTTGCTTTTATTCAAATTTTTTCAGTTACCTTTGTGATTATGTTGCTGTGGAGAATGGTTTTAACTGCAGATTCATAACAGAATTGATTCAAGGGTAGTGTTCAGAGCCTAATATTGTGCCCCCTTTCCTTTCCATGATGTCTCTTATGATTCCAGACTTGGTCCAATGGGGACTGGAACCAGAGTACACAGCTATAGATGTGAAGAAAATCAAGATCAAGTCAAAGAAAAGGAAGTGAACATGCCTGAGTGGAGACACCATGATGACTCGAGCACTGACAACAGTTACCGAAAATCCAGGTACCCTTTCCTCTTGCCTTTCTTCGTGTCCCTTGACTCTACAAATCTATCTCAAGACCCTTGCCAGAAAGCTTTCCACTGGCCGCCTCTGACTGCCTCCACATAGCTTGGAGCTGTTCTGTCCAAGTCAGTGGTGACTGTCCATATATAGCTGTTGAGCACTTCAAATATGCCTAGCGCCCTTGAGGAAATAAATTTTTTATTTAAATTTATTTAATTAAAATTTAAATCTAATTAATTTAAATTTAATTAACTTAAATATAAAAATAAATGCTTAATTCAGTTACTGGGAAATTTTTAAGTATGCTTGGAACACCTTGGGCATGTGAATCTACTTTTTCAACTGTGATTTTTTTGAAATCTAAATGCAAATTAAGTATGTAGAATAAAAATTTAGCATCCCGAGATGTGCTTCAAATGTAAAATACACGCCGATTTGAGGATTCGGTATGGAAAAAAAAAAGTGTGTGTTCTCATTGATAATTTTTATATTGATTACATTTGGAAATGAGAATACCTTGCATAGATTGGGTTAAAGAAAATAGATTATTAAAGTTAACTTCACCTATTTATTTTTAATGTGTCTACTAGAAAATGTAAAATTACAGCTGTGGTTCATATTGTATTTTGATTGGAGAACATCGGCTTAGAAGTTGAGTTCTGCAAACAGAACCTGGTTTGAGTCTCCACTTAGTAAGTTTGTGAATTGGGGCAAATAGGACAACTTTCTGAGTTGGTTTTGCCATCTATGGCTTGCAGGGTCTCTGTTAAGCTTAAAAGAGATAAATAAGGCAGTCTGTACAATGAATGGCATTGAAAAGCTCAATAAATGGTTATTCATTTTGATTTTTTTTTATAATTATGACTCTTCCTGGTGCGGGCATTAAAATGTTTCCTCCTGCTCTGACCTGCTACAGTAACCTCTCTAATTAAAAATTATCTTACCTTGACCCAGGATGGTTATCTAATTTGTGGGGCTCAGTGCAGAAGGAAAATATGGGGGAAAAAATAACAGGAAAATGTGCTCTTAAAGTTATTAAGGTAAAAAGTTTTCCTTTGTTGACTGTTTCTCTCTCAATCTGTGGTGGTGGTTTTTATTTGCTGTTCAATACCAGGCTCCCTTTGGGGTGTCCGCAGGGTACTCTGAAGGTGAATGCAGATCCTCACCAGTCACCGAGGAACCCTCGCCTTGAAACTTGGTGGGGTCGCACACATGTGTGCACAACCCACTGGCCACCACCCTCCCCCTGCAGTACGCCACCAGGGCGCTGTAGATGCGCTATGTCTGACTAGAAGCAGGAAAGTCAATCTCCCCTTCCCATGAGACCGCAACCCACAATGGACCCGAATGCCGCCACGGGATGAAAGGCTCTCCTCCAGGTCACACTCAGCACCCGGATGGCGGTGGGTGAGGGTGTACCCTTCTCCCCAAGCCCCGCCTCCGCCTGGTCCTGGGCTATGATGACCAGCGCCAGCCCCACCCTGAGATGTCACAGGCTGCACTGCCAAACCCAGCACCCAGCTGGAGGCGGACAGCAGAACCCGGCTTCCCTTTACATTGTAGCAGTTATTGCCCAAGCAGAGGGAGGTGACAGTTGCTGTGCAGGGAGGAGTGGGGAAGGGCAGGTAGCTCCCGAGCCCCAGGGAGGTGGCAGATGGTGGGAGGTGGGGCTGCACTTGAACCAAGGCACCTAGTGCCCAGCGCATGCTCCATGGAAATTCACTTACACAACCCAAAGTCAAAGGTAGAATTACTAAGACTTTCAAGATGGTAACTACAGAGCATTAAATCCCAAACGTGGGGCCCTTCCGAGAGCAGAACCCCGTAAAACTGCACTGGTCGCACATCCGTGAAGCCAGCCCTGACTTGACCGTGCAGCACACATGGCAAGTGCCCTAAGTCGATCCCATCAGATCTCTTTTGTCGGTTCTGTACACTCTTCGCCTGTCTTCTATGGGCTTTGCTTCCGAAGGCTGGCATCTACAACTTTCCTTGGAACACTGGCCCCTCAGCCTCAGAAGCTACTTCATTCTCCTGTCCTGAGAGCAGAAGCGTGTGTGAGTATGGACGCCTGCGCCTCTCGCCTGCAGGGTAGACATTCTCTAAGGCTTCATTCATCCTCCAGAGCTCCCAGGGATCAGACTGAGGCTGCGGCTTCCTCTTCCTGCACCCACCCTCCTGGCCCTCCTTAGGGAAGGAAGCACTTCCTGGGAGCGCTTCCGGAGGAAATCGCTTGCTCTCAAGTTCTCCTGTCACGGTCTGCTTCTGGGGAACCTCAGTTCAGACAAACTTTTCTTTTACTACATTTAGATGATAATATCAAGAATCAAGGACTTCCATGTGCCAGGCGTGCTGCTGGGCACTTCATCCTGTTAAAAAGAAAACCACAGGCCCCAAATGGAGTCACTTATGCTAGGCCATGTCACCAAACCGGGGCTTAATACCTACCTTAGTTGCAGTTTTAGCCTTCCCCCAGGAATGTACTCTTAAGGTCTGTCTAGAATTTTCTGGTCAGCATGAATAAGGTAAGCCCAGGGACCCTCTCCTTCTCTCAGAGGAAGATGAAGTAAGCTACCTAATAAGACTTTCTTGTCCCCCAAGGGCAGGTGGCCTAATGTGAAATAATCTTTCCGTTTGTTCATTTGTCTTTCTCTTCTTGCCTCTACAAACCCTTCTCGTAGCCATTTGGAGCACCTTTCTACTTGCTGGATGGGATGCTGCCCGGTTCATGGATCATTCCATGAAGCCAATTAGATCATTCAAATGTATTCGGTTGAATTTTGGTTTTTGACAATCCCATGCAGCAGTTCCTGGGTCTTCCTTGGTCTGAAGCGGAACAACAGACGTTTCTCTTGGAAGGAGAAGCACAATGTAAAAGAGCAGTCATCACGTGCAGAGCAGACTGCTTAAATGAAGGGGGTGGTGTCACGGAGTTTGCAATTAGCAAGGCTCCTGAGACAGAGACTCTCCCAGTCATCAATGCGCTGTTTTCGGTGTTACTCAGGCAGTCAGATGGCACTCCCTAGAATTTACAGACTTCATTTGCTGCCTTTAAGCCAAAATATTCTTAAGATAAACATAAAGCCCCGCTTAGACATGACCATATGTGACTCCGAGGAGCGGAATCATTTATTTTGCTCTAATGAAGTAAGTGAAAGAAACTCCACTGGGGAAAAAAAAAATACACTAAATGCAAAAGGACAGTGACCTTTTTCTTTCTTTTAAAAACCAGATTTTATTCAGATGAGTAATACCAGTTATTCTGGAAAGAACAAAAGAGAAAAAAAGTCCTGTCTTTTAACTAGTCAATTGGATCATCCGAGAATTTCTTTGATTCCTGAGAGTCTACTTGAATTATAGAATTATGTCTCAATGTTCTTCGCTCCTGTCATCATCATCCTGGCATTTTCTTCTTTTAAAATGAAAGCCTGACTTCTCCCTTTTCAACACCAAAATTTAGCAGCTGTACCCACATGAAGGTAAAAATGCTGAACAAAACGTTTTTAAAAATTAGTCATAGGTACATTTTATCTAAATGATGACAACTTACAAAAGTTTGTTATGCTCATTTAATAAGTCTTTATTTTAGGAAAATTGGAACATGTAATCCCATAGAAACACTATGATACGAGGTGAAGATGATCAAAAATCCTACTGAATGCACTGGGTAGCAAAATATAACATAAATACATAGTGTCATTATAAGTCCAACTAATTTCCATGTATTTCCGTGGGACATTTATCCAGAGTACACACATGATAAGCCCTAAATCTGGCTTCTTGGCACTCACATCCTGAAACAAAAGAGTTATAAGTGATGCAGTAGATAGTCCAAGGCAAAAAAAAAAAAAAAACCAACTTCTTTAATCATTTATTTCACCGTAGGTATTAGGTAGATGTTTTTACTTATTTGAATACATATTGAATTGTCAAGGTTTGAAATTCAAGGTTACTAAAAGGCACACAGCAAAAAGTTTCCTCTCACCATGCCCCCACCCACCCAATTCTCCTCCCATGTTTTTAGTTTCTTGTATATTATCCAAAAGTTCGCCCTGCATACCCAAGGAAATGTGAATGTATTTTTTGTCCCTCTCTTTATATCCATATTATACACACTGGAATCTCCCTGGCTTTTTTGCACTTAATGATAATAGTCTATCTTAATCAGAGACTATTAATAAGGTCTTCAAATCTCAAATTTAATTCAGTGTCATAACAGGAGTTTTGCAAAGTGACATCCACTGGACGACCAATGTCCAAATCACCAAAAGCAGATTCCTGGGCCCAGCCTAGGCCTAGAGAAGAAATGTATACACATTAAAGTGTGTGAGCCAAAGATGTGGGGAAAAGGGCATTGCCTCTGGAGTCAAGTAGATCGTGGCTGGATTCAAATCCTGTCTCGGTGTGTGTCCCTTGGTCAGTGGGGATAATGCTGTCTACCTCCATGTCCCTGGGAAGAATAGAGATGAGTTGCATGTTCATGTTGGAAAACAATCTCAGGAACTGGTTTTTGAGCTCGTGGGCACCCAGCACCATCACCTTACAGCTGTCTTCTTGGAAGTCCCAGCAGCCCTTCCCACCAGCCTCACACCTGGCAAAGTAGGGAGTTTCTTTGTGGCTCCTTCCTTTCTTCTCCATTTGTCTTACTCCCTTACCTTCCTCCACGACCCATTACCTTAAAACATAATCCATGAGTAAGAGTCCTACGGACAGAATTCTTCCAGTACATTCACTTGGGGTGGGGGGCAGTAACAGGCACAAACACATACATAAAGTACATATTGTGATAAAAACTCAGAAGCAAACAAAGAAGAAATAAAAGGAGAGAACACTTTGTATGTGGTAGCTAGAGAAAATCCCTCTGAGGAGGTGACATTTCAGTGTCACTCAAAGGATGACAGACTAACACTCATGCTGAAAACAATTATAAATGTTGAAAAAGTTATAGAAAAATAACCATTTGAAAGCACTGCACATCGATACAGGCAAGCCGAGCAGTACTAGAAGCTTCGAGAAAAGAGGAAACAAGAGGTGAGCTCCACATTTCCTCCAGCTTTTCCCCAAGAGCAGTTCATACGCATGGCACAAGCAGAGAGCTGCCGCGTTACTGAGCTGAAGAGATAGAGGCCACAGTTTGAGTTGCCAAAGTGGCTGGTACTTGAGAGGTAAAGTCTCAGAGAGACTTGGGGCCTCAAAATCTGCACAGATTTTCCCCTCAAGTGATTGGCTGCCTCCTAAACTGTCTATGCACGAGGGGAGACTCCAGGAGACCCATCAGAAAACACAGCAGCTGAGAGGTTAAAAGCTGGGCAGAGGTTGCAGCAGCCACGTGGTGGTAGGAAAACGGAAGTGATAACTCAAACTCTATCAAGGTAGAGAGGCCTTAATAAACACTCAGACTTGGTAAATATTCCTAGGCCATGCACTAGGACATAGAAATATGCCCTAGGATTGAGGAAAGAACTGAAACAGACCATCCCTCATGAAACCTAAAAACCAAGACTCAGTAGGACCAAGGTGAGCCACTGGCACTTTATTTGCCTACCAAAAGAAAAGCTAACCCTTTTTAGAAGGGGAGAATATCATTCAGAGCCTCTACAATTTTTTACCCACAATATTTACTATCTAGTAGAAAATTGCAGGCCATGCTAAAAACAAAACAAAAACAAACAAACAAACAAAAAATAACAGGAAAAATTGACCAAATCAAGAGAAATAAAACAAGCAATTTAAATAGACTGCTAGGTAATTCTTATATTAAAATCTTAAAATAATAAAGATTAATAGAATCTTAAACTAATTAACATAGGAAAAGATGAAAGTTTTTAGCAGAGACATGGAATCCTGAAAAGTCTACAAGTTCTAGAACTTTCTCCCAAAAAGAAAACAATACCTATGATTAAGAATTCAATAGATAGGTTTAATATTAGGTTAGATACAATAGTACAAAGGAAGACAGATGAATAGAAATAGAATATACAAATTGATACACAGAGTATTAAAAGGATAGAAAATACAGAAAAGAGTATAATAGCCATGTTGGATATGGACAATAGGCCTAATGCATGTGTAATTGGAGTCGTGGAAAGAAATGAGATAAGGAGAATGGAACAGAAACAATGTTTGAAGCAAAGTGATAATGGCTGAGAATTTTTCTTTTTCTTTTTTATTTTTATTTTTATTTTTTTATTTATTTTTTATGGTGACATTGGTTAACAAAATCCAATAAGTTTCAACTGTACACTTTAACAGTAAGGCATATACATATTTACACTGTGTGTTCACCTCCCATAGCTAGATTTCTTTCTGTCACCACATATTTGACCCCCTTTACCCCGTCTATCTCCCCCCTCCCCCCACCCCTTACCCTCTGGTAACCACTAGTCTATAGTCTGTGTCCATGTGTCTCTGTTTGTCCTGTTCATTTGTTGCTTTTAGGTTTATATCTCACATATAAGTGATAGCATGTGATTTTCAATTTTTTCTGTCTGGCTTATTTCACTTAACATGATTATCTCGAGGTCCATCCATGTCGTCTCTAAGGCAATATTGCATCTCTTCTTATGGCTGAGTCGTTTTCCATTGTATATATGTACCACAGCTTCTTTAGCCAATCATCTATCGTAGGACACTTCAGTTGCTTCCACGTCCTGGCCACTGTGAGAATTTTCCTAATACTGATGAAACTGATGAGAGACACCAACCCACAGATTCAAGAAGCTCAGTGAATCCCAACCAGAATAAATACAAAGAAAACCACTGAGATCAAACACACACACACACACACACACACACACACACACACACACACACACACACTTATGCATACCTTAGTTAAGTGTTGAGTAGAAGCTTAATAGTGTGTTTTTCAAATCTCTGGTCAGGACAAACATCTCTAAGGGAAAAGTTGACAGCTGGTGGAGTATATGTGTATCAGATGAGAATGTTTCAATAGAACAAGAGGGTTGCTGTTACATATGAGAGAGACACAGGGCACAGAGAGGGGGAGCAAACAGATGACTGAAGGAGTAAAGTGCTCAAAAAATTATAAGAGGAAGGGATCCATACCTCAAGTGCAGAGGTTGGAGGGACGAGAACCACAGCAACACAGTGGTACGTTCTATATATGTGCCTGTACGTATATTTGTGGAATGTTATTGCAAAAGCGAAGTCATTCTGTACATATTATTTCATAATTTGCTTTTTTTAACTCTATGCATTATGAAGGACTGTAGTAAATTCTATTAGGACCTCTAGCTCTTACCACTTCAGTGCCCACAGCTCAACTTTCCAAGGTCATCCCCTGCATCCCCGTGCCTGAGGCTCTCTCTGGCATTGTAGTTGCTTTGACCACCTGTTGACAGGCTAGAAGTGCCAGGGAATTAATGCCTCCTGGCAGCAGCTCTCAAAAAATGACTGATGGGAGCTGGTATATAAAAATAGCCCAGTTCCCTTGCCCCTTAGCTGAAATAATTCTGAGGTGTAGTTTTATATTGGCTCTTAAAATTTCAGCGGTTGCAGTTAGTGGTATCTAACCTGTTAACCCAATATTGGCTGCCTTTCCATTCCTGACTCACCTTCTACTAGAGTTTCTTTTACCTCCCAAATAAACTACTTGCATTCGAATTCTTTCTCAAGAGTTTCCTAAGGGAATCCAAACTAAGACATCTTTCAATAAAAGGAAGGATGACTAAGGATATCGTAAAGATGAAGGGAGTGAATATAAAGTGTTAGGAAATTGTCAATCATATAATAAGCGCTATATGTGTTTGCTATCATTAGTACTATTATTATTATTATTACTACTACTACTACATCTCTATTTTTAATGGTCGGCAACCTCACTATTAATAATTGTCCCCAAATTCTCCTACCTTGTTTCACTAAGGAATAGTTTATTCACCAAGCGACTGGACATCATTTCCATCTCCTGTAGGCTACAATAGGCCTTTACCCTTGGCAATAGTTCTTAGAATTTTAATCGCAGGTATCTGAATTACATTTTTTGTTGTTGTAATCACTCTCCAAAGCCTTCACACTCTTCTCTCTCACACAGATATGAGGCATGCATTATTAATTAAATGACAACGTTATTACAGCCAGTAAGTGAATTACTCCATAGCTCCTGCCTGCAGTAATTAACATCCATCAAAATAAAAGCAGAGGAGTGTGTTGCCCTTATTACAAATGGTTTGATTTCATGGGTTTTTGATCGAATTAAATAGAATCAAACTAACAAGTGGTTGAATTAAGCAAACGTCATCACGCTTATATTGCCTGTATTTGTTCCTAGACATGACTGAACATTAGAGAGTTCATTTTATCAACATATTTTCCTTAACAAACTTCCTCCTTCTCAGTGCAGACCCAAGAATGTGACTGTGTTTTTAAACTGATGAATGGTATTCTCATCAGACTATATTCAGTAGTTGTTTTGCACACAAGAAACTACTTAAAAGTAAGTCAGGAACAACCAATTAAATCTAAAAATGATTCTGCAGCCACTTTACCAATTATAGGCATACCCAAGGAGCAGTTTGTGTGCAAAAATACTCATAAAATCAGAATGGTGTCAGAGTCGGTCGATAGCTATCAATTTTGATTAGTGTAAAGCAAAACGGTAATGCAGGGAAGCGCTGAGCAGACCAGAAACTCAATCAAAGTTTCCTCATGAATAGACAAACAGATTGTCTCTCATAAACACACAGAATTGCAGGCAGAAAAAATCAGTAAAGAGAAGACAGACCACTCCTCGGAGCTCCCACCAATCCATATCTCCACCAATATTCAGAGCATCATGAATTACAAAAATGTAATGAAATCTATGTTCGTTACAATATTCATGACAGTTATAGACTTCAACAGAAACGCAGACTACTTTTCTTCTTAACCAAAACTCACAAAGACAAAACCTGCCTTAGCTGGAATCTCCCTCTGTTTCTGTTTAGACACGGTCCCCTCGCTCCACTCTGGTGTATGAATCACACACGCATCCGCAGCCATCACTCACAGATTAGCTGAAAGCAGCTTAGATGAACTTGTTCTACTCTAAAGAGCCTGGGATAATCCCGTTTATGGCTGTTGTGCTAGCTAAATCAGAAACAATACCATTTTCCCTCTCAAAGGTGTCCCAATATGGAAGTTTCTTGACAAGGTATTTCCCCTCATAATATGTAAATGGCAGCCTACTGGATAGAAGAAAGCATGGTTGGATACAATGCCTTTATTCTGGACTAAAGGCAAAGCATCATTGTAGAGCTGAGGTCATTCCATGCTTAAAATTTCCTGAATAATAAAAGAAAATTGTCCCTAAAGAAAAGCAAGTTTCAAACATACAAACAGCTCTTTCATTTCATCGCGGATAATAGAAAAATCAAACTATAGAAATATCAATGATGGAGCAATAGGATCAGGTGGGAAGAAGAACGTTTTAGAAGTCAATAACTTCACTTTGTCCTCAATATAATAGTGTTCGATCGGGCTGTTACCTGCCTCAAAGGGATCTTCTAAGCAATCATCCCATCAAGATGATAAAGTATTGAAAGAGGTTGGCTAAAGGAAGTGGCGGAGGTTCTGTACCTAGAGATATACCACCAGAAAGTTAATAAACACCTCTGCTGAGTGCTATGGACGTTAGTCTTTTGGACCACCTGATTTTTCAACTTACTTTCCAGCCACAGAAAATCTGTGATTCGTTAGAACTTTGAAATCATCTGAAGGCAATATGCTAATACAAATGCAATCGCATGAAGTACATCCCGGGAAAATGTGATTGTGTGCAGATGTAAATTTGTAAATGACCAAATCAGAAAAATAGCTTACCAGCTCAAACAATTAAACTATTTCTTGAAAATAGATTCTAGTTAAGAAATACGTGTTCATTAGGGAAAACTTGGAAAACAGATATGGAAAACAAGAAAACAAAATTACTCAATTTCAATGTGTGGTTAACATTTGAGCTTATGTCTTGTGTACAGTTGGATGAATTATGATGACTGTATACACCTAGACAATCTCCACTCAAATCAAGAAGTAGAACATATCCGTCTTCCTCAGAAGGTTCCCTACGGCTCCTTCCAGTCAATCCCCACCTTCCATAGGCAGCTACTGTTCTACGCTCTGTGACTGTAGATTGGTCTTGCCTGTTCTTGAACTTCGTAAAAATGGAATCACACAACATAGTGTTCTTGAGATCCATTCACATTGCTTGTTGCATGTATAAGCAGTTAACCCATTTTTGTTGCTGAGCCATTTTCCACCATGTGACTATAGTAGCATTCCGTTGTATGGCCGTATCACATTTCGTTTGTCTCCTATTGATAGCCGAGGGTGGGTAGAAAGCAGAATGGGTAGTAGAGGAGAGAGCTGATAAGTATCAGTTGTGGCCTCAAGAACAGCTGCAGCGATGAAGACTGTAGTACTAACTTTCCTCTCAACATTTTCAGCAGGAAAACAGACCAACCAGACTTGTAAGAAGCTGCTCCCAGAACTTACAGGATGCAAGGGCATCCAGGTGGCATAAAGGGTGGGTGTTACTGGACGCTTTGGGGCACCGACTGGATCCCCTTTAAGAAGCGAAGCTCTCATTTCCCAACTGCTGGTAGTGCTAGTGGCTGATGGCCCCCAGCTGAAGAATGGTGACTCACCAAGGTTACAGACCCTCCCTGGAGGAGCCGGCAGCCAGAGAGTGGTCACATGGAGGACATAAAAGCCAGGGCTCCCTTACCTCGGAACAGGGCAGCTCTGCAGGGCCATCTCAGTTGCAGAGTCCCCCGAGAGATAGACTGAAGCCCCCATTGCCGCTCCTTCAGACCCAGTCACACCCCCTGTACCCCTCACAAGTGTCGCTCGATCAAGCTCCTACATGCAAATGTCACAGTCTCGGCAGTGGTTTCCTCGTGGCATCTGACCCACAACAAGCAAGTTTTGAAGTAAGGTAAAAGCTTGCAATTTTGTTCCTCTGTTTCAAGATGATTTTGATAATTCTAGGCCTTCTGCATGAACATGTAAATTTTAGAATGAGCTCGTCCATGTCTACCAAAAAGCCTGTTAGCATTTGGATTGGAATTGTGTGGAGTCTGTGGATCAAGTTGGGCCAGGTTAATCTCTTTTTATATGGATATCCAGTTGTTCCAGGAATATATGTGTGTTGAAAAGATTGTCCTTCCCCCCATCGTGTCATCTGCATGATGTTGAACAGAAGTTGTGAGAGCAGAGGTCCTTACCTTCTTTCCAATCTTTGAAGAAAGCATTCGATCTTTCATCAATGAGTATGTT
This sequence comes from Pteropus medius, assembly GCF_902729225.1. NCBI lineage: Eukaryota > Metazoa > Chordata > Mammalia > Chiroptera > Pteropodidae > Pteropus > Pteropus medius. Next base: position 1,348,325 of record NW_024340697.1, read on the forward strand.
AGCTATAAGCTCTGCGCCCCGCCCTGCCCACACACACCGAGTTGAAATACCATCTCTATTAAATACCGAACCTCCCTATATTCATGAGCCTATTTCCATTGGTCTGTTTTTTTTTTTTCCCCAACACTGGTATCACAATGTCTTAATTACTATAGTTTTAGAGGTCATTTTTATATCAAGCAGAACAAGTTTTTCTTTTTTATTATTTTCTTGGTTATTCTCCATTGGTTTATTCTTCTAGATAAAATTTAGAATACTATTTGTTTTATTTGTTGCATTTTTTGTTGTTGTCCCTCTGTTTCTACCTTCTTGCTTTCTATGTAGTTAATCAACTACTGTTCTACTATTCCATTTTAATTCCTCTATTGACTTTTTATCTATACCTCTTTGTGTTACTTTTAGTAGTTATTGTAAACATTACAACATGCATCCCAAACTCACCAGAAACTGTCAATTTAACGTTATACCACTTCACATAAAATGTAAAAACCTCGTAACAGTGTAATTGTATTAACCCTCCCTTCTTATCATTGTTATATATATTATACCTATATATATTATTAGTGCCAAAATAAAATGTTATTTTTGCTTTAAAGAGGCAGCTGTATTTTAAAGAAATTTAGATTAAAAACAAAAAAGAGTCTTTTACGCATATGCAAATATTGATCATTTCCAGTGTTCTTTATTCCTTCTTTTGTATTTGAGATGCCCTTTAAGGCCATTTCCTTTCAGCCTGAAGAAATTCCTTTTTCATTTCTTGCAGTTCAGTTCTGCTTGGAACTGAACTTCAGCTTTCGTTTGCCTCAAAATATATTCTTAATTTTTTTCTATTATTAAAAAAAAAATACTTTCTCTGGATATAGATGTCTGTTTTTTATTTAATGTTATTTATTTTTTATTGGATATAGCATTCTGGTTGAATTTTTTTCTTCAAGCACTTTTTAAATGTCATTCCACTGTCTCTGGGTCTCCATTATATCTGTTGAGAAGTCAGCCATAATGCATACCATTATTTTCTGAAATGCCTTCCCCACCACACACTGCTTTTAAAATTTTCTCTCTACCTTTGGTTCTCAGCAGTTTGACTTTGATGTGCCTGGGTGTAGTTTTCTTTGTGTTTTCCTATTTGTTGTTCATTGAGCTTCATACCTATAAAGTGATGGTTTTCACCATTGGGAACTTTTCAGCCATTATTTCTTCAAAATCTTTTTCTCCTCCTTTTCCTCCAATCCTTCTAAGACATCAATTACGCATATATAAGATCACTTGATATTGTCCCACCTGTCACTGAAGGCTATTCACTTTTTCCAATCTTCTTTTCTCCTTATTCTCTAATTTGGATAATTTATATTGATTTGTCTTTAAAATTCACTGACCTTTTCTTCTGCCGATTCCAAGCTACTGCTACTGTTAAGTTTATCCAGTGAATTTTTTATTTCTGTTATTGTATTTTACAGTTTTAGAATTTCATTTGGTTCTTTTTTATAGTTTTTATTTCTCCAATTTGGTTCTCCATCACTCATTTTAATAGTTTTTTTTTTTAATTTAAGTTCGTGAACATGATTATAATACCTTTTTCAAAATTCCTGTCTGCAAATTTTCATCTGTTTCTATTTCCTGCTTTCTTTCCAGACCTTAGCTCACATGTTATTGCTTATTTTTGTGTATCTTATCATTTTTATTATGTATTGAACATTATGAATGGTATATTTTAGAGAATCTGGACTCTGTTATCCCCTACAAAATATTGTTGATTTTTATTTTACCAGGCAGTTAAATTACTGGCTTATCTTGAACTCATGGAGGCTTGGTCTTATACTTTGTCGGGGTGGATCTGTTTTGATTTGTCCTTAGTCTTAGGATTAATCTTAGTCCTGTGACAACATTTTAGCACGCTAGTCATGCCACTCCTAGAGTTTCAGTGGAACTCCCAAAGTACTAGCCAAACCTATGTAATTTGGCAGGATTCAAACTCCAAACTCTGTCTCCCCTTTTGTAGGCAAGAGCTTAAATCTCTGCCCACATTTTTCAGCTTGCTAGCTTTTGCTTTCCACTAGAATCTTTGGCTGCTCCTCGGTGCAAGTTCAATTTAGGGATTAGTCAAAGATGTAAGGGGAGATTATACACAGATTTGTATGCATTTATGAGATGCATCTATAGGATTTGAGGGGAGATTATATGCAGCCACATCTGTGACTCCTTCCTCTCCAGCCACTCTTGTATCTCCTAATTCAATCTTTTGATACCTCTAGCCAATACGATGCCAGCTTTCAGTTTGAATTTTAGCATAGACTGGAGAATGCCTTCAGAGAAAAACTATACAAACTTGGATCTTACCCAGTGTGGTTCCCTTCTTTCAGGAGTCAAAGCCAGTGTCTGCAACCTTTTCCTCACTTTCTAGTGCCTTCAAATAGTTATCTTGTTAATGTTTTGACAAACATTTACAATTTATATGTGTAGGAGGGTTAGTCCAATCCAAGCCGCTCTGCCATCACTAAAACTGGAAATCTGCTATGTATACTGTTTGGTAATTTGCTTTATTCACCTAACCATGTAGCTCGAACGAAAGTTTCCTTTATTGTTAGGATTTTCTTCTACGATATAATTTTTCAGATTCAAGCTTTTATTTTTTCCAAATAAACCTTACTACATTTGTGTCTGAATCATGGAAACTGCTTAAATACATAATTTTAGTTTTCTCAAGATTACAATAACAGTCCGGTTTGCGGCATCATGGACGTGGTGAGAAAATATTAGGTAACCTCTTGTGAAAATTCAGAACTTCACAAGGTATTCCACTGAGAGTTCAAATAACTTATGTGATTTCTGTCTTCTGGCTGTACCTCAACTGATATACCAACCTTAGGGATATTCAAAAACTGTGACTCAGGTTCTAAGAGGAACCCCCTCAGAAAAAGGAAATGCTCTGTGCACCTTTCGGATTGGCTTCCTCGTGGGAGCTCTAGGTAAAGGTGTGGGAAGAAAAAATCGGCACATCAGAGCTCACCATCACTTTGCATTTCAGACATACTCCGATTTACAAACACGGTAAAACAAGAGAGCTTGACAGGACGTTCTAAGTCTGTGGGGGACTCTTCATATGTAATACTGACTGATAAACACCTTATATATTCAAAGACAAACCGGGGTGCTGTTCTTAATACACTCTGCCAGCTCTCACCACTTAGAATAGAAAAAGATTTCAAGCATTAGTTAACAGGTCTGACAAGATTTATATTCAGGTTTTCTTTTTTTAATTCCAGAGTTTTCTAGGCAATTACATATCCTGGGAAAAAAAAAAATATCTCTTTACACTTTATGGCTGTGTGTTATTCACCATGGAGAGAAAACAGCTGAAATGCAATGACTACAAAATGAGGTTTCTCTGTAGTCATCAGAATGTGGAATGAAGTTTTTCTTGGATTATTCTGCTCTTGGCGTTCAGAAATGGAGCTGTAGTTGTCTTTACTCAAGACACCTGAGCCCCTGAATTAAGAATCTAAGCATACTGGAAAATACAAGATTCCCCGGGCCTCAAATCATTAGATACCCAGCACCAGACAGTGCAAGGATGCTACTGCAGTTCTTCATCTCTTGGATAGACATGATGACCAAAAATTTAAGTAATAAATTTGATAAAGTATGCCATGGTACTTACTCAAAGCCGTTTTAATAAAAAACTTCTATGTCGAGAGACAAAGGGCGTGTTTATTTTTATTTCAATCAACACAATTTCCCATAGCCACAAATGCTGAGGAGTGGCTTGGACTAAACACACCGCTACCCAGAGGTAAAGTAGATGAATTGCAAGTGAGAAAGTAATTTTATTTAAGGATGAATAAAACACCTTTAATTGGATTCATCAACCTTTAAGTTATCATGTCATCGATAAGGAAAAGCAGACACCTGTCTGGTGACCACTCGAGTAGCCTGTACTCGGAATTTTTCAGGCACTGTAGTCAAAGCCCTTATAATTCTCAGAATTTTTCTCAGCCCGCCCTCAGGAAGAAGTTTGATTTTTATGTACAAGAATGATCTTTAAGTACTCACTCAGCAACAAGAAGCAGGCTGAAGTAAATAAGAGAGATGAAAAAATGATGCAAATAACATATTTCAGCCAAAGACAGAATGTTCTGAATAGGCAATTAGTGACATTTGAAAAGGAGGAGTAATGAAAATGATTGAAAATGAAGACCACTGTAGGAAAGGCAAGGACAAGTGATTGGGTAAACAAGACCCTCAAATCAGTAAAATTAGATGAAAGTTGGGCTCACAGATGCAATAATTCCACATGAGTTATAAGAGAGAGAAAAAGAATCTGAGATGGTTGTGGATGAAGATGAGAGACAAACCTGGATGTTAGACAGTGGCCCAATGTAAATGCTGTACTGTCACAAAATAGTTTGCCTCAGTTCACGGTTCCTAAAAGAGATGGTCAGATGTAATTGAGAGAAGGGGCAGAGGAAAGATCTCATATGTTCCCAAGAAGTTTCTGAGGCCAGTGTGGGCCTACCATGTATAGTGATATGGCTACCATATCTTCCAAGGGTCTGGAAGATTCCCTTCCTAAAATAGAAGGAGTATGGCATTTAAGAAATGCTTACTATGAATTGGGAGCTTTACATGGTATTTCACTCCGTTTTCTTTTTTAAACAAGTGTATTGTATTCATTTTTTAAATATCGAACTGAAGCTTGACTATCATTTATTAAGCTCTTACTGTGTGCAATGCACTGAACTAAACACTTAACAAGCATTATCTCATTTTATTTTACGACAACCCTTCAAGTAGGTATTACGATCTGCAGTTTACATATAATACAAGTATTAGCTGGGATGACCCTTCCTTTTGAGATATTTATAAGCTTGGTGTGAAGCTCCACTTATGAAAAACCAATGCTAGCCCCTTGATTTCTAAAACTTTCCTAGGGACTTACTTTTTCATGGTTTCCCCTGCCTCTGAGCTCTTGCTGTTACAGAATGGGTTTAGCTTAGTGACTGTCTGATCGTTCCATATTTTACCTTTTCCATTCCGTTCTACTCTAAACATTGGGCCATTCCCTTTACTTAATTCACACACATACACGTTGACACACATACACATAAACACACACACATACACACACATAAATCCAACCAAGCCAGTTGTGTTTACAGCAAATTTTACCAAAGGTTTGGAAAGACAGAGTAGGTCTACAAACAGAGTAACAGAACTAACTTGAGACTAATATTAGGTCTCTCTGTTCCTAGGGTCTTTTTGGCTGCCCCAATATTCTCTGTAGCCTCTGCCTTTCTTACTGGCTCCTCTTTCTCCTTCTCCTTCACTCCTTCTCATCAGGGCTAACAATAAATGAAGAGTTTCTCCTATGTTCTTATAGAAAATGGCCCTTCCTGTATTCTGCATTTCCTTTCCAGACCCTTTTCTGAAGCCTCTATTTTCATAGCCAAATTATCCATCAGAGTATTTTCCCAAACAAAGAGATTCTGATACCAGCCAATAAGAAATACAGATGAGAGAATCGAGGCCCAAAGAAGCTTAGAAATTCGTCCCAGGTTAAGTGGATAGTAAGTGGCAGAATCAAGATTCATTCTCTACAACTGCACTGTCCAATATGGAAGCCACTAGCCTCATGTTGCTACTTAAATCTAAATCATATTTAAAGAAAATTAAATAAAATTAAAACTTCAGTTTCTCACTCTCACTAGCCATATTTCAAGCTCATGTGGCTGGTGGCTATTGTACTAGGCAGCGCAGATACAGAACAGTTCTATCGTGCCAGAAAGTTCTATCGGCCAAGTACTTCTGCATATGCTGTACCGTCCCCAGACTCTGCCATCTCCTGCCTAGCTGCCACATTGGGGATGGTCACAGATCCATCTCATTCTTTTTATGTTGAACTGCCATTTATAAATGAGAAGAAACATGACACGTAGTTCCAAGTACGGAATCTATGAAAAATCAGCAGAGTTTCTCTGTCGTCTGTGCGAAGGCCACTTCTCCCTCTACACAGGTGTCTGGCCTTTCGGTGAAGAAATCACCAGACCGTGCCCTTCCCATGTTTCTGCTGGCCCTGGGGGACTATTGACACTGCTTATCTTCCGGAAACAAAGGCCTCATTTCATAATCAAGGTGCTGGCTGCTTTATGAACATGACAGAAACAGCAGGCCTTTTAAAGAGCGGTTGTGTTTCGGGGCTTCCACTCCCTTAGGTGATAAAGTACAACTGTCTCTGAGAGAAAGTGCGCTTCATGGTGCTGCATTGATAATGACGCGCCTACTCCCTGTACGGCTACCCGCTCTCAATCCTTTCTTCCGTTCTCTCGGTTCTCTTGAATTCTCTGGTTCCGTTATTCAAACTATGACCATTTCTTCATTTTGAGCTTGGATAGCAAGAAGGACGGTCCATCAAGATTGAATGGCTTTAAGCCAGTGGTTCTCAGCGTGGCTGCCCATTGCAATCACCTGGGGACCTTGGAAAAATCCCAGAGCTCAGGTCCCCCGAAGACCAATGATGGAATCTCTAGGGATGGGACCGGGTATCAGCTTTATTAGCAGTCCTCAGATGATTCTGGCGTGCAGCCGGGTCGTCCGGCACCACTGAGTTTAGTGTAGTGACTACACGGTAGAGGTTTCAAACCTGGCTGTGCACGAGCATTGCCCCGGAAGCTTTGTAAAAATACAGATTCCCAGGCTCCTCACCTACCAACTGAATCACAGTCTTGGGACCTGGAGTGTCAAGCTATTCATATTAGTCTAAAGAAGCACAAGAGATTCCAGCTTTGCAAACACTTGCCTAGGGCCAATTTCCACCCTATGGGGACCAGGGCAGAATTGCTCTGTGACATCAGTGTGCCTCCCTCCTGCGCTCTGGCCCTCTGACAGGCTTCCTGCTCCTCCCTAGCACTGCAAACACCTCAGCTCCACACCTGCTCTCATGCTGGGCAAACACCCCCAGGGCCCCTTCTGCTTCCAGCACGTTTGGGTTTTATCTCTGCTCTCTAAAAAGGGAAACTAAAATAAGGCTGTGTCTAGAAAATCCAGTTAGAGAATCCCTTCGCGATGGACCTTTTGCCTTTCATAATATAACTTTTCTGCCTCAAGATTAGTCTTGTTTCTCCCTAGCACCCAACCCATTTTACAGTTGAGTCTATGGTCCCAGCATCTTGGGTTATGTGCAGTGTGTACTCAAAAAATGCTTGAATATGAATGATAAATGTGCAAAAGTATTCCCGTATTCATAATTTGACATTTTATAGTTTTTTTTAAAGATCTGGGGTTTTTTACAGTCAAAAAAAGTCCCTATTGTGACAATCAAATCAGTTCAGTGGCACTTCTTTGCATACAGAAGTGGTAAAGTAGAACTTAGGGAAATTATTTAAATTAGCAGAAGATGGACCCTGTGAGCTGTTTAATTAATGCATTGGGAATTAATGTCACTCCAATTTGAAATCAATTTTCTGAAGTAAGTGGAAAAGCCCACTGAAACTTTCTTCCACATATTTGTAGGAATTTTGTTCTAAAACACATATCAACAAAACAGAAGACCAAAGAAAATAGAAACAAATGTTATTTTTCTCCAAGGAGATTTCCATGAAGAAACCCAGCAGTTTCAGAGCTCATAGGCTGTGGGGCATTTATTAGAACTGCCCGTGGGTGGTTCTTCTCAGGCTCAACCACTGGAAGTGTTCAAATCTGCTAATGATTCAAAGATGCTCATCCGGGGACTCTGTAGAAAGAGGCAATGAGTATTGCCAGGCAGGGAGATTTTTCCTTCCTTCCTTTTGCTTAGATTTCCTGGGGTTATTTTATACAATAAAAATCTATTTTTAGGAAATAATAAATGTAAGTGTCCCAGCTCAATAGTGAATATTAGGAAATCTGTGTTTATTCAAGTGGAAATTAGAGAGGACCTTTCCATCTCTATTCAAAGACGGATTAGATGGCCCAACTAGTGCTCACTGCTTGGTTGGAATCCTCTTTATCGGGAGCTTTCTGCCACTTTAAATGTTTGAAGATAAATATTAATCCATGATAGACTACTTTCTCCATCACACAAACTTTTCCAGTTGCATCTTCTTTTATGAATTCTTCAAGAATAAAGAAAGACTTCAAAATGGATCTTGAAAGTAGCTTAAGAAAGTAATCGAAACATTAGAAAATCTGTATGCAGGAAAATCTATCTATAATGGTAAAAATTTGGAGACAAGTGTCCGCAGATAAAAGAATGGTCTAGCAAATTATAATACATCCATTTGAAAAAATATTTGAAGCCATTTTATGGGTTAATTATGAAAGACTGCAACCTGGAAGATGCATATCAAATACGTTTTTAAAAAGAAATATAGAATCAACGCCACAGTGATATACCCCTACATACTCACTAGGTTGGCTAGAATCAAAAAGACAGGTAATAACAAGTGTTGGCTAGGATGTGGAGAAATTTGAATACACATACGTTACTGAGGGGAATGTAAAATGGTATAACTGCCTTGGAAAACATTCCGGCACTTTCTCCAAAAGTTAAACATAGAATTACCGTGTGACCCAGCAGTTCCACTCCTGGATATATACCCAAAGTAACTGAAAACAGGTGTTTGCACAAATGCTTGTATGTGAATATTCACAGCAGCCCTATTCACCATAGCCCAAGGGTAGGAACAACCCAATGTCCATCATCTGCTGAACGGATAAACAAAATATGGTCTGTCCACACAATGAGATATTATTCAGCCATAAATAGGGATGAAGTTCTGGCATGTGGTAAAATGTGGATGAACCTCGAAAGAAGCCAGACACAAAAGACCACATATTGAATTAATTTATTCATATGAAACGTCCAGAATAGGCAAATTTCTAGAGACAGAAAATCTCTAGGGCTGGAAGGGTTGGGGGGAAATGGGGAGTGACAACTAATGGGCACAGGGGTTCTTTTGAGGGTGATGAAAATGTTCTAAAATTGATTGTGGCGATGATTGCTCAATTTGTGAATATACTAAAAATGACTGAATTATATACTTCGAGTGGGTGAATTGTATGACATGTGAATTATATCTCGACAAAGTTGTTATTTAAAAACATCTAGTTATATGCACACTGTGACTAGAGAAAAGCATATGAACAGGAAAAAAATAAAATTTTAAAAGAATGTTTAATACGATCATGTAATTATAATGACAAAAATTAAAAATGAATCCAATTAATGTAGAACCATCAGTGCAGGAATTTCCAAGCTAGTTTTGTGAGTATTCCACATTGTCTTCAGTAATGATTTACTTTATTGGTTTCAAGCCAGATTTACAAGACTTGAGGTTTAGGATCGAGAGCAGGAGGCGACTCTCCCTAAACGAGAGATGTAGTACAATAGATCAGAAAGGTGACTGGCAAGCGCACAGTAGGTCTGCAGTAAGTATTAGCTGAGCACATATTTCTTGGGTTCTATCCTGAGCTCCCTTCTCTCTTCTCCCTACACCCTTCCTTGCATTTTCATTCTCTCCCATAACTTGACTCCTTCTGTAATAATGATTCCCAAATCTGTTTCCGGCACAGAGCTCTTTTCTGAGTTTCAGACTCCTATAGCTACCTACCCCTTGTTAATAATAAAGACAAAGTTTATTCGTAAATGGTGTTCATTGTTATTGAGCTCCCTTCCCTTTGAATCAGCACCTACAAGAATATGTTTGACTTTTTATTTGAGCCAATACAGGCTTGTTTACTTGAACACTCCACCTCAACACAAGTGTGACGCTCGAATAATAAAGTGGGAGAGGAATGTGTAAGCTGGGGAGGGAAAGTCAGTGTCTGCAGGACTGTCTTCTCGGAATTTCCACTTAGAATCCAAAGCAAGTACATATTCAAAGACAACCCCACCCTTCAACCCCTCTCTCCCTCCTACCACTGAGTCATGAAATATTAGTGCTGAGATAGTCGAGAAGAGGGTCAAACAAATGATCTCAAGGACCCTGACAAGAGGCCATAAATGTCCAAGAATAGAAGGAGATATATTTTGGTGATAAATAGCTACCTGGCACTATCTTAAGACTCCACATGCATAAATCCATTTAAACCTCACATCGACTCCAAGGTGAGTGCTAATAATGTTTACATTTTCAGATGGATTCACGCAGGAATAGTAAGTTGCTCAAAGTTACACAGTTAGGGAGTCGAGGAACAAGAATTTGAATACATACAGACTCCAGAGATCAGGGTTCCTTCACCCCAGCACTAGTGACATTTGCAGCCAGATAATTCGGTACTGTGGAGGCTGCCCTGTGCACCATAGGATGTTTAGCAGCATCACTGGCCTCTACCCACTAGACGTCAAAAGCAACCCCCAAGTGATAACAATCAAAAATGTCTCCAACAGTGCTGACTGTCTCCTAGGTCGTAAAATCACCTCCAGTTGAGAACCACTGCTATCGATGGTTGGGGGAGGGGACCTAATTTAGAGATTAAATAAGTTGCCAATCAATGACAAGTATTACATAGCCCAATCTGTAGTCACACCTAGGATGACCTGATCACAACTATATTATGCTATATTGATCAACATGGCAGAAAAACAAAGAGCAAAGGGAAAGAAAGGAGGAATGAAAGAAAACAAATAAAATTACTCTTTTAGAATGATTTGCTTTTGTTTAAAGCAAAAGAAACAAAACAGAAATGGTCGCTAAAGACTGTTAAAGAAACAGACTGTTAAAGATTGTTAAAGAAAGAGTCCCTAATGTATTTAAATTTAACTCAAAGCAAGCAGCGATAGTCTATAAAGCAGTGTTTCCCAGATTCGGCTACATATTAGAATCACCTAGTGAGCTTTAAAAGTACTGACATCTGAGTCCCAGCCCCAAGAGATTCTAATTTATTTGGTCTGGGATGTGGCCTGGATTTAGGGTTTTTAAAAGCTCTCCAAGTGCTGCTAATATGAATCTAAAGCTAAGAACCATTGCTATAAACAAACTAGTCTTGTCAATTATGCATATTAAATTAATATATCTGTTTAGCTTAATAGACAACGAAATGATTACCTAATAACCTGAGTACATACGTTATTCTCAACATTTATTGAACTACCGATCATCAAATGTATAGATGTTCATAGCATCCTATAGCCAGAAGGGAAAGTATTCTCTAGTTCCCAACCTTTAAGCCACCTTGTCTCCCATCATCACTTCAAATAGAAAAAAAGCAAAAAAAAAAAGAAGAAGGAAAGGATATATTGGTTATTTCATAATTTTTCACAACATCGTATAAATGTGATGGAAGCATTTTTTTAAATTATTGGGTAAAATGTGGTTTGGAATGGTTTCAGGGCTCTAAACATTTTCTTTTAGAATATTCCAATATGTTTGATAAGGTGATTTTTTTAAAAAATTAAATTTGTACCTACTACCATGAATAATCTAGAACAAATGCGTCAGTTTCCAATACGCGATTTATATAGAAGACAATTGAACATTGTAGGTTTTCATTAATACAGCCTTCAAACTATGGAAAAGATAACTATTCTCTCAACTAGTTTTCTATCAAAATGACTAGCAAATCTTGTCTAATGCAGACACGACACTGCCGTTTGCTCCTAATATACTTCCTTTCCTTCTCTGGAGAGTCTACACCTCCATGTAAGCAGCAAAACAGTGTGGACTTTCTGATCATTTCTTAGTACTGATGACTAGTACTAATCACACTGAACAAAGATTTGTTCAGCAATTTACATTGATTCTTAAAAGATGATCGTTTCTCATACATTGATCTAAGTGTAGGTTATTTCTCACACACTATAAGGTTCTTCAGAATTAAAAGAAACCAAAAATTATGTCCCATTACAAGTTATCTTTCAATCACTACTCTGAAGATTAAGGAGCGGCTTTGCTTATTTTGATTTGTGGCTATTGCCTATTTTGTTGGGTATTTTTCTGGAATAAGGAGAAGGCTGGAAAGTGTAAAAAGTTTTCTAAGCCCCAGAAGTACATAAATACCTTCAAGAGTGGGGTAGAGTTCAATAAAATACGGTAGAAACGCTCTTCAAAAGAGTGCCTATATATCCATAACGACCAGTGTTGGAGCCTTACTTTAGACACCAGAACTAAAAGCAAATATCACTGACCCTGGGTACCAGAAATATCTGAATTTATATAACACCTAGATCCCCAGAGTTATGTGTAATTTAATTTAATTACATTTAATTCTATTTTAATTGCATACATTTCGTACTCGACTACAGTTAATTCTTTTGCAAAAAAAAAAAAAATGAATATAGGGAGCATAAACGCCTATTTCTTTTGAGTCTCCACAGCATCTGGCAACCTACTTGATATGTTTAAAATATGTCTTTTATGTTCAAAATATGTGCTATTTACTGGTTGGCTAAAGAGAAAAATCCTTGCATCACAGAAATTATAATTCTCTAATTTATTTTGTATAATTACTGCTTCTCCTCGTTCCATTGCTCTTTTCTAAACTGGAGGTAAATTTGGACCAGGATGAAGTCTATGAATGGAAAGGAAGAAATGACACAGAAAAAGAATGGAGCAGATGCAAGCGTGGGTTTTTTGATGACTATTGATTGCTTGACTCTGCTTTCAGTTCCCATTGATTTGTTGGGGTTGACTGGATTTACTGCTACTATGCTTTGTTTCTGAGAGCCAGTATTTTATTTTCCCTGCAGTACCATGTCCCTTGTGCATAGGTCATTCCCCTGAGACCTCAACATATCCAAGAAACAGCCAAGGGCTGAGGAATAAACCAAAACACCTCTGAGCAACCAAAATAGATGTGACCATGTCTCCACTGTCCAAGCACTTATATAAAGTGGAAAGGCCTTTGGAACTGTCTGTCCATAATTCTAGTAAACTCGATCGTGTGATTTTCTAACAAGGCATGTTAGAAGCAGCAAATGTGTTAGGAGTTTAGAAAAACAAGGCTGCCAAAAGCTAGGACACTGGCAACCATGAAAATGACACCTAATAGACTGCAAAAGATAAAAAGACCAAACAACAAAAAAAGAAAACCTGTTAAAAATCTAGGAATCAAAACTCAGAGGAGATCTAATCATGCCTTGTAAAGGCAAATAACCCTATTAGTGAACTGCATGTGAGGACATTGCTGTATTCCAGTGTGGGAGAGAAACTGACAAGTCATCGTGACAAACCTGAGACCTGGCTTTGTCCACACATGCACACACAAAAGAGTAAGATATGTTCAGGCAACTGTTGGAGAAAGCAAGAAAGTATGCAATGCATTTTAGAAAGCTTTCTCGTTAATATGGTTTTGTTGTTGTTGTTTTTGTGTTTAAATGAGTAAAGATTAAATGATCCTTTAACTTATCATCTTTTAATCAGTTAAAATTTTTTAACGAAAAATCAGATTCATAGTCATTTAAATATGCCACTTCCCTAACATGCCAGATACATTAGGCATTACTATACTTCAAACAAAGCATGAAATCTCTTTAGAAGTGTTGTGTTCTGTAAATATCACTATAATAGCACTAATGTGATTTAGGAAGGAGAGACGCAGAGAGAGAGTAAGATACAGAAAGACAGAGACTCCTGACTCTCCATGTCAGAGGTTATTACCATTCCATCTTTCTTGCCATTTTTTTCCCAGCCACATATGCTTTCGATTTTGACATAGTTATTAATGTGACACATAATTCATTCTGCTTTTATTTTACTTATCATTCATCAGACTTACTTTCCATGCACCTCTATAATCATCATAATTTTCATTCTGATGGCTGCCTGATAATCCATATTCCAAAATTGCTTCCATAAACAATACGGTAATAAATATCTATACATATATAACTGTTATGTCCTTTTATAGTTTTGAATCACTACTAAGAATAAATTCCCTGAAATGGAATTAGAAATATACCTAAAGTAAGAAACATACCCGATGACTGAGCAGCTTTACGAGGTTGTGGTAAAAACAAAGTTGAAACACTAATCAAGGCGCTTCTCCCCAGATTAGCAGAAATCTAACCTTTGGAGACCTCTTCTTCTCACGCCTCTACATTGCCCAAGAACCTGCAGATCCATTCAGTCAAGTTCTTCACAGAGGGAAAACTAGACTGACCACCATCTGGTGGACACTTCATGATGGCTGCATTGCTTCAGTTACTCCTGTACTATGGCACAGACGACCCGGTGATCTGATGGGTGATGGCCATAGCTCTTACTCCGTGAGCACACATCGCCCATCTGTGAAGTGTTCCCACTGGGCATTATCATTCTTCTGTTAACAGATGAAGACAGAGAGGCTCTGAGAAGTAGTTACTTGACCAAGGTGTCACAACCAGTAAGAGACAAAGCCAGATCTTCCATTCCCTAGAACAGGCCTGTGTCCATTTCACCACGTGAGCTCATCGTGTCCAAACCCATGCCAATCAAAATATGGATGTATGGTTACACTCATGACATTTGATAACGTGTCACCACAGCACATGGCTGTGACATTAATGTACTTCCCATTGGCTTTTGAAAGTATTTCTCCAGCAATAACTATGTACAGCTATGCCCTCTGCTGGACGAAAATGGGTACTATTTTGTGGAGCTTTACATAGACAGTGAGTTATAATCAATTCTAAGCAGAAATTTTCATTACGTGAATTATCAGTGATATTAACCAGATTTTTTCTTAAACTATGAGGACACTGTACAGTATACATAGGTGTGCTTCTATGTCATGACCTATAAAATATCTTGAGATAATGGGAAACATACCATAAGTGAAATTATTCTCTAAAAAACCCTTACACGTTGTTAGGCTCAAATGATATTAGCCAGTAAAAATTAATTGTATTATTTAGAGATTAACCTAATCCTGAATTTGTTGAAGATATAATTTAAAATACAATGTGAAATAGTGGGACGTGTAGTCTTGCAGTGTACAGACAGCACATTATTGAACTTCAGATAGTTACATTCATTTATATGTGATAAAATATGTTACTACAGCATGTGGCTGTGACATTAATGCACTTTCTGTTTGCTTTTGAAAGTTTTTCTCCATCAATAACTATATACAGCTGTGCCCTCTGCTGGACGAAAATGGGTACTATTTTGTGGACTTTCTTTACATTAGTGAGTTATCATCACATCTATTTAAGCAGAAATTTACCTTACTTGAATTGTGTGTAATATTTTATAAATTAGCTCTATCCCACACCAATCCTCTTTATAAGTTACTGATAAAGAATCTCATCTACTAAAGATTCAAAACACTGTTAAATATTAGCTTAGTACTGTTTAGTATTATCAGCTGATAGTGACTCATTACTTCTGAAAAAGTATCGTAATTTATATAATAATGTAAATATGGAGTAATCTTTGGGGAGTTTCCCACCTCTCAAGAAAATGTATAATGAAGGCTTTTGTTATAGTATTTAAGTTTGCAACGATCCCAATGACCACAATTGTCCCATTTCATTGAACCAGTATTCCTATGTGGTATGCTATGTTTTGCTGACACAGAACTAAATAAGGAGTTTTATCATTGAGTGGAAGATGCTGAGAAGCAAATGAACACGTGTAACACGTGTTGTGAACACTGGGTTGGCCCAGATCTCCCTTCAATGAAGGCCTTGTGGCTCCAGCCTCAGAGAGCCACCTCACCCAAAGCCATGTCCTCTCCCAGGAGCCCATGTCCAGTGACTACGCTATATGGGAGAATAAAGTTCCCGCCATCTAAGCCCAACTTTGACAACTCAGGAGGGCCGGTCTAGCTCCCGAAATGCCTGTGGGGTCCGTGATAACAATTAGGCCATGTCCAAGTTCAGCTCTTCTCTGCGCAGGTGGTTTAGCACCACCTCCTTGACTCACGCGAGGGGACCGGCCCCTAACCCATTTCTCCACGGCACTCAGGGGGCAGAGGGATACCAGAAGGATCCAAAAAGCCCAGTAAGACCAGCTATGGCTTCCCACTCCTGTACACCTCGGAAGGGAACTTGAGGGGGCCAGTATCACAGTCTGGGATGATTCTGTGCTACTTCCTGCTTTAGGTAATGGCCTCTGTAGATTTCTTTGCCATGGGATTTAAAGAAACTCTGCATCCTCTCAGCAGGCTTTTTGGCATCCCTGCATCAATCGCATCTCCAGCTGTTGGGACAAGCAGGAGCAGAGTTCTCCAGAGTATAAAAAAGAGGACACATCATGCTGTAGCCAGATGTGTCGTTTTCGCCATCTCTGTCTTCCCATCGCTCAGACACGCCTCTCCCACCCCCAGGATACACTGCTATGAGATTACTGTGGCCTATGGCCTTATTAGACCATAAGATTTTTAGGGGCTTTGTTTAAAGGAATGGTTTTCAACTGTGGGCAATTTTGCCTTCCTGCCCAAGGAAGATCTGGCAATCTTTGCTAAACATCCTACAATGCACAGGGCGGCCCCCACGACGAAGAATTATCCAGCCCTAAATGTCAATAGTGTCAAGAGTGAGAAACCCTGATTTAAAGAGTTCCTCATCTGCAAGGACCTTTGAAAGTTTTGCTAAAATCCACATAAGGGTTATTTATAATTTGAGGTTAATGCCTGAGACAAATCAATTGAATACCAGACAAGAGAGTGAGGAATGGTCAGATTTATAAATTTCCACCAGATGGCGCCAAAACACAAGTAAAAATATCCAACCTTCTCTGGCCTCCATTTCAGAACCCAATTTCTCACCCCGGTCAGTTCTTTGTGGTAACAACGCCCATCCTTTTCAAAAGAGATGGTTACTTTTCCGGTGCTTAGTGTTTCCCACCACCACTATTTTCACACAAGTGAATTAAAATGATTAATGACTAAAACTCAGCCTGGCAGCTGAAAAGAACAGAAGCACCTTCTCAATCAGCTGGGGAGTTTCCACTCCCTGTGACATGAGAATCTGCTAGCTTCTTGCCCTACTCTTTAGCTAACCGTTAACTGGGTACCTGGCCAGCAGACAATTCCAAGACTCCATTCCCCTTAAGATAGCCCAGTGAGGAGCCTCTGGCCATTAGTGGGATTTAAGCAAAAGTTCTGTTGGAGATTCCTGAGTAGTACCCTTAAAGCAGCGCTTCTCAACTGGGGTGGGGG
>NW_024340697.1:1373829-1413304 GCF_902729225.1 Pteropus medius
CAGGAAGTGTGAGCTATGTTTAAGATAAATTTACAGAAGGTCATGTCAGCCCTCTTGGAATGCCCTATTTGAAAGCTTATGTTTAAAAAGAATGTGAATGGTTCTCTTTAGGCTAAATCTTCAAACAAGTGGTCGTTTTAATATCTCAATTTTCAACATTAACCATAGCAAAACATCTGATACAGATTATAAAATAGGTCAAATTTATTGCTTAAGGCTTGAAGATCTTTAAATTCTACCCTGCAATTAAGGGAAGTTAGGAAAAATAGGACCCCTTCAGTGTCTGATTTCCAAAGTTTCAAACCCTTAGTAACTGCTCAGCATCACGGTGCGTAATAGGTTTCGTCTCACAGATGCTTAAATTGCCATGCATTTTAGGATATTATTTTCATTTAACTTTTTAGAGTACATTCTGGTGTAGGCTGGCATTTTAGTGGCTCTGAACTCCTCAACAGGAGGGGAAAATATTAAAAGTCTGTTTTTAAAAGGTTGTAAAAGGCGCAGCTGCAGATTGAACTTTCCCTGTAGGTATTTCCTGCCACGTGGGTAAATCACAGGCAGGTAGGCGGGGGCGGGGAGGAGTGAATCTGGGCAGAGCGAGGCTGTCGGGCAAGGGTGTTCTACATGCTGGCTTGGTGGAGCATCTCCATGGACCAGTTTCTCCTCCGGTAAAGACAGAGTGGTTAGACAGGGAGAGCGCGTTGTCACACGCTGGCTGCGGGACGGCTCATTGCAATCCAAGCCAAAATAAGGTCTGTTTGGGAGACTTCAAGTGCAGGGCACAACCCGGGCTGGAGAGATGCTACTGTAGGGAGGTTTCTCCGAGTCCAAGTCCTAAGGCAAGATGCAGTGACAGTTTCCAGTGCGTTGGGGAGAGGTACTGTATTGTGTTCAGGCCTTGGGGACATCCAGGGTTCATTTAAATAGGCAATGGCATGAGTTAAGGATTGGTAAGTAAAATAATAGTCGTCAATTTTAGTTCATGCTCTGTATGTTATTTTTTGTATGGTTCTCTTCGTGGACTTTACTTTCAATAGGGAAACAAGTTCTGTGAAATCTCTAGATGTCAGTGCGTTTTAAAGTCATGACCATTATGCTCGTGGGGGCATCTTGGACGTCTTTCATGCCGATTTAAAAAAAAATAGGGAAACCAATAGTTGAAAACGGGAGTGTCCTTTGGGCCACTCAGTCATACCTAAGGGGAGCCCTCCTTTTCAGACCACAAGGTCATGCTCAGGTGCAGGGTCCCCTGGTGGTAAGTTATGTGAGGACCAGGCACAGTACTGGGAAGAGGTGGCCTCTGAGGAGCTGCTTTGCAAACCAGAAAATAGGCACCAGTATGACACAGCTGTACTGACCAGATGTTTGCACTGTGATGGTTCTTTCCTAGTTTCGGTGCCCATTTGGATTTTCACAGTCGGAGATGGAAGCAAAGGTAAGATTTTTTTCCTTAACTCATAAGAGAAAAAAGTAAATTTTAGTCTTTAAAGCCTCGGTGTTCTCGTTCCGTGATGGAGAAGACCAGAGAAAGACATCAGGAAATGAAAAGTAAAAGCACCAGCGGGCGCATAGCTCCCCATCTTTCGTCCGAGGCACTGGGGAGCGGGCCGGGCCGGCAGGCAGGGCGGGACGGCGGAACATCACACTCACTAGTCTGTGTGGTCCTTGGCGGGCCGTGGGTGACTTGGAACTAGGCGCCTAATTACAGTGGGTAGTTGCGGCCGAGATGATGGACGTTGGGTCCTCAGCTCTCCCTGCATCTTATCTAAAAATGAGCCACGTTTTAACGGCCATAACCTTAAATTAATTGTCCTGTGCGTACCTCATGTACGCGTACTTCAGAGCAAGTATGCGTACACTTGGTGACCATCATGGGCATGGACCTGTCATCTCTTCTTTGACCCAGTAGGACCGTACTGTAGAGTCGGGTTTGAGCAGATAGTAAGTCAGTCCGTGTCGATTAGGTGAGTATACACTTCTGCTGAGGGTGAACTGTAGCGTCTAGCCTCCCCCTCCCCTTATTTTGTAGGCGGCATCGTCGAAAACTACCGAGTCTTGGGCTTCCCATCCGGTATATGCAAGATACTGGCAGCATTACTATCAAGCGATGGCTTGGATGCGAAGCCACCAGAATGCCTATCAGAAGGCGGTGGCGGCCTATTTCAGCTTCCCATGGTACTTCCCTCCTGCAGCTCACTCCCAGAGCGCCTATGCCCAGGAGGGCCGATCGCCTCGGGCCTCCTCTGACCAGGACTCCGCGTCCCCTCACTGCGGTTACTCGCATCCTCCAAGGTCTGGGCAGCACCCGCACGTCGGCAGAGAAGACCAAGAGTCGGCCGAGGAGGACGAGGACGAGGAAGAGGAAGAGGACGAGGAGGAGGAGGAGGACGAGGAGGAGGAGACGGAGAGCGATTCAGATGGCGGGGTGGAATGCGACCTGAGCAACATGGAGATCACGGAGGAGCTCCGCCAGTTCTTTGCCGAGACCGAGAGGCACCGGGAAGAGCGGCGTAAGTGCGGGCCATGTCCAGCGCTTTCTGTCCTTGCTGGCCCCTTAACAGTTCTGTCTCCCCTGATCTGTAAAGCTGTCCTCTGACTCCTGGGTTGGGTACAGATAATATTCCAATCCGGTCCTAAGCCCGGAAAAGCTACGGCGATGTCGCACCTCAGTTGTCTTAGTTTCTGGAGCTGCTTTAACAAATGTAGCATTTTTTCTTTAGTTCTAGAACAAAGCTTTTCCTAATAGTGTCTCTGCCATTTAGTGAATGGTAGGGACTCCACCAGATGGAGAATGTGTGTGCGCATGCGTATGTGTGCAGGCACATGTTCCTTAACCTATAACAGCCCCTCAAGGCATTAAACCCATTTTACAGACCAAGAAGGTGAGCCTTGAGAAGGTTAATTGACTCGTTCCATGGTACACAGCTAGTGATTTGCTGTTAGGATTCAAACCAAGGTCTGCCTGACTCCAATTCCTGTGTTCCTTCCTCAAGCACAAGCTTAGGGATTGGGTTTTGTCCCTAAAATACTGTCGCCAGCCCACTGGTCACAGCTCAGACTTCCCTGCTGCTCCCAAGCTGCCAAATCTTCAATATTAAGGTCCCTTCAGAGTCGAGATCAGTGTGAACCTCAGTAGAATCACAAGGTGCCTCGTGCTTAAGCTTCCCGATTTGACCCTGCGTGGGGGCTCTCTGTCCGTGGGGTTAGAGAATTGTGATAATGATCTTATATCTTCAGTCAGAAAGCAGGAATTTTTTTTAAATTTCTTACTTACTGCAAAGAACTAGAACTGCTTTTGGTGCCTTCGCTACCATTAAAATTACCAGACTGTTTACATTTTTTTTCCTTCAGGATATATTTTATTATTATTTATTATTATTATTATTATTATTATTAATTATAGGTTCTAAAAAGTATTCTTTTTTATTTTTTATTTTTTAAATTATTTTTTATGGTGACGAAATCCAATTGGTTAATGAAATCCAATTAAGTTACAGTTGTACACTTTAATGTAAGGCATATATATGTTTATACTGTGTGTTCACCTCCCATAGTTAGATTTCTTTCTGTCACCACATATTTGGCCCCCTTTACCCCATTTCCCTCTCCCCTCCCCTCTGGTAACCACTAGTCTATTGTCCATGTCCATGAGTCTGTTTGTTTGTCCTGTTCATTTGTTGCTTGTAGGTTTATATCCCACATATAAGTGATATCGTGATTTTCAGCTTTTTCTCTCTGGCTTATTTCCCTTAGCATGATTTTCTCGAGGTCCACTGTTTACATTTTAAGAGTCTCTAACGGAGGTACAAATGCTTTTCTCGCTATTATAACCAGTAGGCAGTCTCAATATTGTTTGTATTGAGTTCTAATTATATGATATTTTACCTATAATTTTCTAGTAAGCAGAAACATAGGAAACTAGGAACGGATGAGTTTCATTTGCATCTTGAATGATCCATATTTTTATAATGATGGGCCAGCATTTATTGATCCCCGCTGCGGGCCGGGAACTGAGCAATGGCTTCTTATAAATTGTCACCCCCTTTAGTGTCTTTTCCCTGACTCTTCACTAAACTACTCATTCAGGTTTTTTTACTTCCCTTCTTTTGATTAAACTTCATTTCTTTGATGTGCATTAGAAAAAGTATATCCAACAAGTATTTTTAAAACAATACTTTGTATTACATATAGAAAATGTTTTCTTAATCTCCAGAAACAAATTTTACCTTTTTTCAAAATACATACAAAATAACCATTAGTCTGGGGTGTAACAGAAGAGTAAGCATTGGACCACGTCCAAAAGTACTTGGAGTACTGTTTGTTACTTTCGAGAAAGAAAATATGATGGATATAGGGCTTACTTCTACTTTCCTTCCTTACCAGAAGATAGGATAATGTGTTTTTCTCCCAAGAGATTGATACTTTTATGATAGAAGTGGTAACTAAGGATGGGAGCAAACCCCAGCCATCATCACTGTTACAGGTTGAGTTGTGTCCTTTAAAAAAGATATTTTGCCATCCTAATCCCCCGGATCTCAGGATGTGGCCTTTTTTGGAGATAAGGTCTTTATAGAGATAAGCAAGGTAAAATGAGGTCATTGGGGTGGGCTTCGATCCTATGTTACCGATGTCTCTGTGTCCCAAAAAGGGGAAATTTGGGACACAGAGACACACACCCAGGGAGAACGCCACGTGAGGATGGGAGTGCTACTGTCACAAGCCAGGAAACCACCAGAAGCTAGGAGAGGCCTGGACGGGTCCTTCCCTAGAGCCTTCGAGGGGCACGGCCCTGCCGACACCTTGGTCTCGGACTTCTGGCCTCCAGACTGGGAGACAATACATTTCTGTTGTTCGGAACCCTCCAGTTTGGGGTACTTGTTACAGCCACCACAGGAAACTAGTTCAGCCTCCCTACGAGAATTATCTTTGCTCCCAAATGCAGTCTGTGAGACTTAAAGTGAACTGGACAGGTCTTACCACCTCTATGAAGAAAATGTGGTATGTACTTGTTTTCCCGTGTTCTAGACAGCAAACCAACAAAAAAGAGACTTTTATGAAAACCTTTGCAACTGTCGTCTTTAACCTTACTCGCCAGTATTTACATTATCGTCAGTAACATCATACAGAGGCAGCTGTGTCGGAGCCGCTCAGATCACAGGGTTCCAGCCCTTCACCAGCAGGAGGTTTTTATCCTCTTGCGAGCCACCTGCCCTAACCGTTCTGCACCTCAGTCTCCTCACCTGTGAAATGGGGGTCCTACTTAATGGGGTGGTAATTATAAAGATTAAATAAGATAATAAGAAAAGTTATAGAACACTTCTCAGTTCAAAGTCAGTGCCCAAGAAATGTTAGTTGTCATAGTTACTTGCTGAGAACTCATCTTCGATTGCGGGTTATTAACCGTCAACTGGTTTTTCTCTGATAACTATTTGTCCTGGTTAGCGTTTGAGATTCTACACGTCTTTGATAAAGATGTTCTGTGACTTTAGAAAGAGTCCTATTTCTGCTCTGGACAGCACTTATCACACTCTTAAATCGGTTCAGAACACGTAAAACATAAAAGAATTTAGGTTTTGGTGTCTGTCAAATTCAGTCATTAGCACAATCTCACCCAGGTAGTCACAGCTTTTATTCTGTTCAAAGGACAGTCTTGCTTGATCTAACTTAACTGTAGCAAAATACTTGGGCTGAAAAGCCGAACCCACTTCCACATTACTAATAACGGCACTGAGCTCATCAGGCTTCCGCTTCTTTGTGCGTTTTAGAATGTGCAGTTGTAGCAAAGTTCAAAACTACTTGTCCCAGCCTCTCCGCCATGCTTTTGTGTCCCACAGTCTGGCCTGAAAGCGTTATGAGGTCCCTGGGGATGTGAGAATTGTCTGGCGAGGGTGAGAACAGGCCGTGGTGCCAGAGCCTTACTCTATTAGAAGACGCCGCCGGGGCCCGACCCTGCACCACCAGTAACAAAATAATGGGGAACAGACGGCTCCCCAGCATTTTTTTTCGCCACTCTTGGTGGTGGGTAGGATAACTACGTATTCCTCTGAGCAGTAGTGAATGCTGGAATTCAGATGTAAGTAATTTGAATACCCAGGGTGCTTTCTGGTCCGTTACCTTTACGGAAATGTCTGTGGAGGTTTAGATGCATACACAGCTGGGAAATGTTTAACAAGGAGGTAAGGGACCTGAGCTGTGTGAATACTTGGTCAAAGCTGTTTTGTTTTGCTCTTTGAACCACTAGAAGGTACTTCTTCAATAAGGGCAGATTCTACTTTGAATATGAACCATGTAGGGAACACAGAGTTTTATAAAATATTACTAGCAACGGAAAACGTAGCTAAAGTTGAAAGATTTAGCTTTTTAGTATTATGCACTTCTGCAGAAACATGTTATACACACAGTTCATCATCATCTGAGTCTTATGGACTATTTTCTTAAGATAAAATCCTTCAGACCAGACAGCATGTTCTTGCTTGTGATTACTACTCTTCCAGATAATCTCCAATTTAACATATTTCAATGATTAAAAAAAAAAATTAAGGAGGGCGAAAAATTCCTTTTGTGCCATGGGAACAGGCATGGCTTCAATTATGTTATATGTCATCACTTCCTAATGAAATATTTCCGTTATTTAAAACTTCCGTAGTGACATTGCTTATGGGAAAGTAGACAGTTGTGAAGTTTAAAAGGTCAGCTGTGTTTTCAATTACTTCTTAGGAAAAATGTTTATCGTTAGGTTAAGAAAAGTATCCGTTTTAAGGCATAAATAACCATCGACTAAGACTGCAAGATTACAGCCCCTAATACAGGGAAAATGAGCGCGAGTCATCATTCTCAAACGAGAAGAAGGCCCTCCGAAACAAACACTGTCACCATTGTCACGGCCTTGGGCCACTCAGGTGTTTACCACCTGTGTTTGGGGGGTAGATGTTGGGTCCAAACGGGCCTAGTTACAAAGAGCAAATCCAGGTGGGGACAGGAGATCGAATCAAATTTAAAACGATACCTAGATGAGCCATCTATGGTGTGGTCCGTGGTTACTTTAGCCAGTGAACTCAGGAATGAGAGAGAAAGAAAGGGCTAAGTCCACCCCCGCGTAGCCCTCGAAGTCCTGTTCTTACCAAAGGCGTTTTTGTACACTCGATGGAAGACGTGCTCAATTGTGTTGTGTCTACAGAGGGTTAGACGCTGTCAGCCTACTGGAACCCCAGCTGGTTCTCCCTCAGGTCACCCTCTGTGGAAAGCCTAGAGGATATAGTGAAAGTTACAGCCCAGTGTTTATTGAGTCATTTTGGTGTAGTCAGGGAGATTCAAGCGTGGAATCCTACTGATCGAGCCCAGTTCCACTCTCTGTGTGTTTTGAATAGTCCAGATGTTCAGACACATATAAAACCAGTCCGTGAAAGGCTGTGGAAACGTGGAAGGAAGGGATGGAAATGCGCTTTTATTCTAAACATGGAAATGGTGACTGCCCACTGACTTCGAGATTACATTTGTCATGGAGTGAGGGATGTGGGGTGACGATGGAAGACCCATCAGCCATGGCCCCAGGTCTGCGCCTGTGTGCCGGGTGTGTTGCTGGCTAGCCAGAAATGAGGCATTTCTGATATAAATCGTCTGCGCTTTCACTTGGTTGTGCTGAGATTGTTAATTCTGTCAACGTAGCAGAGAATATAATCAGAAAGACATGCTAATCCTAGAAAAATCAGGAAGAATCACATTCTTCAACACTCATTCATCTTAGTACTTTGTCTTCCAAAATGTCTCTGCCTTTGTTCTAACTCCGTGGAAGACTGAAAGCAGGTTTTCCCGCTATGTCAAGTTCTCTAAAGTCCAAGTCACTCCCCATGATTTTTTTTCCCCCTTTATGGCCTATAAGTCTATATTGACAGCATCATGTAAATGTATAGACTGAGCCAAAAAATATCGAGGTTGTGTATCCTGAACCCAGGTGGAATCCAGTAGCGTGTCTCCTTAGTAGTATAATACTGGTTTTCTCGTTTTAACCTTATATGCATATTAACCCGTATGTCAGTTTCCTAAGACTGCTATAACAAATTACCATAAACCGCGTGGCTTAGAACAACAGAACGTGATTCTGGGGGCTGGAAGTGCAAAACCAACGTGTTGGCAGGACCATGCTTCCTCCAGAGGCTCTAGGGCTTTGCTGCTTCCAGTGTCGGCTGGCTCCTGGCGTTTGCTGGCTTGCGGCAGCGTAGCTCCAGTCTCTGCCTGCAGGTTTACACGGTTTCTCTCTGTGTCTCTACGTGTCCTTCCCTGTCTCACATGAGGATAGCTGTCATTGGATTTAGGGTTCACCCTAATCCGTTATGCTCTCATCAGATCCTTCCCTTAATGACACCTGCAAAGACCCTATTTCCAAAAAAAAAAAAAGTCACATTCTGAGGTTCCGAGTAGATGTGAACCCAACCCACTCCAACCCTATTTTAGAGCTGGAATCTAAGAAGATATTCTGGTTTGTATTAAAACAAATTCCCATGACCAAATATCCTACCAGAAAAAAGCACTTGGTCACATCGAGTCGCACAGCTGTTTTCAATAAAAATGACCAACCCCTCACGACAAGGCACCTGTTCAGTGATGTCTGAAGCGTGATCCCCTCTGCTTCGCTCAGCTGAATCTCCGTCTAGTTGGATGAGCCCTCACCTTGTTTGACAGGGCGAAAAACTGCCAGTGACTGAGAATTCTTCCCTTCAGTGGGAGGAAGGAAGAGTAAGTAAGTGGATGCCTTCAGTTGAGTACGTTCCACCCTCAGGCTTGCTCGGTCCCCTAGGTCAGTGAACAGCCAGGCTGAAGGTATTTGCTTTTAAGCCGACTGGTTTTCAAATCTGCAGTCTAGCCTTAGAATGTTGTTTTATTTTGTTTTCTCTTCTTTTAATTGTGTGAGTAAGTGCAGGTGAAGTGACTGCAGTGTGAGGGTACAAGATCAGACCCCAACTCATCGGAGCGCTCCCCTCCCTTCGCCCCCAGCCCGTCCGCCCGCCATGGAGGCTCTGAGGACTCTCCTGAAGGGAGCCTCTGCCCAGTACGTCTTGTGGTCGTAGCATCTGTTTCTTTATCCCTGGGTTGTTTTCATTTTTCTTTTAACAGCATCTGGAAGAAACAGTTGTTTACAAAAAGTAATGTATGGCCTTCGAGCTTTCAACAGTCATTTCCAAATGACCCGCTTTGTGTCAGGCACGGTGTCCTCCTGGGGGTGAGGCTGGGGCTGGGGTGCATAAAGGCGACAGAGCTCCACGGTGACTCTTGCGGGCCTGTCCTTGCACTAGGCGGTCTTTCAGTGCAGGGGACAGGCTTCCTGCCCCTTAAATCTGTTTTGGACAACTACCCACCATGTAGGAAACTGGGAAACCACCTAACCTTTTGCCAGGCAGGGAGGGGACAGGGTTGGGCCTTAAATTTTCATGAGGAAGACCGGATGGGGAAAGAGACAGAACTAGAGAAGTGAGCAGAGGGCTGTGTCTTTTATTCTTACACTGTGGGAACTTTGTTAACATCTAAAACCCAGCGATGGTAGCCCATGAGCACACAGCGAGCGCGAACTTGGAAAATGGCATAGGCTTCGTGGATGGCCAGCTGGGGTTGCTTTGTATTAACAGAGTGTGTCATCCACAGGTGTCAACAGTAAGAGAAAATGTCTCCTGGCGTGCAATTATGAGACCAATTTAATATCTGTAAGATAGTTTTCGTCAGAAGGGTAACAGCAAGACGTATAATTATAACCACGTTAAATTATAAGGAAAAGAAAAATAAAGATGCGAGAGTGAAAAGGTTACATTCATATATCCAAATGGTAGACAACAACAGATTCCCGTGTTTATTAAAACTTCTAAACTCAGAGACTCAGATTTAGACAGGAAGTTTAACATCGATTATGTCACTGAATCTGTTGGAAAAGCTGATGATAACCTTAGGACAAATTTGAGAGTGAAAGGACCGTGATCTGGAAACCTCTGCCCTCGACATGCGGACACTCTGAGGCCCCAGCAGCCCCCCCCCTGCACGTGGGACCATGTCCTCCGGGCCAACAGCGAAAGGAGAGCCCCAGAACTGGTGATGTCATGGGTGTGACTGTGTCGTCCCTGGCTAATGAGGAAATGCCAAGCCTTCAGAAGAGTATTCTTTGGAGGGCGCGGCGGGGGGAGGGGACAGTAGAATTTAAACACCCATGAGGACTAAACACCTTACATCCTTGTGTTCCAGACTTGGCAGAAAGACCAAAAATGAGAAACAAATGCTTGTTGACCTCCCATTCATTTGCATATGAGGTCAATATTTTGCTTTAGGTCTGCGTTTCACAGTAAGTCAATTCTATCTTTTCCATGGATAAGGTAACAGTTACATGGCATTATTTTGACAGCCATTTGGCTTATCCGTATATTGCTTCCTTATGTGAAAATGTACTGCAGATGTGCCAAGACAGAAATGGCCAGACACATTTTTAATAATGTTTCCAAGTTTATAAAAGTCTCTCCTCCAGCTCCAAGGTGTTAACTTATGAAGAACAGGATTTATGAGCGTGACTATGCATAGCCACATAAATATCTTTCTGTTCACACTTGATTTGCTCACTTTTGTGGTCCCCTCCATACTAAGCTTGCTTTCTACTACTATTTTTTTTTTTTTAAGAAGGAAACAAAGATTTATATCCTCGTTTTATCCCCTACAACTATCTTCACTCGTTAGTAACATCTCTCTTGGTAGCAATAGTAGCTACAGATGTGTGCATTTTACTATCGGTTTCTCTTGTTCTTAACAGTGGGTTATAAAAATCTAGGTAGGCTAAATTTTACGTTCTTCAGCATTGTCAATATTTCGTTTCTTATTTACATAAGAACAAAAATTATTTCGGTACTTTTATAATAAAAACAATAGGAGAGAATAAATTGAATAAATATTTCTTGCTTTACAAGAACCCGTTTAAATGAGCAGGACTGAAAGCATGTAACGATAGCACCCGGAACCGAGCCTAAGGTGACCTGCGGAGTGACGGGAAAGTCACATTCCGACACACGGTTCAGCTTTGTTAATGGAGCGGGAAGATCAGACGTCAGAGGTTTCGCGTCCGTTTGCAGCCTTGCCCTTGCTCAGCCCTTTAACCTTCGGCAAGGGTTGACTCGCTCGGTGTGGGTTGTGTTTTGGATGTGTGGAAGGGTCACTCACTCACTCACTGTCGCGGCCATTCCCCGGTCACCAGTGCTTGCTCTTTTCCAGATTATCTCAAATCAGCAGCTCTTCCCAAAGGGCTGAGTTCGTCCCCCAGCACCTTGTTTGTGCTGGGAGGTCCTGCCTCCTGCAACACCAGCCTTTCCAGCAGGCGTTGTGTTTTCCTGCGGGCCCGGTGCTGTGTTTAAAACCGAGTGAGCACCATGGGCCATTCCTCGCTGGGCAGAAGAAGGGAGGAAGTCAGCTGGTGTCATTTTCTCCCGAATCTTCAGGGCTCCTTCCAGAGGTTGGATGGTTGGGGGTGACATGTTTCCTCGTGGCTTTTTGCCATTTGTATCGGTGTATAACCTAAATAAGTGAGCGATGAGCTTCATAACTAAGCGGATAAGAACATGCGGGCCAGGCCTTAGAATCTAGTGAGCAGCTCAGCTGCCATGGCCGGGCCCAGGGAAAGCTGTGGGACGTGGGGGCCGCCCGTGGCACATCGGGCAGCATGTATGGCACCCCGGTTCACCGTTGTTGGCTCGTTCTCAGGGCGGCAGCAGCAGCTGGACGAGGCGCGCCTGGAGGACTACGTGAACGCCGACCACGACCTGTACTACAGCACCCGCCGCTCCGTGGAGCCCCCCTCTGAGCGGCCCGGCGAGCGGCGCCAGGCCGAGATGAAGCGCTTGTACGGGGACAGCGCCGCCAAGATCCAGGCCATGGAGGCCGCCGTGCAGCTGAGCTTTGACAAGTACTGTGACCGAAAGCGGCCCAAATACTGGCCGGTCATTCCGCTGAAGTTCTGAGCCCCGGGTCCCCAGCCATCACTCCCTCCCTTTGGGATTCGCTCTCTTCCATTTCCTCCTGTGCGTTTTCTCGGGGAAAGGGGACTCTTTACGCTGAGAAATCAGCCATGGTCACCAAAGTCCGAGGGGCCCATCACTGGGGGTGGATGTCATAGGTCAGCCACTTTGAAGCGGCAAGCGCGTGCAGTCACCAACATGAGAGATTTAACATAAAATGATCATCTCATGTATGACACTGCTTTTTACATTAACCGCGGCATTCAGGTCATTAAAGTTCTCACGGATCCCATTTAGTCGTTTGTCTTTTCCTCTATGTGTAACCCCACTGAATGAGGCAGACGCCATAAATGAGTCGGATGCGCTCTCCCACTCCAACTCCCTCAGCCCGCTCCGAGAATGACCCAGGCACATGGCGAGGCGAATGCCACTTCTCTCCCACGTGCTGTAGAGGGTCAGAGGTCATATTTTTCAGCTTTGCAGGCCACACTGTGTCACGACTCCTCAGTTCCACCCTTGCATCGTGAAAGCAGCTGGAGACGGTAAGTAAACAGATGGGCGTGACCGTGTTCCAATAAGACTTTATAAAACCAGGTCCTGGGCCAGATGCGGCCTATGGGCCTTGTTGACCCCCGCTCTAACGGAATGAAAATACCTGTCTGACCTTCGCGTTATCTCGGTAACCCTACAGGCCTTGAACGTCAGGCAGATCTGAGAGCAAAGAACAGTAATTCCCAAACCTGCTCACCTCTGCAGTCTCCTCTTGTAGAAAGGGTACAATCGAACTCATACTTTGTATAGCGAATAGCGTTTTGATAAGAGAATACGTTGCTGAGAATGAAAATCTAAGAATTGATGGAATCGTCCATTTAAAAAAGCCAGCTGCCTTTTAAATAAGTTATTACAGTGCGTTGCCAGGGTGAGCCTTGTTGCCCTGAGAAGATTAGCACATCCATCAGAGGTTGGTGAAAAGATTTAATATTGACATGTTTCTCCCTAAGAACACTGAGCTCCACATTGCAGCTCCTGCCCTGTGATAAATGCATTCCTTTCGTGAGCCCCGGGTGCTTATTTTTCCCAGCTCTCGTTTTATTACTGGAGTTGCAATTTGTGCTTGGGTATTGCAGACAAAAATCAGAATTGACTTCCCCTGAGGTGACACGTGACTAAACTTTCAAATCTTTAGTAGTGCTCTTTTTTAATTTTAAACTCATATGCCTAAATAGAGAATAGATGCGACTCAGGCACAAATACAAACGAAAGCCTCTAATTGCATCAGCTTCTTAGAGTGAAGTGTTTCTCTTTACAAAAAGCTCTCTTACCTTTCCCCAAAGAAACCACCATGCCGGTCCCGCTCCTGCTGGCTCTGTGACTGCAGACCGTGGGAGTTAACTTTCACCTCTCAGTTGCTTCTGTGTTCCCTGCTCTTGACGTGGGTATTAGTGATTCCCCCGCATGAAGTCCTTGCGAGGGCCACACTGAGTCAGTGCCTATAAAACACAGTGCCGGCCACACGAGAAATATTCAATACGTGCTGATGTTTATTCCCTGTCTTTAAAAATTGCCACAGAGCCAGTGAAAATCCTAGGTACGAAACTTCTTCCAAATATGGAGAAATCTTTCCCTGTCAGCTCTTTAGATGATGCTCTGGCTTCTCACATCTCATTCCCCTGTCCTTCCTCCCAGATGGCTCATGGATAATTTGTGATATGAGGGACCTATGATTTGTTCATTTATTCAGCAAATTTTTGACTCCTTTCCATTCCACTTAGCTAAATCATAGTTTCTGCCCCCAGGGACCTGGCATTCTAGGAGGAGAGGCAGGCAGGTGTGCAGTGATGGTAATTGCAATACATGCACCGCCAGAGGCTCGCACAGGAGCTACGGGAGCTTGAGAGAGAGAGATGAGGGTGGGGCTTCTCGGCCTCAGCACTATTGACATTTGGGACCAGATCGTGTAGTTCTTAAAAAATACATACCATGGATGCATACATAAAATCGAGAAACTTGCATGCAAATGACACACACACACCAGCTTCAGAATAATGATTAGTTCTGAGCAGGGAGAGATGCGAGTGCCACTCATAAGGGGTTTTTCTGTCTCTGATGTTTAATTTCTTTATAACAGAAAGGCTATGGTAGGAACCCAGCTTTGATAGAGACCCCCACATTCATCAATCTTCATTCTGATGTAAAATAGTATATTTTTCACTTCATTTCTAGGGTTAACTGTTAACATGAAACATTAATTTATCAAACATTTATATAGGGACTACTATGGGCCATATACTGCTCTAGTAGTTTTACAAATATTAATTTCTTTAGCAATCAACCCATGACAGACCTATGAAGTAACTATTATGGGGACACAACCTGTTTTCCAAAACACTTAGGTCAGGTGCGTTTCGGAATTCAGATGTTGTACTTTTAATTCCGTGCAGGGCAGGTTTTGTCATCAAATCCTTAGAGTCAAGTCAGGTTTGGCTGCCAAACAAATTATTTTAAACAAAATAAAAACAACAACCCCCAGTTTTCAGAGCTTTGGGGATTTCAGAAAAGGGGCGTAGAAATTTTAATCCAATTTTGTAGAAGAGAAAACCAAAGCACAGAGAAATTAACCAACTATTGTTCTCTTTCCGTGATGAGAGGGAGTGTCAAACCCAGATATTCTGACTCCTAAACGCCCCACTTTTTAGCTGCTTCGTCCTGCCAAATTCAGCCTCTACAGCCATACTGACAATATACGTAAAGCACGATGTATGCAAAGCACAGCGAAGAATCAAGCCTGTCACAGCCCGCAGGATTCCAGTGTGCTCCATGCCGGAGCTTGGGGTTAGGTTTTAGTCCTAGCTCAGTTCAGTAGTGTGTGACTCTGGATAATGCATTCGCACTCTTCATCTGAATTTTAGAACTGAGGCTGTAGCAGCAAGGAGAGGGGACACACTTAGGATGTTGAGGAAATAGACATTTTGTGGCTTGGCGATTTGGGACAGGTGAGGAAAAATCTAGGATGGCTCAGGATTCTGTCTTGGATGGTGGTTCTGGTCACTGAGGTAAAGAAAACAATGAGAAACCTGTTGGGGAAGAAGGATAATTAATTGTATTTGGGACACAGTGAGTTTGCAGAGCTCATAGGACGTCTAGTGGCATCCTGTAAGTTGCTGGAGATTTGGGTTTGCAACTTTGTGGAGAGGGTCTGCATCCAAAATACAGACTTTAATGTTTGTAGCCTTAGGAATATGGGAAAAGGGACCATTTATAGACTAGGGAAAATGGACCCGTGACAGTGGGCCCTGAAGAACAATGACTTCAAAACACAGGTGAAGAGGAGTCTGAGGGGAACCAAGAAGAAAATGACAAAGACAAAGAGGAGGAGATCCAGGAGCCAGAGATGTCTCAAAAGGGAAAATGGTAAGTGAGACAACCAGACAGTATAGCTTCTACTATGCCTTCTATTTCTGCATTAGGAAGTTGACTTCACCAGCAGTGAAATATTTTTGCAAATATGTATATATTGATATAGATAGATACTGAGATCCATATATCGCAAATATATTGCAAATATTTGTAAATAACTTTATATATATATAAAATATGTATATAATATATGTAAACATTTAACATTAGATAAATATATATAATATATATATGTATGTAACAGAATCTAATTAAGTACCAATTTACAGGAAGTTCAGGGAGCAGACTAACATGTTAAAACACTGAAGATAGAATCAGCCAAATCTAGAATGAGAGAAATTTCATAGGACAGAAAACGCAGTTTTTTCAACAAATGGACTTTTAAAAAGTGTGTGGGAGAAGAGGTGATGGCAGAGAGGAGGGACTTTTCTGAGCTGTAATGTGTAGACTTTGTATGGGTCTGAATGTGAACAAGTAATTATTAAAATTGGGGGGAATTTGAATATGGACTGAGTATTAGAGGATATTGAAGAATTACTAGATTTGTTAAGTATAATAGCTGTTTTGTGTTGTGTTTTTTAAAAAGTTCTTATCTGTTAAAGACACTGAACTCTTAGAGTTGAACTCATATGCTGTCTTGGATGTCCAGCAGGGGTCCTCAACCCCCAGGCCGCACGGACTGGTACCTGTCCGTGGCCTGTTAGGAACCAGGCCACACAGCAGAAGGTGAGCGTCAGGCTAGCCAGCGAAGTTTCATCTGTATTTGCAGCCGCTCCCCAGCGCTGGCATCACCGCCTCAGCTCCACCTCAGATCATCAGGCATTAGATTCTCATAAGAGCACCGGTCCCTGTGCCAAAAAGGTTGAGGAACGCTACTTTAAAGTCTTCCGGTGGCAGAGCATGAGAAGGGTGACAGTTGAAACAAGATCAGCAAAATATTGAGAATTGTCGAAGCTGGGAGAAGGATACATAGAGTTTCGATATGCTTTTTTCTCTAGCTTTAAGTTTGAAAATTCCATAGCAAAGTTTTAGAAAATGAAATGGAATTCGAAGGTAAGAGTTTAATAGTATTGTCACCGAAAGGTCTGGTTAACAGTATTGTTATAGGTCTGGTAAATTAAAAACAGAAAAGTAGACTTTAGCCTGACAATCTAGAAACCATTGTAATCTCAAGGATCTTAGAGCAACCTCAGTGGATAGGTGGGGAATGAAACCAAATACTACATCAAAATCTAAGATACTGAGGGGGACAAAAAAGGATGGAGCGTGTCTAAGGGACACAGGAGCCAATCTGAAAGAGCTCCCAGTGACCAAACTGGAACAATTTCAGCGACAAAATATATAACGTAGTATTGGGTTATAACCCAAAGTATAAAAGAAATATAAGTCCATACTGATAAGTGAATAATAAATGGAAAGAAGAGACAAATCTTCCTTATAGATGAGTTGTAAATAACACCTGTAGATCTTGCCTCCTTTAGGAGGCGGAACCTATCCTCCCTCCTCACTGCGTAGGGGCTAAAATAGTAACTCACTTCTAAAGAACAGAGTTTAGAAAGGGGAAAAGAACTTTCATTGGAAAAACCTGGCAGACACCACATGATCTCGGGGTTAACATCACCAGTGATAAATTCTGTGGGTACCATGTGCTACCTAATGTAATCTGATGTGATGAGAAGAGCGCTTCACCTCTGGTCATCTCAAACCTATAGCCCCAGTCTAATTATGAGAAAAACATCAGATAAACCTAAGTTGAGGGACCGTGTACAAAATACCTGACCAGTACTCTTTAAAACCCTCAAGGTCGTGAAAAGCAAGGAAAGCTAGAAACTCACAAAAGGCACTAAGGAGACGTGATGACTAATTGCAGTGTGGGATCCTGGATTGAATCCTGAAACAGAAAAAGGGCATTAGTGGGAAAACTGTGAGATCCAGATAGTCTATAGTTTTATTTAATAGAAATGTGCCAATATTAACTTCTTAGTTTTGACAAATGTACCATAGTTATGTGAAACGTTAACAATATGGGAAACTGGACAAAGGTGTATAAGAACTCTGTACGACCTTTACTTTTCTATAAATCTAAAATAATTCTAAAATAAGAGGCGTTTTAAAATAAAACGGAAATTCAGTATTGATTTTTGCTCATTGTATTTATATGTAACTCTAATGCCACCTTTCTAAGGAGGAAGATATATTTTAATTTTGCTAAAGAAAATTTACAAAGCCTTTTTTCTTCTTTTGAGTGCTGTGGAATCTGACACCTCGGATACCAGGATGAGAAGACCAAAGGTGAGTGGGTAAGGCTCTGACGTTCGTTGGGAACCCAGTGTGTCACGTGCTGGACAGTTTCCACATATTACCTGCCTTGTTTCTCCGAACACCCCGATGAAGCCTGATCTCCAATTTTCTGATCAGCAAATGGGTTCAAAGTAAGAAGAAATAACAAGCCTAGTGTCTGGGGCTTGGGTGCAAATGGGGAGCGACTGCTGATGGATGCAGGCTTTCCTTTTGAGGTGATGAAAATATTTCAAAACTAGATAGAAGTGGGGGTTATACAACACTGTGAATGTACTAAATGTCACTGATTTGTTCGCTTTTAAACGGTTACTTTTGTATTACATGAATTTCAACTCCATTAAAGAAAATGTAATAAGTAAAAAATATAATAAAATAAGATTTGAGAAGCTATGGTTTAGGCACAGGAGAAAAACCTGGAGAGGTGGGCAGAAATCATGTGATATGTAATATTTCTCAATTTTTATTTTTTGGCCAAAGAACAGTTGTTCCACAATAGATACTAGCACATGACAGAACACTAATACTCT
Source organism: Pteropus medius (assembly GCF_902729225.1). Classification (NCBI taxonomy): domain Eukaryota; kingdom Metazoa; phylum Chordata; class Mammalia; order Chiroptera; family Pteropodidae; genus Pteropus; species Pteropus medius. Next base: position 1,392,050 of record NW_024340697.1, read on the forward strand.
CCATAGGACCCAGTTTGAGAAACACTTTTTCATTGAATGAAGGAAGTATCATTTTTAAAAAGTAACAACGTAGCGTGGCTTTGGAAATTGACAGAATGAAAGGATCAGAGACCCATTTGAGAAGAAGCCGTGTATGGGCTCGGTCTGTTCCTAAGAATGGATAGATTTGGCAACATGCGGATGGCACAGACACACACACCAGGTAGGGCGGCCGGCAAAAGGCAGAAAATATGGTTGTGTATTGGAAACAGAACGTAGACCCATCTGCCAGACTCCCAGGGTCCCCAGACCTGGCTGCACGTTAGAATCACTTGGATCCTGCTCCAGCCAATTAAATCAGAGTCGCCGGCAGCAGGGGCCTCGGCACCGTGAGTTGAAAACTCCAGGTAATCCTAACGTGCAGCCAGGGCTGAGCTGTTCTCAAATACGGTGTAGGGAAGTGGTGTTATCCACTACATCTCAAACTTTAGCATGTGTAACGATCACCTGGGGCGTTTGCTAAAGCACAGATTCCTGATTCAGGAGTTTGGAGCGAGGCCCATGAACTTGCATTTCTATTAAGCTCTCAGGTGCTGCTGATGCTGCCGGCTCACGGACTTTTAAGTTGAGTAGCACTGATGCAAGCAACGTGATAACAACAGTGAAGGGACAGTAAAGGACAGTTTGCAAATGGTTTCCTTGTTTAAAATATAATCCACGAAAGTGGATTCAAGCGTGTGAATGGGAGACAACTTGGTGGTGTTAGGGCAGCCGTGCCACGACTTGCAAATATCCCACAGCTCTTCATCCTCCATAGCGGGTACACCGTGATGGGGAGAAGGTCGTGAAGCCCTGGGCTAGAATAATGGGTTTGTGAAGGGGGGTGACGACCCAGCCGTGTGGGAAAGGGCCGGTTTATAAATAGTCCTCCCTGCTGGACTATGAACTCTAAGCAACTGCAAGGTCTTTACAAAGGCCTGGACTGAACAAAGCCATTTTTCAGGAAGACGTTTGCAGTATCTATTTGAAGGCGATTACAGTGATGAGAATTAATGGGGCTTGACTAGAGAAGTGGCAGTGGAACTGGAGAGAAAAGACAGATGTGAGAGATGGGGTAGAAATAGCAACTCCATCCTTCCAGGTGCTCAAGCAACTCTTCTCTTTCGGTCCTCTGACCGATCCATTAGAGATCCGGTTGGCGCTAACTACTTCCCACACTCCCACTGCTGCCTCCGTTTCCAGAGCACACCATCTCTCACCTGGATTCATTCACTGGCCTCCTAACTGCCTTGGCCTCCTACAATCTATTCTCAAAACAGCTCGTACACAGATGCTTTTGAACCATAAGCCGGATCCCATCACTCCTCTGCTCCCCTCTCCTTTACACTAACGGCTGAAGTCCTGACAGTTGCCTTAAGGCATGGCAAGATCTGGTCCCCTGTAATCTTTCTGACATCGGTTCAGTATAGTTGCCCACTCTCTCATTTCGCTCCAGCCCCACTGATCTAACTCTTTCTAGGACCTCGCTACTCAAAGTGCAGTCCGTAGACCAGCAGCATCTGCATCAACTGGGAGGGAGCTCATTAGAAATACAGTGTCTCGAATTCCACCCCAGATCTGCTGAGTCGGAATCTGCATCTTAACAAGACCCCCAGGGGATTCCTCTACATCAATAGAATGGAGGCAGTGATCCAGAGCAGCCTGGCACACTGCACCCAGGATTTTGCATTTTTCTATTTAAAATTGCAATCCTCTCCAGCAGGAGGGCACTCCTTAACCTCTCTGTTGGCTTCATTTTCCCCATAGCACTTATCACAACCTGAAAATGGTGGCCTCTAGGGAGTAGAATCAGCTGTGGAATGATAGAGTTGAGACCACGACTTTTTTTTAATCTAAATCTTGCATCATTATTTATTTGACTTTTAAAGTATATGCACGTATACCTTCTATTTATTTGTTGAGATGAAAAACTACCAGAGACTAGTTCCACTCGTAAGGAGCTTGGGAGGCGCCCCTCCATCCTAACAAGTAAAAAGCTAAACGGAATGAAAAATCAACAACTCTTCTAGGATCTTTAAGAAGGGAGGATGCAGAGTAAACTGCTGCCCCCAAGACTGGAGAGCAGGGAACATAAGGAGTCACAGCTTACCACAGCGGAGGCTCATGAGCCGAAACCACCGTGGGAACCAGTGCTGAGACAGGAAACGTGAACTGTAATTGACAAACTGCTGGAGGCCCAGCGTAGACAACTCTGAGAGTTAAAAACACAGGGGGTCCCAGTCATAGGAGGGGCCTCAACAATATTGTGAGATTTATCTCCAAGAGCTTGACCAGATTCCCACGGTAAATATTGGAGAAAAATCTCCTCCAGTTTCCAGCAGGGAGAGGGGAAATGGGACCATTTTGAAATATGCCAGAGCACTGTGTTTTTCTTAATGAGGCCTAGCCCCAGGGGAAACTAGTTAACCAGAGCCTAACCTGCTGGGGGATTATCAGAGCCTAGCCGACATGGGGATAGGAAACACCCAACTCCAACCATCCTGTATCACCTAAAGGGGGAGCGAAAAAATGAAAAGCACTTGTGAAGTTTGGAGTCCAGAGACACAAGCTCACTAAAAGATGGAGACCTAATTATAGGACTATAGAAGGCTTCCCTTTCCCGCACCTGACCACCACATTGCTAAAGGCCTATTTATAGCAGTTCCTTTTACCTGGTACATTGTGTCTGGCTAGCAAGAAAAAAATTACAAGGCATACGAATAGCAAAAATCACAGTTTGAAGAAACAACCATCGGAACCAGACGTAGCAGGGAAGTTGAAATTATCAGAGCCAGAATTTAAAACAACTGTGATTAACATGCTTAAGGCTCCAATGGATAAAGTAGACAACATGAAAGAACAGATGAGCAATGTAAACGGAGATGGAAATCCTAAGAGCCACAAAGAAATGCTAGAGATCAAAAACACTAACAGAAATGAAGACTGCCTTTGACGAGCTTATTAGCAGACTGAACCCAGCTGAGGAAAATCATCTCTGAGCTGGAGGATATATCAGTAGAATCCTTAAACACCAAAATGCAGAGAACAAAGACTAGAAAAAAGTAGAACATAATATCCAAAGACTGGGACAACTACAAAAGGTGTAACAGAGGAGAAGAGAGGAAGGAACAGAAGAAATATTTAAAACAATGACCGAGATTTTCCCCCAAATTAATGTCAGATACCAAGCAGATCCAGGAAACTCGGAGGAACCAAGCACGATAAATGCCAAAAACAAACAAACAAAACCCCCTACACCTTGGCATATCATTTCAAATTATAGAAAATCAATGATAAAGAAAAAATCCTGAAGGAAGCCAGAGGAGAAAACATCTATAGAGGAACAAAGGTGAGAATTACATCCGAATTCTCAGAACCACGCAAGTGAGAGCGGAGTGAATATTTAAAGTGCTGAGAAGAAAAAAAACAAAAAACAAAAAACACCAACTTAGAATGCTGTACCTGGTGAAATTATCTTTCAAATGTCAAGGAAAAATAAAGACTTTCTCAAGCAAACCAAAATTGAGGGACTTTGTTGCCAGTAGACCTGCCTTGCACGAAATGTTAACAGAAGTTCTTTAGAGAGAAGGAAAATAATACAGGTCGGAAACTCAGGTCTACATAAAGGAAGAGGAGCAAAAAAGGAATAAATGAAGGTAAAATAAAAACTTGTTTTTCTTATTCTTTTTCTTCATTTCAAAGTTTGGTTATTTTAATGCAATTGTATCGTTCAAGGTAGTATGGATATGTTAAGTAATTCATTTCTATCCTGAAGAAAACACTAACAGCTTCTTATGTAATTTCGTCAAATTCGAACATGACTGGTGGTTTCTTAAAAAAAAAAAAAATTTTCTTTACATATCTTGATAAGATTTTTTTTCTGGAACATTTTTTTTAAACCTTCAAGTAGTTTGGAAACATTTGCCTGTTTGCTCATTCCTCTGGGCACAGCATTTCAGAGCACTTATTCCACCTGAACTGAAAATCTCCACTCTCCCAGCAAGTGGTAGGAGGTGGAGGTGATCACAGAGAAATGAGGAGCCAGCAAGCTTTGTAAACTACTTCTAATTCCCTTCATTAGTATGCTGCAGTCCACCCCAGCTTCTGCAAGGTCAGACATGCACAAGTACTTGGCTAACAAAGCAGGATTCTAACTAGTGTAAAAAAGAGATTTTAAATAAAATAGAATCTCGGTAGGAAAGAGAAATTAGGCTATGATTTACATCCCCACTCTTGCTTGAAGATATCTGTGTATACAAGTCCAAGGGGGACTTATGGAGTTGTTCTGCCCTAAGTAAAAACTGGCAATGTTTGAGAATATTCGTTTTGCAAAGTTACAGGTAAGGTTCTTTGGGGAGTGCTGTAGCACATCCCACAACATGGATGGTGATTAGCGATACAGTCATTTAGGTCAAAGGGATGAGACCTAACCATAGGCTAAAAAAGAATTCTGAAATACGGTCATTTGAAAACTTTAGCTAATTATAAAGTAGAAAATAAAACCTATCATTTAACAATGTCTTTTTAGTCTGTGAGATATCTCTTTTGGAAGCTAAATTCCAGTTTGGGTCTTACTTTAAATTTTCTTTTCACTTCTTATTTTACTTCAAAATTTTTTCTTAAATATTTTTATTGAGATATAATCTATGTATGACATTGCATTAGTTTTAGGTGTGCGGCATATTGATTTGGTATATGCATATACTGCAAAATGATCACCACAGTAAGTTTAGTTAACATCCAGCACTACACAGTTACAATTTTTTTTCTTGTGACCAGAACTTTTAAGGAAACTCTCTTAGCAACTTTCAGATATACGATACAGATTGTTAAGTGTAGTTACCATGCTGGACACTACATCCCCAGGGCTTCTTTATCTTGTAACTGGAAGTTTTTACTTTTTGACCACATTTACCCATTTTGCCCACCGCCAACTCCCTGTCTCTGGTAACCACCAATCAGTTCTCTGTAGCTATGATGTTTTGGTTGTTACATTTCATATATAAGTGAGGTCATGCGGTATTTGTCCTTCTCTGTCTGACTTATTGGCTTAGCACAATGCCCTCAAGGTCCACCCATGTTGCAAATGGCAGGATTTCCTTTTTGTGGCAGAATAATAAGAATAATATGCCATTGTATATTTATATGACATATTCTTATCCATTCGTCTGTTGATGGACACATATGTTGTTTTCATGTTTTGACTGTTGTGAAAAATGGTGCAGTGAACATGGCAGTGCAGATGTCTGTTCAAGATCCTGTTTTCATTTCCTTTGGATATATCCCCAAAAGTGGGATTGCTGGATTATGTAGTTCTATTTTTAAATATAGTGAAATATAGTTCTCTTTTTAATGTTTTGAGAAACATCTATATCATTTTCCATAGTAGTTGTACCAATTAATATTCCCACCAACCATTCACAGGGGTACTTTCTTCTCTGCATCCTCGCCAATACTTGTCATTCCTTGTCTTTTCGATAATAGCCATTATGAATGATGTAAGGTGATATCTCATTGTGCTTTTGATTTGTATTTCATGATGACTAGTGATGTCCAGCACCTTTTCACCTACCTGATGGTCACTTGTATGTCTTCTTTGGGAAAATGTTCCAAGTCTTTGCCTATTTTTTAATCACATTTTTTTTCTTTTGAGTTGTATGAGTTCTTTATATATTTTGGATATTAACCCCTTATCAGATATATGATCTGCAAATATTTTCTCTCATTCCGTAGATTGCCTTTTCATTTCACTGATGGTTTCTTTTGCTGTGCAGAAGCTTTTTAGTTTGATGTACCCATACTTATTGATTTTTACTTTTGTTGCCTTTGGTTTTGGTGTCGAATCCAAAAAAAATCATTGCCAAGACCAATGTCAAGGAACTTACTGCCTATGTTTTCTTCTAGGAGTTTTATGGTTTCAATCTTACATCCAAGTGTTTAACACATCGTCAGCTGATTTTTGTGTATGGTATAAGGTTATTTTACTTGTAGTTTTTACTTTTTATTTTACTTATTCCTAATTGATCTAACAGATAAGTTTTTTGAAAATAATAATAGCAACAATGTATTTAATTATATATGCTTGTGTATATATCTTAGATATGTGCATATCTATGTGTGTACATATATGTTATGCTTATGTATGCTTATATATAAGAGAAATGAATGACAGCAATGGTCCAAGGAACAAGAGGGAGGAATTGAGAATATTTTGTTATGATAAGGTTCTCATACTACCCGCGAAATGGTATGGTGTTATTTGAAAGTAGACTTGGATAAGTTGTGAATGTATATTGCAAACCGTAGAGCAACTACTGAAAAAAGTTTTAAAAGTATAATTGACATACTAAAAAAGGAGAGAAAATGAAATTACATAAAATGCTTAATTAAAACCACAGAAGGCAGGAAAAAAAATGGAAACTAAAAATAGGAACAAAGAAAAGAGAGAGGTACAAATTACTAATATCAGAAACGAAAGAGGGCACATCACTATAGGGCCCACGGAAATTAAAGGGATAATAAAGGAATGCAGTTGACCCTTGAACAGCACAGGTTTGAACTGCACAGTTCCACTTAGATATGGGTTTCTTTCAATTGACCTGTGCAGTTCAAACCCACATTGTTCAAATTCAGCTGTACTATGAACAACTCTATGCCCACAAATTTGATAACCTAGATGAAATGGACTAATTCCTTGAAAGACACAATCTTCCAAAGCCCACACAAAAAGAAATAGATGGTCCAAACAGGCCTATATCTACTAAAGGAATTGAATCGATAATTAATAACCTTCTGAAACAGCACCAGGCCAGATGAGTTCACTGGTGAATTCCAGCAAACATTAAAAGAAATCATACGAAGTCTTCACAGTCTCTTTCAGAGAATAGAAACAGAAGGAATACTTCCTAACTCATTCTGTGAGTCCACATTGCTCTGATACCAAAACCAATGACACTATAAGAAAAGAAAAAATACAGACCAATATCTCTTATGAACATATATGCAAAAACCCTCAACAAAGAAAATATACAGATGGGAAATAGGCATATGAAAAGACACTCCACATCATATGTCATCAGGGAAATGCAAATTAAAATAGCAATGCTATACCACTAAACACCTATTAGAGTGGCCAAAACCCAGAACACCAACACCACCAAATGCTGGCAAGGATGTAGAGCAACAAGAACTCTCATTCATTGCTGGTGGGAATGCAAAATGATATAGTCACTTTGGAAGACAGTTTGAAAACTTCTTACAAAACTAAGCATATTCTTACTTTACAATCCAGCAATCATACTCCTTGGTATTTACCTAAAGGAGTTGACAACTCATGTCTACACAAAAACCTGCACACAGATATTTATAGCAGCTGTATTCATAATTGCTAAAGCTTGGAAGCAACCAAGATGCCCAATCAGTAGGTCAATGGGTAAATAAACTGTGGTACAGCCAGACAATGGAATGTTATTCAGTGCTAAGAAGAACTGAGCTACCTAGCCATGAAAAGGAATGGAGGAAACTTAAATGCATATTACTAAGTGAAAGAAGCCCATCTGAAAAGTTATATACTGTAGGATTCCAACTATGTCCTTCTGGAAAAAACAACACAATAATAAGATCAGTGGTTGCTGGGGTTGGGAAGGGGGATAAATAAAGCAGAGAGGATTTTTAGGGCAGTGAAAATACTCTGTGTGATATTATGATGGATCTATATCATACATTTGTCCAAACTCATAGACTGCATAATACCAAGAGTGAACCCTAAGTAAACTATGGACTTTGGGTGATTATGATGTGTCAGTGTAGGTTTACCTTCGATTAAAAAAAAAAATGTACCACTCTGGTGAGTGATGTTCATAATGGGGGAAGCTATGCATGTGTGGGGGCAGGGAGTATATGGGAAATTTCTATACCTTTCTCTTAATTTTATTGTAAACCTAAAACTGCTCTTAAAAAAAAAATAAAAGCTTTTTAAAAAGACTGCCAGAGAATGGACCCCAAGCTGAGGATCCCTTATTTCAGCAGAAGCTAGAAAAGGGACAGTCCCACCACTATGCCACTGCTCTGGCTTTATTGGGCTCATACATTGAGTGCCATGGCAACAAAGAAGAAACAGCCTGTAGGCTCAGTGAATGTCAACCTTAAGCTTACAAAACTATGAGATAAGGAGGTTAGTCAGATGCTGAATGTCCATGTCCAGTGAACTATAGAAGTAAAAGGAATATGCATAGTTGGTTGGATGTCTGAAGGAGTGTGTGCCTCATCAGTGCTATAAACAGATATTTTCAGTCCTCCTTCCAGACAGCATAGGACTACCCTTGAGGGTACCCAGCTCACGTGACTTGCTTTGGCCAATGAGATAAAAGCAGAATCCTTTAAGAGCCTGTGCAAAACTTGTCCTTCTTTTTACTAAGCCCCAGTAGTGCCAGCATTTGGACGATATGAGGCCCTGGATGGTGAGCCCCATCAGGCTGCGTGGCCAAGAATGTGGAGGGCAGCATCCAGTTGCCCATGTGGTAAAGTAGTCCCACAAGGGACATGTAATATGCGCAAGAAATAAACCTTTGCTGTTTAAAGCCACTGATATTTTAGGGTCGATCCCACAGCCCAGCCCAGCTTCTCCTGACTGATGCAGAGAGGGACTGCTGAAAGAGTCAACAGGGGTGAGACGGAGTCAGCGGTCACAGCAAGGCCATCTCCTCTGTGAGGAAATCATAAGTCCAGTGTATACGATGAGCACTCTTGCTGAAGGGCCGCAAGTAGCCCACAGACATGTTTTATTTGGCAAGGATAGTATTTGTTTAAAGTTTAAACCTGAGAGATGGGGGCTTATTCTTCCCACTGCTCCCTATTACTTAAAGCACTTTCACTTGATTCATGTACTTGATCGAGTAGCTCCTGAAGGCAGTTGGGTTTGCAACCCCTGGTGGTCCAGGCATCTAACCCACTGACAGAAGGTAGAATAGGCATTACCATTCTCACCTAATAGACAAGAAAACAGGCCGTGAGGGGTCAGGAGTCTTCAACAGTCACACAGCAAGTCAGTGGCGGAGCTGGGGCCTGAACCTGAGGGACTCCTGCTGCCTCCCGGAGACAGCTGCCTTCTGCTACTGCAGTCATCCTAGGAGGCTAATCCATTGATTGTATATTCCATTGTCTAATCAGCCCACACACTGCCTGAATTTATCACCAAGCAAATTCCCATTTGTTTTTAACAGAAAAATGGCACCATCCTGAAATGCCTTGAACCAAACTGTGCAGTCTCAACAAACAGCTTGCTTTTCAAATGCATATGCAAATCCAAATCTTTCTTTCAGCCAAGCCATCACAGCTCATTTTCTCTAATTCTGAACTTTCTCATGATAAAGATAGCCAAGCGGAGGAAAGTAAAGAAATGACCACAAGCAAATATCTCCAGGATACACTATTAAGTACAAAAAGCAAAGTGCAGAAGAGTGTGTATGGAATGATCCCATTTGTATAAATGAAAAAAAAAGAAACATATTTACATGTGTTATATGTATTTATATTTATATATGCAAAAATGTCTCTAAGGATATGTGTGAAATGTTGCGGTTGTATCTGGAGAGCAGAATGGGAGTCAGGAGTCGGAGGTCCTGTCGGTGCCCAGGCACTCATGCCCTGCCAACCCCAACCACGCCCTTTCAGACTTGGGCCCCGGCTCCTCTGGCCACAGAGCCTTCTCAGCCCATGCTCTGGACAGGTAGAAAAATGAGACTAACACTCCCCCCCAGGAGCAACCCTCAGTCAGTGACTGACGGGAATTGGTGGAGAAATGCACCGAGTCCATTACCTGTTGGGCAGGATGATTCTGAGATCATCAGTGTGTGCTCTGCACTGATTCCCAGAGTTCCCTGCACCCCTCGATTCCCAGGTGCCTACAGTGTGGACATGCTCTTTTCTGGCTGCCTTCCTTTCTTGTCTCATTTTCTCACTCCCTTACCCTTCTAAAAAAATTCTAAACCCTGCCTCAAGGCTTGTTTCCGGAGGAACAATGCTGTCTAATACAACTTTCTTCAGTGATAGAAATGTTTGATGTCTGCACTGTCCAATGCAATAGCCAGTAGCCACATGTGACGTTTACATTTAACTTAAAATTGAAAATGCAGTTTCTCAGTTACACTGGCTACATTTCAGGTGCTCTCCAGCCACATGGGTGGCACCGAATGGAACACTTCCATCATCACACGAAGTTTGGTTAGACAGTAGTGTTTGAGGTCGGCGTTGGATGAAACGAGTATATATTTGGACCATATGCATCAAGAAGAAAGCAGGTGTTTTTAAAGGGGGAAAGGATACGAGCTCACCTCTGCGACTCTCTCTGGCATCAGTGTGTGGAGTCTGTGTGTGAATCCTGATTCTGACTCGAGTATTCTCCTAAATCTAACCTAAGCCTTAACCCTTCCCATTCTCAGCTATGCGGAAGGCTGCCGCAGGCCCTTATGGCATGTTTATGCAAATAAGAGCAAGGTGCCCTTCCCTCTTGGTGGATGCCACATCATGCCACTGCACACTGACCTCAGCAGTGCCACCAAACAGGACAATGAACAAAGCAAAAGAGAGGTTCTTCATTGCTCTACTTTCTGCATTTCAACCCTTCCATTGGTAATGAGCGCAGACTATGTCAGGACTTGAATCTGTAAGTTGGCAGAGGGCCATAGGATAATTACCAGGAACAACAATTAAAAAAAAAAATAACTAGTAATACTACAAGTCAAAAATATGATCTTACCACATTAATATTAACTTTAAAATAGCTCAGATATTCTACCAAAAGAATTAATGGCGGTCTCATCTGGTTTCTTGTTTTTTATATGACTGGACGATGGCCTGGTTATGTGATTATGCCCGTTTAAGGACAAATAGGGATTTCTCTAGTCTGTTTTAACTGTAGCAATACTACTTGTGAGGATGATAAAATTCATGGCCACGTACAATATCTGAATATTGTATAATTCCATCTACATAAAATGTCCAGACTAGGTAAATCCATAGAGACAGAGAGTAGACTGGTGGTTGCTAGGGGCTGAGGAGATTGAGGGGAAGGAGACTGTTGATGAGTATGAGATTTCTTTTTGGGATGATGAAAAGGTTTAAAAATTGATAGTGGTGATGGTTGCACAAGTCTGCGAATAGACTAAAACCACAGAATTATACAATCTAGATAGGGATTGTATGGTATATAAATTACGTCTCAATACAGCTGTTATTAATAAGGCTAAGAAATATAAAGAAGGTCTTATCTACAGTGAGGACATTTTACACTACATCTCTCTAATCTTTGAACATCTGAATGTTTTTTCTTAGTTTCTACCAAATGTAGATAACAGCCTCCCGATCCTCTGTGTTAAGAGCTTTGCTCTTTACAGGTGAGCTTTAACTCTCAGGCTGCTCTTACTCACAGTATAACAATTTGCACAAATTCAAGAGGTTGTATAACCCAGTTCTACCATTTTTCTCTGTTGGGCATCATAGCACTGGAGACAGTCCCTGCCATCTTGAACACTTTTCAACTTCTACACTTCCTTTTCATGTCCTTTCTGTGAAACAGACATTACTTATTAATCCTGTAGTGACTCAGATAATATTGTCATCGTCTCGACTTAAGCTAGTGTGCCTTGTCTTCCTGATTTAGATATCCCCTTTCAGGGAAATCAGTAACTTTGGAGGACCTGAAATGTCATCTCTCTTGACTTGTGAATGTAAAGATTTGCTGTTGGAACCTCTTGACTTATTTGACAGCTCTCTTTCCTACCCCAGGAGGAGTCCTTTATCTTTTCAGTCTTTATTGTTTGAGTGTTTACTAAGTGTCAGGTGCTGGGAATATAAAACCAAGCTTCTGCCCTCAAGAAGCTGCAGTCTACCTGGGCATACAGATGAGTGTGATGAGAAAATATTCTCCTTTGTAACCCTACCCCTGCTCAATCGTTCATTAACTCAGGGAAGGGATGAGATCCAGAAATGGAGAAAATAAGAGTTAGCTTTGGGTTTTTGAGTTCCAAAGACCTCACACTCAAGAGGGATAAATGGAACTCATAAGTGCAAATACCATTGGCGTTGGAGAATATAAAATGAAACAATGCTTTGTCATTCTCAACTACTTCTCCCACCAGACAATGATTCCCTGGGGGGGGAGGATGGCTGTCAGGGGCAGTTATTCATGCACAGAAACATTTGGGGTCCTATATCCACTCCCCCAGAAGAGCCTAGGGCAAGGAGAGGACAGAAAGAAGCTGCGGCAGACACCATAGGGTGTCCTGAACCCCGATACTGTTCAGATATTAGGCAACAGTTCACTGAGCTCCAGGAAATGGATCGATCACAGTATTCCTGCCCTTTGCCAGTGGGTGGGTTAGGGGGTTACCATGTGACCCAGTTCTTCCCAAGGAGTTAAGAAGAAGGGTTTTGAAAAGGTTTTTCCTCCCTGAGAGAAAGGAGGACCACTCCTTCCTGCTTTAGATGCGGTCATGAGAGAATGTGATACTAGGGCCACAGCAAGTATTTTATGACTAAGGGAAGCCAAGAGAGTGGCAGAGAATTAGCCTACTCCCAAACTTGCATTGTGAGATGATTTAATCCATACTTTTAAGCCACTTGACTGGCAGTCAAAAGTGTTCTAATTAATACAGACCCGACATAGGGATCCTAGAGGAAGCTTAAAATAGCTCAGATATTCTACCAAAAGAGTAATGGTTATCTCATCTGTGTGTGTGTGTGTGTGTGTGTGTGTATCACCTCCTTGGCAACAACAACACCCTAGAGAAAATATGGCCCCATGGTCTCTGGCAAAGGGGTCTCAGGCAGCCAGTCATGGATATGACAGGGTGTTCCCCATGTCTCTGAGGGTGGCAGAAGTGGACAGTGTCTTAAGGAGCTCTAGAGAAGTTCCCATAGGAAGTCCCTTAAAAAAATTTATACACACACACACATACATACACACACATATATATACATACATATATATAAAAGATCGTCACATTGCACAAATTTGTTTACAATTCAACAGAGCCCAGTGAATACTCTGTTGTGGGTTGGCACTGGTTCTAAGGCCCAGTGTTTGGGAACAACACATGGAGGACGTGTCCCAGTGATCAATTTTTGGTTCATTGTGACTGATTGCCTGTTGTCTTCCAATAGCCAATGTCCCTTCTTCCATGGTAATAGAAACCCTGATTTTTAGCTGGACATATGGAAAGACTATATTTCCCAACATCCCTTGCATTTAGGCGTGGCCACATGACTACATTCTGCCTAATGAGATATAAACAAAAGAGTTCCATGTCTGCTTCCAGGTACCTCCCTTAAAGGACAGCTGGCACATGCCATTGTACAGTTTTCTTCTTCATCACTTCCTCTCCTGCTGCCCAGAATTCTGATGTGGTGGCTGGGGTCCTGACCTTTATCTTAGACCATAGATGAAAGGTCTCACCCTGGGGATGGTGGTGCAGTGAGATGAAAGGAGTGTGGGTCCTTGAGGACTTTGTGAAGCACAACAGCCACGCCAGCTCTGGACTGCCCTGTCCTGACTTTTTCATGAGAGAAGTAAATTTCTCTCTTCTTAAGCTACTACGATTTGGAATCTTTGTTACCTCCAGTTACACCTAATTCTTTCTGATATGCTCCTCCGCCAGCCATACTGTGAGAAAGCCCTTTGTCAGGACACTCAGGATCTGGGCTATTCAAATGGAGGACAGCCATTGCAACTTCTCCACATCATTGACACATCCTCTGCCTACCTTAGTCACATTTATAATAACTTGCTTTGTCTGACTTTTCTATTTCCTTACATGTCATCAGTTTTTTTTATTTTCTGTTAGGAAGGTTTCATGAGATGTCTCAAGCTTTTTTAAAAAGGTACAATAGAAATAGAAATAGTTGTCCATAGAAACAACACAAGTAGCAGAGACTCATTATAATTATGCAAGAAGTGAAAAGCAAGGGGATGTAAGAATCAAGTTTCTAAAAAGAAACCATAAAAGACATTACTGTTCTCTTGTCTATGGCTCCTTCCGCTTTCCCCGGAGTAAATGGCACTCCCTGTGCAAGTCTGTCCTTATGGCGTACATGAACATCTGTTATTTCTGTTTTAGAATATAGTATGTCTCTTTAGGTTACCAAAGGCCATCGTTGCCCAAGTTATGAACACAAGAGTATTAATCTATCACAAGCACTTTCCAGTACACAGCACTTCTCTGTCATCTTTCCAGAAAAGCAGTTTTGCGTACTAGTTGGAAAAGCAGATTTCTGATGCAACGTTCTATATTCTGTATTTAGTCTTTTTTCATATAAGGAAACAAATGTCCTGAGCAAATATACCCACAAGATACCCATTCCACAAATCAGGCATTGTTTGAGTCTTTCATAGTAATTTGGTAGGTTATGTAAAGAACCTAAGGAAGTCAATCAGTCCATAGAAATAATAATTTGTGGGGTTTAAGAGCCTAATAAATTGCAATCCTCTTTCCACCCAAGTTCAGGATGAATCGAGAAATGAATTCATGAGTCCAACCAATGGAGATAGAAATATCGACTTTGTTACTGACGATATGATTGAAGAACATGACCTTAACTACATGGCCAAATTGCATTCCCAATCCATTCCCACTGACTTGAACTTAACTGTGGGCTCCTGTTTCTGGGGCAGTACCCACCCTATAAGCTCTGCTCATAGTGGAGAGAAAGCCAGAATAGATCCTCTGTGTGGGCTGGCAAATCTGGAAGAGAAATAACTCTAGAAACTCTGAGCCAAGCATGCTCATCTCCCTCTACCAAATTCCCCAATGTCCCACTCCTTCTCTGGGGAGAGGTTAGTAGAGCAGTAGGGGCATGGCGAGAAGCTGAACTTGTCTACAACGTCCTTTCCCTCCTACAGCAGACCCTGTTCCTGCCCCGCCTCCATATATCAGGACTTACCACTTAAGGCCGACTGCTGTTTGCATTTACTATACCCTGTATCGTAGAATCACATATAAGATTCCAGGTTTATTAAATGGCTACAGAGTCTACCATTGTATGGATGCTGAATAATATACTTAACCAGTATTTCCTTATTATTGGACAATTAAGTTCTTGTTTTTCAATGCAAGCCATGTATATCCTTAAACAGACATCTTTTTCCATTTGTCTCTATAGTACAAATTCCTAGAGGTGGAATTGCTGGATCAAAGAGCATGTCCAGCTGGAATTTTCACAAATATTGCCAAAGTGCTCTGCAGAGAGATCACTCGAAATTGCCCTCCCCCAACAGTGGTGAGGGTGCCTATTTCTCTCCCTTGCCAGTAGTAGCTATTAAAGAATTGTTGGATCTTTGCCAATCTGATATTTTTTTAAATGTATTTTTTTGATATTTTCATTTGCATTTTTAAAAATATAATGAAAGTAAGCATTTTGTCACTATTTATTGGCCAGTGGGATTTCTCGATCTGACAACTGCTTGTTTGTGTCCTGTCCCATTTTTCTGTTAGGTTCTTTTTCCTATTGATTTATAAAAACTTTTGGTAACTTTAGGAAATCAGTCATTGCATCTATGTTACAAAGTTTTCAGTAGTACATATTGTCTTTTAACTCTTTTTCACTAGTTTTCACTAGTATGTGTTGTCTTTTATGGTAATTTTCCCTGCAGGAGCTTTTTTATTTTTAGTGAAATTTATTAATCTTTTCTTGCATATCTTAGTTTTGTGTCCTGCATAGAAAGGCTGTCCCCATGATTATAAATTAATTCCCCCAAATTTTAGTGTTAAATTTTTTGTGATTTATTTTTTAAATATATCTTTGGTCCATCTGGTGAAAGAGGAAACATAGAGATTTCATCTTATTTTCTCCAAGTGACTAGATAGATATTCCAAAAACATTTATTGAATAATTCATCTTTTCTTGTTTTGATTTGATATGTGACTTCATAATATTTTAAATTCTCATATGGATTTGGGTCTATTTCAGAACTCTCCGTTCTGTTTTTCTGCTCGCTCTATTCTTGGTCCAGACACCCAACTGTTTTCATTATCGTTGCTTTATAATATATTTTACTATTTAGTAAAGCTAATAACCACTCCTTACCCATTAATCATTTCCCCCCCGAGTCCTCCTAGCCATTCTCACATGTTTATTTAAGTCAGTAACTGTGATTGAGCACCTAGTAAGCGCCAAGCAGTGGTCTAAGCACTACAAATACAACAGTGAACAGAACAGGGAAAACTCTGTCCACGTGGTACGTACATTCCAGCTGTGAGAGAGAGATAAACAAATTAAGTCAGTCAAATATACACAGTGTCAAAAGGTGGTAAATGAGATGGAGAAAGACAAAATAGGGAAACGAGATAGGAAGTGAGAGTCCAAAACCAGGTGGTCATGGCAGGCCTCATTGAGAACATGGTGGTTGAGGTGAGGGAATGAACTGCGTAGACACAGGAGCAACACGTGCCAAGGCCCTGAGGTAGGAAGCCAAGATCCCTGGAGCAGAATAAAGGAGAGAAAAGGAGATAAGGTCAGAGAAGTAACAGGAAGCGATCAAGGACGGCCTTGCGGGCAAATGAAACGATCTGGGCTGTTTGTCTGGCTGAGGTGGGAAGCCAATGGAGCATACTGAGCACAGGTGCATTATGAGCTGACTCAAAGTTCCAAAAATTGAATCTATAGGTATTTTGTTTGGGATCACATTGAAATCTTACATTAACTTATAGAGGATGACCTCTTTATAATCCCGTATCCTTATATCCAAACATAAGCTTTGTGGCAATATTATAAATGCATAAACTGACAAATCGATTTACTTCCACGAATGTATTCTAGAGATACTGTCACGTATGTGCAAAGTGACTTAGGTACAAGCCTTGTTTCAGATGGCAAAAGATTGAAAAGAATGCAGACATCCAGACATCTGCCAATATGGGGCTGGCTAAGTAAATTTTGATGCATGCATGTGGTGGTATAATACCCCACTACAAAAAGAATAAAGAGAATCTTTATGTACTGATTTGGAGTGATCTAGATATAATAAGAATAAAAGTAGGTACAGTGTAGTATGTATAGTATGTTACCATTTGGGTAAAAAAAAAAGGAAATATATACATTATGTATGAATTTGCTTTGGTAGGGGTAAAATATCTATGAGACTACACAAGGAACTGATAATAGTAGTTATCACTAGGGAGGACAGGGATACAAATTGAATTTTTCACTGTATACCCTTTTCTGTCTTTGGACTATTGAGCCATGCGAATATATTACCCATTCAAAAAACAAATAAATATAAATTTTAATGAAATAAAGTATGCCTTTATATTAGAGCCATTTTGGAAACGTATTTGACGATGGCTCAAATAGAATTAGTAGAGACCTAAATCATATGCAATGACCTATATGATGTATCTTTACATGTCCAGTTGTAATAAATACACAGACGAATGTGAGGCTAAATATACAATGTGCTCATTTCTCTGCCAAAAGAAAAAGCATTTGGAAGAGCGGGGAAAGGGCACAAAAGGCAGTTTGCACGTTATCGCAGTGCAAGAGAGCTAGGAGAGCTCAATATTGGCCCGCCAATTACAGACTTAGGCCCATGGTGAAAAAGTGGGTTGTATAGTGTATTAAGAGATGATGAAAGCTACCAATAAAAGAAAAATGAATCCATAAGAGGTATCGAGTGTAGGGTGAATATCTAGGATGAAAGAGGGTATACAGATCTGAATTGGGTGGTTAGCAAGGCTCACTGAGAAGGTGACATTTGGGGAGAGATGTAAAGATGGGGAGGGAGCATCCATGCTGGTGTCGGAGAGAAGAGCCTTCCAGGCAAAGGGAACAGTCAGTGCAAAAGCCCTGAGGCAGAAGTTTTCCTGGCCTATTAAAAGGACAGCAAAGGGGCCAGTGCAGCAATAGTAGATAAATGGGAGAAGCACAGGTGGTAAGAAGGAGGCAGCAGATGCCACAGGGCTTTGTCAGCTCTGCTAAAGACACCGTCTCAATGAGATGGGAATCCACTGGAGAATATTGAGTAGAAGCGTGAAATTTGTTCTTACATGTTAAAAGCATCCCTCTGGCTGCTGTGTGGCAAACAGGCTACAGGGAATCAAGGGTAGAAGCAGGGAGGCCAGTGGCAGGATGATTCCGTCACTCGTATCACTCCCTGAAGCATATTCTTAGAGCTATTCAAAGTGGATGCATGTGAAGAACCTATATCCAAACAGAACCGAGTCTTTAAAAGCTAATTTATTTCTCATCATAAGACGAACACAAACTGCAGGAAACTTGAGAAAAACAGAAAAATATGCATAAGAAAAAAATTTACCAATATTATCCCTTCCAGATGCAAGTGCTGTTGACATTTTGGTGCATTTCCCTCCATCCATGTGGTTTTACACAGCAAGGTTCATAAACGGCATGTACGTTGGTATCCTGCTTGATCTCAACCTAATAGAATAAGCATTTTACCACTAAAAGAATTATTTATTCTGGTGGAAGCTTAATATTCTATCTTATGACCATATAAAATTTAACTCAAACAGGCCACTAAATAATGTATCGGTGAAGATTTTTATGCATAAATTTTGCTCCTCATTTTAAGTTTGCTTTCCACAGGACAGATTAGGAGGTGGAATTAGCAAGTCTAACACAGAATGTATTTTAGGTTTTGATACCCACTGTCAAGTTGTTCTCCAACAAGGTGGTGCCTATATAAATTCCCATAAGTTTACTAAAGTCGTAAGCAACCTTGAAGAAAAAAATATCCTTCATCAGCATCATCCTCTTAAAGATTTCTTTTTAAAATGAGAAAGTATCAGAATTTCACACATCATGTGCATAGCAGAAAGGGTGAAAAATAAGATTCTGAGTATGAAAGAGTCATTAGAGTTTTTAGACCAAAGCTGCAGTTAAATTATGATACAGCTCGAGGAGTACATATGAAACCAAGTACACGCTGGGTATGCTTTGTAGGCTTTGAAGTAGTCATTACTAAATATATGTGGTTGCTAAGAGACTAAAGTGGGGACTAAGAATTACATTTAACACATTCTCTTTAAATTGAGTTATTCCAGGACTGGCCTTCTCATCTTTCTAAATGGTATAACATGGAGACATTTGTGACAAATTGGTGTTCAACCAGAAGGAGAGAAATACGTAGAAAGATGAGATAAGAGATAGGAAGATGTGGATTCTAGAACAATTCATTCCTTCCTTACTCCAGGTCAATCACTTGACCCTTCAAGTCAAGTAAAGTGGGACTAATATTGCCTGTTTTGTCTCATCTACTTCACAAAGCTTTTATGAAGATCAAATATGCTAATAAATGACAAAGTGATATACAATCATAGGGTCTTATTACCATATGGAAGTCTCAGGCGAGCTGCTTTGGGTACTGGTATATAATGAGATGCTTTAATTCTTCTCGCTGGGTGTGTCCTGTATTCGATTATAGCAGATTCAACAATCTGCTTTTGGGGAAATCCGTTCAAAAAGGAAAGCATGTAATGAGCCCCCAATGAGACTGCAGTTTCCTCAAGGGCAAGGATTATATCTCATTCACCCATGTGAATGAGTGTCCAAAACCCCCTGGGTTAGGAGGAAACAGGATTATACACTCCCGCTTTGTCTTCTTTCTTAATGATGTACTATAGATAAGGGCAAGGTGGAGGCCCATGTAGGAATTTCTTTTCTTTCCTGCCTCTGAGCCTACCCTACTCCCATCTCGCTAGTCCATTCCCCCCCAGAGCTGCCAGGCAAGCTACTCCCTCAAGTCTCAGGAAATCATCTCTTCTAGCACCTTCCCCAATGCCATCATCTAGTCCTCAACCTTCATTAGCACCCAGTACACTTTGTTACAACACCGTCTCACTGGATGCTATTATGCTCCTCTCCCGCACAGACTGGCCAGGTTCCACGGGCTTGCCCTGCTGTCTTATCTCCTTTGTACGTGCCTTGAAACCGGGGATAGGCTCGACACATATTCTTTGACTAAAGGAATGGATGAGTTTTCAAGGGCCCATGTCACAAAAGGAGGCAAATGCCTCCCTGATAAAAATGAAGCCTTTATGTACTTCGGTTTCAGAAACAATGATAAACCAATCTCTCTGCAAAGATGTATTACTATATATTTAAATGTGTTTATGCATACATATAACCAGTATTCTCTTGGTAACACAAAACGCTGAGAATAATAAGTTGAGGTTACTGAGGCCTGATACTAATCATTCCAAGGTCTTATATTTAAATGGAATTGGAGTATACTCAGAAGAGCAAGGGATTTTTAAATCTGGTCCTCCTAAATCCTCTACCAGAAATCGAATTCAGTGGCTCTCAGTCGTCTGATGATTCTATAGTAATGGAAATGCTAATAAATACCGATGTCTGTGAACTACCCCCAGAGATTCAGATTTAATTCATTTGTGGAAGAACTTGGGCATCTGTACATTTTAAAAGCTCCCCAGGGAATTCTAATGTGCAGCCAGGCTGAGAACCACTGCTCTGAAGTGTCCAGGGTTGAGATGACTGATCTAGCTAATTCATCCTCAAAGCTGAACACACTGGACTTCCTGAACATCTGCATAAAGTCTCTTGCTCTCTCTCACGCTCTCATTCTCTTATTCCCTTGCTCTCTCACTCTTTCTTTTACTTATCCAATAAATTGCTTTGGAATGACTGGGCTGTTTTTCAGTCAATCAGGCAAGAACTCAGATCCTGATGGTTCACATTGAAGTGACCTGGGATCTTTAAAGCTCAGGACATACTGGTGTAAGTCAGGGATGATGAAAGGACGAGACAGTGTCATTGGGTTCCCTTTCCTTCTTCAGCTCGTGTTATGTGGGTGGCCTTCTTGATGGAAGGGGACAAAAGAATCCTAGAGAAAACGTCGATATACCAAGATTTACCAGACTTTTATAAGGTTTCACTCTTGGAATCAGGAATAGAGTGGGTGGGATACCATCTGACTCCCACGTGGTGGGCACCACATGGCCAATAAGTATCCTAAGATTCTCTGAGCCAGGCAGTTCTTGCCTTTTTATTATGAGTCCCAGGATCCTAAAGAGCCATGACTTGGGTTGGGGTAGAGTGCAGACTGAGGTATCTCAATATCAGCGACACAGAAGTACTCTTTATATAAGGTCATCCTTGCATGCAGTGAGTCGATCATGGTACTTCTTTAAAAGCCAGTGTCTGATTATAAGTTCCGGGAGAGCTGGGTTCCTATTTCCCATCTCTCACTGCCTCTAACAGAGAGAT